>NC_072432.2:22923984-23232187 GCF_028878055.3 Symphalangus syndactylus | reverse complement strand
CCCAAAGTGTTGGGATTACAGGCATGAGCCACCACGCCTGACCTCCACTTCTTTTAAACGAAGATACTGAAGCTTACCTGGCAGGGTTTTTATGACGACAAAATAAAATCCAAGGCAAATAAAAGACTAAACACGGTAGCACATGGGAGATACTGAAATAATGAGTTCCGCATGAACAATGTCCTTTGCTGCACCACCAAACCACTCTCATATTCCAACACCTAATTGCACTGAAAAGCTTTATGTCCATTTAATATAGTTTTAGGTTTTCAGAAATAAGTCAACCAGGACAGGCGCAGTGGCTCACGCCTGTAACCCCAGCACTTTGGGAGGCCAAGGCAGGCAGATCACTTGAGGCCAGGAGTTTGAGACCAGCCTGGCCAACATGGTGAAACCCCACCTCTACTAAAAACACAAAACTTAACCAGGCGTGGTGGTACATGTCTGTGGTCCCAGCTACTCAGGAGGCTGAGGCACGAGAATTGTTTGAACCTGGAAGGGTGAGGTTGCAGTGAGCCAAGATGGCGCTACTGCACTCCAGCCTGGGCAACCGAGTGAGGCTCTGTCTCAAAAAAAAAAAGAAAGAATCAACCATTTGAAACCTTTGTGACCACTGAGAACTTCATGAATAGGTTTTAAATAGACCAGTACCAGATAACCCAGCAAGATAACCTAGCAATTTTTTTCTTCCTTTTTTCTTTAGAACACTAAACCTATTGGGAAATTCTTAGAAAAGAAGAAAAGAAAAAACAAAAAGAGAATGAAATATAAATTGTTACTAAAAGCATGATTAATTTACCTAGTCTTTTGCAGAGGTACCCAGAGAAATAACAGATTTTATCTAACAGATTCGTAGGGTGAACGCGACCCTCAGCCTAAGCGCTGCCCATACCTGGCATATCTGAATTCCAGTGGGTGAACCGAACCTCTTCCTCGATGGTCCACTGAAAAGTTCCTTTGGTTTGTATATCTGAAAGTCCTGTCCAGAAATATTTTTCAGGCCTTAAGCCAACGAAACTAGTCAGGAACGCTTGTTCATATCTTTAAAAAGAAGAATGAACATTCAATTAAGTTTTTGAAACATTTATGCCAATTTTCAAAATTATCAACATGAAAACTATCTCAGTTCTATGTTTGAGCTATAACTGAATTGGTAATTCAAATATATTGTGTTATATTTGTATGTCATCTACATCACACACATTGTCACCAAGGAAATGTGAGCTTATGATGGAAAAATACCATATAGCTGAGTATATAAAATCATTCGGAGATATTCAAACCATCTCCCTCTAGCCCTCACCAGCCCCTCTGCCTATTCTCAAAATGTCAGAGAATTCTGACAATACAAAGAAGAAAACTAATGCATTTTAAAATACAATGTTTTAAAAAATCAGTCCACTCTTCAAATAGTTCTGCTCAATTCTTGATTAAGCAAGTTCAAGGTTAATAACATTATCAAGGATAATACTCATGGAATAATCTGCATGAATTTCCCCCCTCAATTTTATTCTCTCATATTTCAGCTCTGAAACAAAAGAGAAAATTATCAAGAAATATAGAGAAGCAGAGACTCAATCTCCAGAATGAATGAGAAGCAGATTCATGAATTCCAACACTTTCTCTCCCTTAAGATTCTTGTCTATTTGGCATTAATCTGAGAACGATAAAATTCGGTTGACAAGGCACCGAAAACGTGTCTAAAATGACAAACAAAACAATGGAGGCAGCAACATGGGCAAAAATCTGTCTTTCGAGAAAAAGAGAAATGCTGTCCAAAGTTTCCAGGAATGGAGAGACTTGTAGATGACTTCAGAGAGAGCAGGAAGAGAATGTAGAGAAACCGAACAGCAATACAACATTTTATTTGACCATAGTCTAAACAATTTCATTCCCTAAACAAAACAAACCAAAAAAATTAAAAGTTCCAAACTCAATTTAGTTGCCTTAAATGTCTCTAAACCATATTTAGCAAGACAGTTAGTGAACTCCTGAGTATATTATAGAAGATACATAAGGAAAAATAAATATAAAATACAGTGAAATCATGTACATAATCTCCAAAAGACCAAAAGACCAATTATAGTGCAGACCAGAATATGATCTCATGGTACTTAAAGGTGAGCAGTTCACCTCCCTCACCAAAGATATGAAGTACCTACATTCTGAGTTTCAGATGTTAGCATTGTATTAGGGTGCTACTACCATATATTAGACATTTAAATATACACAAAAGCAGCATGTGGGTAGAAATACAGTTCTTTTATAAAGACTATGAAATGTTATGACATCTCTCATTTTTATCCAAAGATTTTTAATATCAAGAGTATCTCCTACATTTTATTCGGTCTGACTCGAAAGTCCAGTAAATATAACTTATTATACTAAAACTCCCTAATTTTGTTACTTCTTTACTGCAAGTGAAATAGATTCTTTTCCATTTTTGTAAACTTGCTTCTGTGGCTAATCCACAGCTTTGCATAGAGTAGGTGAAAAGTAAATAAATAAATCTTAAAAATAGATGTGACCCTAGAGATAAAAAATTACATAAACTTCTCTATGTCCATGTGATTTTCCTGACCTAGGTGTCTGTTAACCTAGCAAAGCAAAGCAAAGAATGGAAGAATGGAAAGAACGAATGAATTATTCAGTAAACTTCTTTGCCTTCTTTTTTGGTGGAGAGAGTGGTAAAGATATAACGTGATTTTGAGCTGGCAACTTTTAGTTACTTTCCTGCTTTAAAAAATTCAACATAGGATGGATCACTAAAAAGTTAGTTCTATAAACTACATTTACTAGATTATTATTTGTAAATTGTTCTGAATGTTGCTTTATATTACTAAATTTAGCAAAAAACGGTTTATAATGTTTGCAATGAAGAATCCAAATAAGAATATTATTTTTAATGCTCCTACCTTTACAAATCATACCTCAAGATCACACATAATAGACTCAGAAATTTAGAGCATGTTGATACTTGGGCTTTTCTGAAACTTTTTCCTATTTGACATATTTTAAAATGAAATTAAAATAGTTACATACCTGTCTTCAATAGTTGTTAAATAAGCATTCTCATTATTACAGGTTTGGTTTGCTTCTGCAAATGTTGAAAGCGTATGTCCAATCATATAGCAGTAAAAGTGATGTTTTTTCCAGCCCTATTAATGTTATCAAGCAGTGAATAAATGAGCAGAGTTCATGCATATATATTATAAAATATTATTATTATTTGAGATGGAGTTTTGCTCTTGTCACCCAGGCTGGAGTGCAATGGCACAATCTTGGCTCACTGCAACCTCCGCCTGCCAGGTTCAAGCAATTCTCCTGCCTCAGTCTCCAGAGTAGCTGGAATTACAGGCAAGTGCCGCCACACCCGGCCAAATTTTTTTTGTCTTTTTAGTAGAGATGGGGTTTCACCATGCTGGCCAGGCTGGTCTCAAACTCCTGACCTCAAGTGATCCACCCGCCTTGGCCTCCCAAAGTGCTGGGATTATAGGCGTGAGCCACTGTGCCTAACCTTAGAAAATATTATTTTAATACTTTTTCTATCATGAGACTATTAGATAAACAATAGCAATGTCTAAAGAACACAACTCTGAAGAATCTGAAATGCAATGAAAATTATACACATAAACAAATAATGTATCTTGCAACAAAACTATTTGTGAAATGTTTACTGAGGAAACTGAACAGAACGGCTAAGATACCAGCTTTAGAATAGGTAACCACAGGAAAGAATTTGGGGAAGAGCAAGCCTAGTTGCCTATGGAAGACAATACTAGAAGGTGGGTATAAAGCTACATCATTTGGTCATAGGAGAGCACTTTTCAAACTTCAGGCAGTATGATGCAGCATTGTTCCTCCTTCTGCCATACTCCAAATACACAGAAATGGCCAGGCACAGTGGCACATGCCTGTAATCCCAGCACTTTGGGAGTCGAAGGCGGGAGGACGACTTGAGCCCAGCAGTTCAAGACCAGCCTGGGCAACATAGTGAGTCCCTATCTTTACAGAAAATTTTATAAAATTAGCTAGGCATGATGGCATGTGCCTGTAGTCCCAGCTACTTGGGAGGCTGAGGC
Organism: Symphalangus syndactylus; assembly: GCF_028878055.3. Lineage (NCBI taxonomy): Eukaryota > Metazoa > Chordata > Mammalia > Primates > Hylobatidae > Symphalangus > Symphalangus syndactylus. The sequence continues at coordinate 23,228,105 of NC_072432.2, read as the reverse complement.
AGGTGGATTGACTGAACCAAGGAGGTGGAGGCTACAGTGAGCCATGATCAATCACACCACTACACTCGAGCCTGGGTGACAAAGTGAGACCCTGTCTCAGAAAAAAAAAAAAAAAAAAAAAAAAAACCAGAAATGCTAAATAAAAACATAACAATAAATGAAAAATCCATACTGGAGTTTGAGAGGAAGAAGGGGGAAATCTCCAGGTACCCAAATTTAGTAGAATACTAAAAGCTGAATGGAAAATGCAAAAACTAAATTGTTGTTGGCCAAGGACATATGAGATCCTAGATTAAGGTCCTAGGCGCTGTGGTGTTAGTGTCCATACAGAATATGATATTTGGCCTTTGTCTCACTTGAGGCAGAGAGTTGGAAACGAGGTCCTTGTATAATAACGATACCAGTAACCCCCGTAACCCCTCGGTTAAAGGAGAACTAGAACATTCTGCCCACAGAACCAGGAAATGACAGTGTCTTGTCATCTACCTGGGGTTCTGAGTACCGGAAAAAAACAGTTCCTGAGTTTGAAAATAAATACCCAGTTTGTACCGCAGATGAGTGACAGTTCCAAGTTTATGCTATCCACATTGTATGGGAATACACAGCCAAAAAATTAAAGTCATACTTAATCTGTAAACGAAGAATCTCTAAAGCACTCCAAGAAGTAGAATGCAAAAGCACACATCAGAAATACGCCCACCAACCACATCAAGAGAGACTGTGACATTTGGGGAGATGGGTGGGGATGGAGAGGTCACTAAATCACAACCAAAAACAACAAACCAGCCAGGCGCAGTGGCTCCCACCTGTAATCCCAGCACTTTGGAAGGACGAAGCAGGTGGATCACTTGAAGTCAGGAGTTCAAGACCAACTTGACCAACATGGTGAAACCCCGTCTCTACTGAAAATGCAAAAATTATCTGGGCGTGATGGCACGCGCCTGTAGTCCCAGCTACTTGGGAGGCTGAAGCAGGAGAATTGTGTGAACCCATGTGGTAGAGGTTGCGGTGAGCCGAGATCATGCCACTGCACCCCAGCCTGGGCAACAAAGCAAGACTCCTTCTCAAAAACGACAACAACAACAAGCCATATGAGAAAATGTCCCATTTTAAGGAAGAGTCAACCAACTGAGCATAGTAAAATGGAAAGCTCTTATAAAAAAAAAAAAAAAAAAAAAAAAAAAAAAAACCAGCATGTTTGAGATGACTTTGTAACAAAAGAATAAATCCAATAACAAAAGATCAAAATAGTAAGCACAAAGAACAGGAGGATGTGAACCCAAAAGTATGGAATGTCTGTAAAAGAGAAACATAGCAATGAAGTTAAAAACTCAATGGTCAGATTAAATATAGTAATCAGGGTTTCATAGAAAATTAGTAAATTGGATGAAAAGATGAAAAGATAGCAAGATAGAAAAGATAGCATAGGAAGAGATGAAGGTATGAAAAGGGGTTAAATAACATGTTGATAGAAAGCATAGACAATAGAATGAGAAGGCTGAACAACTGCCTAAGATAAGTTTCAGAAGTTTCAGAAGCAGCAAATAAAACTAATGACGGGTCACTTTCAAGAACTGAAAGATGGCTGTGAAACCTCAAAGAATCACGCTGGGCCTGGCACGATGGCTCATGCTGTAATCCCAGCACTTTGGGAGGCCAAGGCGGATGGATCACGAGGTCAGGAGTTCAAGCCCAGCCTGGCCAATATGGTAAAACCCCATCTCTACCAAAAATACAAAAATTAGCCAGGCATGGTGGCTTGTGCCTATACTCCCAGCTACTCAGGAGGCTGAAGCAGAAGAATTACTTGAGCCCGGGAGGCGGAGGTTGCAGTGAGCTGATATTGTGCCACTGCACTCCAGCCTGGGTGACAGAGCGAGACTCCATTTCAAAAAAAAGAATCACACTGGGGAGCAAAGGCAACAAATAAAATAATTCCAGATCTAGGCACATGTAGTAGAATGCTACACTGCAGCATTCTACTAGGTACTCGGCATTCACCCAGGCACTGCAGAATGCCAAAGACAAGGAGAAGATTTTAAGATCAATCAGAGAGAACCACCAGCATATTCACTTCAAAACAAAAGAAGAATTAGTGTGACAGCAGGAATTCCAGTAGCAAAAATAAGGCCAGGAGAAAGTATAATAAAATAATATGTAAATTATTGTCAGAAAACAACCATCAATCCAGAATTCTAAACTGACCTAGCTAAACTATTATTCAGGGTGAGGATGAATTTAAGACATTCTCAGACAATTTGGTGGCTGATCAATGGTTTCATTTCTATCTCTTTCTGTAAACATTTTAAAACACATTTTATTTTAATGTCATATCTATAAATTTTCCCCATATGAAGATCCTGGTAGTATATCTTATAATTTGGGGTTTCAGTCTCACCTGTGGGGTTCCCACAGCTTGAATAATGAGACTTCTTTATAATGAGGGTTTACATTTATATATGTCAGGAATCCTGGAATATTAGAAACTCGTGGCCACTTTAGGTTGATTTCTTGGTTTAGGGTTTCCCACACTGACAGCATTGAATTGAAAATTAAATCCTAGGTCTGTGCGACAACAACAAGCCTGTGATCTTTGAATTCTTAGAAAGACCCCTCAACACCACTGCATGCCAAAGCCCAGACAAAAAAATTGCATTATTATCTTCCTTTGTTGATGGGTGGATTTTTTCTTCCCTAGTCTTCCCAGCCCGGTAAGGAAAGCACTGCCTCAAACATGTGTTTTTAAAGTGGTCAAGTTGTTTAAACTCTTGCGTTTCAGTTTCCTCTTCTTTTTAATCAGGACTATAATATTAACTCTGTAAATCTATTAGAATGCAATAATTGTAGTTGATAAGGGACTGCTATTATTTTATTTTTATTATCATCCTAATGATTAAACAGGATTATTATCAAGATTTTAGATGTGTAGGAAAATAGAAAAAAATAAAACAGATTGATTAAAAGTAATAAAAATGTAAGGTTTGTTATTTTAGAAAATGACAGTAATATACAAGCTTGTGTAAGCATATGATCAGGCAAAGAATATGAACGTATGCTGGAACCGAAACAAAGGATAGTGGTCTAGGGACAGGAGACCTGAGTTCTAGCCTCGCCTCTGTTTCTATCACAAAGCTACACTGCTCCTCTGAGCTGAAGTTTCCAGAATTCAAAACTTAGAAGAGGAACTGTGAAATCACCCAGGTCCTTTGTGCCTCTTCCATGCTATGATTTTCCATTATCTGCTCTATTTCTTTACGGTTTATTTTTATAGTACCAAATTATCAGCTTTCTGGTACATGTTATAAGATTATGTGACCACGACATAATACTCTTGGGGAAAAAACAGTTTCTACTTCATTTGTATTCAAGGAAAATGAGAAAAGAGAAAAGAAGAAGTAGCAATCAAACAGGAAAATGATATCCATAAACCCTGTGTTTTCATAGCTTCTGTGTGCTTTAAAAAACTATTTCACAGGCACCACTGAGTTACTGCAGGTACCATTTGGAGGCTGGATTTCCTACCTCCCCACTGCGGTGACCTACTGAGAAGAACCCTCTCCAGGAGATGCCTCATGAGAAATATTATAAATGGGAAAAAAATGACTAAGGATCATTTGCTATCAGCAACTTGGGGGTATCTACTGGAAATGTTCTTAACGACCCACAGGATGACAGACTATAGTAGACTATGGATGACACCTTCGCACATGGCCTGTCCTCAACTTACCCAGACTCCCTCTGATGTGCCATTTTAGTTCCTGTTCTCTCTCTTCCAATTCCCAAGACATTCTGAAAGGAGCTACCGGCCTTGTGTACCTCCGTATTAACTATAGAGAATTCCCAAAGAAAACTCTAAGAACAGTAAGATCAAACACTAACAATAAACCATTGAAGATTGAGACAGCAGAAACCCTTGGCTACTGCAATAACAAGGCACTTTCACACATGAAAATGAAGCCAGCGGCATCAACTCATGTGTGCTCAGCTTAAGTTACTGTGGGCATGGTGCACTCACTTTCCTGCAGCCTTTTTCGACTTCCACTATTTCTGGACCTTGGCTTCGTGATTTCATCTTGCAGATGTAGCCAAGAGGCCACTCACAGCCCCGATCTGCCCAGTACCCATCCTGCAGGGAGCAGAGAGAAAAAAAAATAAAGGATTATCAGTTTGGGGGCTTTCTTTTTTTTTTTTTTTCGAGATGGAGTCTCTCACTCTGTCCCCCAGGCTGGAGTGCAGTGGCGCGATCTTGGCTCATGGCAACCTATGCCTCCCAGGTTCAAGTGATTCTCCTGCCTCAGCCCCCCTAGTAGCTAGCATTACAGGCACCCACCACCACGCTCCGCTAATTTTTTGTATTTTTAGTAGAGATGGGGGTTTCTCCATGTTGGCCAGGCTGGTCTCGAACTCCTGACCTCAGGCGATCCACCCGCCTTGGCCTCCCAAAGTGCTGGGATTACAGGCACGAGCCACTGTGCCCAGCCAATTTTGGACTTTGATGTTATTTTCTTGTAACTGTGCCTCAGAGGAGGAAAATTAAGATCCAAGATTATTGAGAGAAAACGGCATCTACTAAAAGGAAAGGTAATTGACATGTTCACATGTAAACAGTAATTTTGACTCTGGCTACAAACATGTAAAAAGAGATTGGAGCCCCAATATGATTTTATATCTGAGATGTCCAAGCTCCAAGCCATTGTTTAGAGGAATCCAGGGAGAAATTAAAAATGTCTATAAGTCCTTAGATGATGGTGCTCGCAAGAGGTTTGCATGCAGCCTCTTTTTTTTTGAGACGGAGTCTTGCTCTCTCGCCCAGGCTGGAGTGCAGTGGCGCAGATCTCGGCTCACTGCAAGCTCCGCCTCCCGGGTTCATGCCATTCTCCTGCCTCAGCCTCCCGAGTAGCTGGGATTACAGGCGCCTGCCACCATGCCCGGCTAATTTTTTGTATTTTTAGTAGAGACGGGGTTTCACTGTGTTAGCCTGGATGGTCTCGATCTCCTGACCTCGTGATCCGCCCACCTCGGCCTCCCAAAGTGCTGGGATTACAGGCGTGAGCCACCAGGCCCGGCTGCATGCAGCCTCTTCATCAACCCCCGCAGTCAGCTCTGTCTTCAAATTAATCAAGTTCATATAAGCCATCCAGAAAAATCTCCTGCACCCAACACACCAACTTGAAAACATCATGAAACCACAGTCATCTTTTCTCCCTTCTTCCTATTTCTACTGATGAGTGTTCTCCTGGATCTGAGGCTCAACCTTCCACTTTATTTCAGATTCTATCCCTTCTCTTTTCCTTTGAGATTTCATGTTAACAGGACCTCTCCTTTCCTTCGCTGCTAAACATCTTGAAAAAAATGTTTTCTGGGCCAAGCGGGGTGGCTCACGCCTATAATCCCAGCACTTTGGGAGGCCAAGGCGGGTGGATCACCTGAGGTCAGGAGTTCAAGACTAGCCGGGCCAACATGGTGAAACCCTGTCTCTACTAATAATACAAAAAAATTAGCTAGGTGTGGTGGTGCATGCCTGTAATCTCAGCTACTCAGGAGGCTGAGGCAGGAGAATCGCTTGAACTCTCAAGGCGGAGGTTGCATTGAGCCAAGATTGTGCCATTGCACTCCAGCCTGGGCAGCAAGAGCGAAACTCTGTCTCAATCAATCAATCAATCAATCAATCAATAAAATGTTTGCTGTATTGTCTGTCTTTAACTCCTCATCTCTTAGTTGGTCTCAGCCCAATGCAATCCGATACATAAGCCTTTAGCCAGAGTAATATTTATAAATTGCCACTTTGGTTTTACCCCTCTGAGACAATTCATGTTTCTTGAACCTTAGTTCCTACCCACTCTTCCGGCTCTAACTTCATGATTTCAACCACACTGACCTTTCACCTCCCCCAAGCATGCTGCTTTCTGGTTTCTTCTGTCTACTCTTTGGATAGTTAACACCTAATATGTTCTTAAACTTTCAATCCATCACAATAAAAACAACCACAATGACAAAAATAATAGCCACAGTGACAAAAATAAACAACCATAATGACAAAAATTATTGAACAATAAATATAGGCTGGGAACTGTGTACCATACATGCATTATTTAATACTCATATCCTGGGCCTGGCAAAGTGGCTCACGCCTATAATCTCAACACTTTGGGAGGCTGAAGTGGGCAGATCGCTTGAGCTTAGGAGTTCAAGACTAGCTTGGGCAACATGACAAAACCCCATCTCTACCAAAAATCCGAAAAATTAGCCAGGCATGGTGGCACGCACCTTTAGTCACGGCTATTTGGGAGGCCTGAACCCAGGAGGTCAAGACTGCAATAAGCTGAGATTGCACCAATGCACTGCAGCCTGGGTGACAGAGCAAGACTCTGTCTTAAAAAACAAACAAACAAACAACAACAACAAAAAAACACCTCATATCCACGGGTGAGCTGAGTACAGCTCTTATTCCCATTTTGCAAATAAAGGAGTAAGTCACGCAGCAAAACTCAGCCTCTTAATCACTGTGTTTATCATCTATTAATAAAAGATAAATTTGATAACATTTTTCAATCACTAAGGTCATATTTCAATCACAGAAGCAATCATTTCATATGATATCTCCATGTAAACTGAAAAAAATGAATGTAGCTTCCCAAGTACAGGTTCCAGACCTAATCCACCATAGTTCTAAGTAGATCTGCATCTACTTGGTGTATATATATCTCTCACGTATATACGGGACTACAATCTCTTTTTACATATATACACACACACACACACACACATATATATCTCTTTTTACATCTCCTGTAATCATATATATGGCTTATAATAACTTTTTACATATACATACATAATCATATATGTGGCTTAATTGGTCAAATGAGAGCTTCAGTGGATATATATACACACCATTATAATACGGCACTATATATATGGCCATATATATATATATAGTGCCATATATATATATAAATATATATAGTGCCATAGAAACAATATGAGTATTCATTACAGGCCAATTTCATCCTTGAACCAAAAGTTTCTGTCCATTGCTTCAGTGATCCTGTTGAAAATTTGACTTTGCTAGACAATTGAGAGGGATTCAAGAAATCAAATCTGAATTTTGGTTCACCTTTGATCCATGCCAATTTATGTAGAATAAAAACAATCTAAACAAACATATGTAACTGACTGGGACAGAAGGAAAAATCCCCCATGACTTTCAATATAACTATCAGTCATTCAAGTGGCCCTACCTTGCCTTTCATCACCACACAATCCTCCTGTCTGTTGTTTTCATGGCTTGGTTCTCCACGAAGCCATTTGGTAAATGTTACAGGGGTCCCATCACTCCACTCAAAGTACATCTGAATCTTAATGTCATTTAAGCCAATCCACAATTCGTCATTTGGCTCTAAACAGGAAGAAACACACAGTAGTATATACAAGGGTTGCTTTCCAAAGGTCGGGGGGTAAAAGGAACGGAAGGCACTCTGCTTTATCAACAGGGCTCTACTTCCCTTGATAAGATCACCATCATGAAAGATAGTCGTTATGAGTGCTCATGTGACCCACATGCTGTCGACTTAGATGCCAACTACATTTTACCTTGTTAGTTTTAGGCTGCGTAGTGTACCCTTTACATTGTGAATATGACTGTATTCTTTAGTGGAAATATTATAGATTGTATCTCTTGGCAGTTACAAAAACAAAATTGAGGTAGGTCTATTACCATGCTCTATCTTATAAAGCTGCTTTTATTGTTACAAATAATTTACCATGCCAACTGCACTCATATTATTGATGGTAGCCTATTTATATACCTCTATTTGACTATGATTAAATTGATGTTTTCAAATAACAAAAATGTTAAACCACTTCTATTGTACTGACTCTTGTTATCAAGAACATTCTAGGTACTTCTGTTAAAGATCAATCACCGCACTGGGAGTGAAAATTATCTATATAGTGAAAGAATTATAAACCAAGAGGTGAGACCTGCGTCTGACATTTGGTACCTATCTATTAGGCTGTATATACAAATGAATCTGTAATCATTTTCATCACGAAATGCCATGAAATTCCAGCAAAACTTCAATAACAAATGAGGTTAAAACCAAAACAACCAATATAGATGTAAAACGTGATCATTTTGTTCTGAAATTCTATGGAGAGCATTACTGATTTTATAAGTAGGTGCCATGCTAAAAATTCCTACATATCACAACAAAAATGGGATAAAGTTAAAGTCAATGAAGGTTTAAGATGTCATGGCTAAAAAATAAACTTGTCTAAATTTAAAAAAGTTAAAGAATACACAAATCAATATCTATCTAATTCACACAACTGGGAGTCCCATCATGAATGCTTGATGAATGATCATTTAGTGATACAATAAAATTAGTTGCCAAAGTATTGTAAAGATGATGTTGTGGTAGAAAATGAGGAAAATATCACAATATGTAAGAATCTCCCTAAGCGGTTTAGTCTCTTCCTCCTGAAAGTTGTCATTCAACTTTGCTTTTGGAGAAGTCTCTAGCTGGCCTGGCGCCAGCACTGGCAGATGTTTCCAGTGCCGTGGAGAATGAATGACACTGCCAGGATGATCTTCTTCTCCTTTCACTTGATTTGCAGATCGTGATCTTTTCAGCAACAAATGCAGGCTTCAAAGTGACCTCATGTACCCCTCAAAGATTTCAATTGAAGATCAAAGAAAAACTAACCTCCCAAGTCCCACAATTAGAGTAGAGTATTAAGAGTTTTCTATATACGTATTTCTCACTAAATTGTTCTCCCCCATAGCTTCTTCAATTCCTAAGCACAATCTTGATCCTAGAAAAATATATAAGATGTGAGTGTAAAGTTGTTTTGCTGATTTTTATCAATCAGTTGGGGAAGTTGTATTCATTGGTATAATCATAACTTACGTGTATAGGTCTTAATGTATCCACTTGAAATATACTTCCATGATTAATACAAAAGGTATCATCTCAACTATCTAAAAAAAAAGTTTCTAGGCTTTTGTTTAGAAACAATAATTTTAACTTTACAACTTTACTTTTATTAATATTATTTTATTGTTTAAAATAAAATCTTATCAATAATTTTTAATGGAAGGTTTTCTAATTTATTTACTAATTCTCAAGCTGAATTTCAAAGCAACTTTGGCCATCCAACTTCCTAAAATAATTATAGCAATAAAAATATCAGGTTTTTTTCTTTTACTATATTATGTTATACAAAGTAGAGTTAAATGTGCACTCTAGTTCTATAGCATCCTAACTAACCTGTTTTCTGCTAAATCATTTGCAAACTTTACTGGCTATAAGTGCCACACTAAATTTAAGTAATTGTTATTCAGACATATCAGTTCTGAATCCATTATTATCTTCTATTGTGAATTTTCCAGGATAGGTAGACACAGAATAACCAAGAAATTGTTCATAGGCTGCAGCTGGGCTATTCTCAGGGCCTAAGACACTCAATGGGGTCAACACAGGAAGATGGATACCATTTGGCAGGTGCTAGAAGTAGGAGTGTTTCGGGGACTTTTAAGTCTTTCTCTGCTACTACTCTATTTTTTTCTCATCTATTTGTTAGTTGCTTTTTCCTCCCCTCCCCCAGCCCCCATCAGTTTCCAGGCACTATGTGTCAGGAAGCTGTCTCCACCATCTCCACCATCCATTTCCTCTTGTTTTGCTGGGGGGAAATGAAGAGCAGCTGCAGCTATTCAGCAGTCTCATCAGTGGAAGATGAAAATGATCATCATTTAATCAACAAGCACTGCTGAGTGCCCATTATCATTATGCTGTTTCTCAAGCTGCTCGTCTTCGGGACAAGCATTCCCAACTTATTTTATTCATCTGTTTTTTTCTGGTTAGTACATTTTCTATGTATTTTTAATTATGCACCTAAAATTGAGACATACATTTCTTTAAAAAAATTTTTTTAGTAGAGACGAGGTCTTGCTATGTTCACTGGGCTGGCCTCAAACTCCTGGGCTGAAGCTATCCTCCCCACCTTGGCCTCCCAAAGTAGTGGGATTATAGGCATGAGTCACCATAGCTTGGCCAAGAAGTATATTTCTTTAAAAGGTTTAGGCTGACATCTAACCATTTCAAAAAAAAAAAAAAAAAAAAAAACTCCTATATTTTTCACTGTTCAACACCCTCCCAGCATCAGCTAAATTCACAAAGAAAAAAGAAATCCAAAGTCTGAAACAGTCCATTTAGAAATCTTTTTCAGGAGATAAAATATGGACCTAAAAAAAGAAGACACACACAAACACACAGATAATTCCAAGGAATTAAGCATTGTTGACAAGTGTAAGGTAGACTGCTCTGAATCCAGATACTACATGAAAAAAATAATGTTTTAAAACTATGCATAAATGGATTACACATTAAAAGAAAAAGAAATTGAATTATCTTTCAGTGATAAGAATTCTTTCAATTATTATACAATTTTCACATTGTGGCATTTTCAGCGTTTGTGATTAAATTCATACGTTGTTCACTGAATTATTAATTTACATTGATTAAATTTGGTGTTTATAATAGAATTTTCCAGAGTTGGGTAGAGAGGGGTGCTCCCAGGATTAAAGCCAAGCATATTATCACTGTCAGGTTTCTCACCATATCCTAGCTGGGAGATAATAAAGTCAAATTCCTCGATGGTGTGGATACTTGCGAGGTCACCGCCTTCCTTCCTGCATGCGGTTAGAGCATCTCTCTGGATTTTTTTCTCATCTCTGTGAATCTTGTAACAGTGACCGGCATATGGCCACCACTGACTAGGACAGTGAGTAGGCACATCACTTTCTAGAAACAAAAAGGGGGGGTTGGAAAAAAATTTTAAAAGATGTGATTAAAACTATAACAATATTTTAATCATTTTATATAATACATGAAACAGCTTATAGTTACTAGGCAAATAAAGGTAATATTTAGTTTTTATTTTTGCAGCATACATATTCACAAAAGATAGACAAGGCATATAGTATTTTGTTGGTTTTTAGACAAAACAAAATAACCTACTTTTTAGTCAAATGGGAAATCACCTTATCAATTTTCTTTCTTTTTTTTTTTTTTTTTTTTAAGAGACAAGGTCTCCCTCTGTACCCCAGGCCAGAGTGCAGTGGTGTGATCATGTCTCATTGCAGCCTCAACCTCCTGGGCTCAAGCAATCCTCCTGCCTCAGCCTCCTGAGTAGCTGTGACTACAGGGCATAAGCCACCGTACTTGGCTATGGGAAATCTCTTTTCAAAAACTTGTACCTACAACAAGACTATACTAATATATATTAGATTATCTAAATCTTGTCAGCAAACCTGAAGTAAGCATCTGTTATGCACTGTTTCAATGCTGGAGGCCTGAAAGCATTGGGGGACTAAACACATCCCCTAAAAGATTTGAATTTCCTTTATTCTATAGACATTAGGGAGCCAGTCACTGTTGAGAGGCAGATTAGTGTTGAAGTAGAGAGCTGGAATGGCTGGGGGACAAAGGGTCCCCAAGGAGCCTCCGCCACCATAGCCACATGAGTCAGCCACCTGCTGCCTCAGAACAGACCCACCACCCTTTACTTGCTCCCCAAAACTGACACGTGCTCTTGTGACTAGGAGAGGGATTTGGAGTCAGAACTCGTAAAACCTGAATTTGCAGTAAGTTGTGTGATCTTAGGCAACTCACATCGCATGAACGGAAGTATCCATACAGGTGAAAATTTTTAAATGAGATTAGTACTGACGCTAATATCAAACCACCTACCCCGTGTTCTTCTGAACTAGAAAAGAATAGAGAGAGTGCTTGTAAATCACAAGCACCACACAATCGTTACCTAATTAAACCAGCTGTCAACATCCTCAGGATCGCTACTAATAGGATCAAATTGCATAATCTTGATTATACACTGCAAAAATTTACTTTAATAGTAAAGAGCTGCGGGAAAGTGACAATAAAGACATTTGAAGGCAGAAACTCACTTTATTCATCCCTATTGCCTTGAGCCTGGCACAGGGCCTGGTACATATAAGCATATTGAATATTGGAAGAGAAAAAGAATTGAAGTTATAGTTGATACATGGCTGCTTGTTATTACTGTTCTGGAGATACTACTTCAAACAGTAATTTGGCAACATGTTTTGCTTAGAGGGGGACTACATTACCAAATGAAATGAACTTATATATTATTTAAGCTCATATTAAGTGTTTTCAAATGGCTGCCTTAGTATATGTTCGTTATAGGGTACCTTTCTTCACTATTCCTTTAATGAATTGGTCGTATCTTCCCTTAAAGGTGGACAGTATCTCAAACGTTGTTTAAGCCCAGGATTTTGTGCCCTGCAGTCATAAAAGTAGTCAGTCATGAGGCTCAAATGCTGTACAATTGTAATAAAAAATGCATATTTAAAAAAAATTCTATTCCCTCAATACAATTTAGATTCTGTGCACTTCCAGTGGTTACAAAAAAAAAAAAAAAGAAGAAGAAAAGAAAAAGAAAGAAAGGTTAGTACAGCTTTGGAGCCCTCTGGTGGGTTATTTTAATTTTGCTATCTAGGAAATTGAAAATAATATCAGCCAATGCTGAGTCCTTCAAAAACTGAACTGATGAACTTTAAAAATATTTGAAAGCATGAAAACAACCAACTGGAGTGAAATGAAGGGGAGTTCCCTGGGGCAGCCACAGAAGATGATTTGTTCCTCTAGCCACAGCTCATGCGCTCAGTGGCCACATGTGGTTAGTGGCTGCTAAGCCAGAGAGTACATACAGCCCTAGGGACCTGAGGATTATGGACAAACGGGCTAGTGTTACAAGAATTCACAGGGTTTGAGGTTGAATTCTTGCCTAAGGATGTTGCCAATCCTGTATGCTGCATGATTTGAACTCCGATATGCTTTTCCAAGCTCTGGTTTATTTGAGTTTATAGATAAAACAGAATCATTAATCCAGGGAGTATAGAGATGTTCAGAAACTGATATCAAGCGGTTAGCAAGTGAAGGAGGCATCACAGAGAAATAAGAATGTACTGAGGGTTTGATGAAATGAACAAAATTTTATGTCAGGAAGAAGAGTCATGAGTATTTCCATTTTACACATGAGGATCCCAGCACCGGCAGGTTAAGCAGTAAGGCCAAGTTACAGAATTCTGAGTGCTGTACCAGAGAAACTGTAAAGTAACTCTCCTCCTCTTTGGCAACATGGAAATTCCAAGTCTTAGAAAGAGAACTGTCTGAAGGCTTCCAAAAAGTAAAAAATACCCTATTTCCCCTAGAGGAGGAACAGTAGAGGTAAAATGCAAAAATGGTGGGCTTTCTCTAAAGATACCCACCGTCACTATGGAGAGCCTGTAAAGGATAATGAAACCCAACATCCATGTCCCTCATCTATATCTATTTAAGATCTTGGCCAAATCTCTATCAATTAAAATTGCAAACACATCTCCTCCCTAATCCAATAAGTCTACTTCCAAGAATGATCACATGCATGAAATGATGTGCATATAATGTATATAGTTATTTACCTCAGGACTATTTGTGTTAATAAAAGATTGGAAGTAAATTAAATTAAAAATCCATTAACAGGAGACTGGTCAAAAAATATATGTGCTGTCTCTGCAATAGCTTTTGGACAGCCATAAAAATAAACATAGAAGCTATTTATATTCTATGTGGAATGATGTCCCAAATTGTTAAGTGGAAAACTTAGGATAAAAGCATATTATAGTATACTGCCATTTGTATGAAACAAAAATAATTATAAACATATTTGTTTATATAGTCACAGAATAACTAAGGATACACACCCAGAAACAATTATTCTCCAGGAAGGTAAACTGGGTGTTACAGGTAAGAGGTAGGGAAAATCTTATCATTTATCATGTTGTACCTTTTGAATCTCTAGCCAAGTCAAGCATATTTTAAAATACATGAAATTGCTTTCAAAGCCAATGAGAAAAAAAAAAAAAGAATGCCACATTATCAGGTTCCTCCAGCAGAAAAATGTAAATAAATTAAACCATTAAAGCATTAGTTGTCCCTCCAAAAACAGGTAATAATAAAAATATGTAATTTGTCTTTCATCAATTTGAAGAAAGAATTCTTGCCTTAGTAGTTTATTCTCCTATAAAATTGTAAGGGACAGCACAATTGATTTTTTTTTTCTTGAAGTCTAGCCGATATTTAAAATTCAGTTACAGGATGAGCATGGTGGCTCATGCCTGTAATCCCAGCACTTTGGGAGGCCAAGGTGGGTAGATCACCAAAGATCAGGAGTTCGAGACCAGCCTGGCCAATACAGTGAAACACCATCTCTGCTAAAAATACAAAAATTAGCCGGGTGTGATGGCACACATCTGTAATCCCAACTACTCAGGAGGCTGAGGCAGGAGAATCACTTGAACCCAGGAGGTGAAGGTTGCAGTGAGCTGAGATCACGCCATTGTACTCCAGCCTGGGTGACAGAATGAGACTCTGTCTCAATAAATAAATCAAATTCAGTTACAACTTTTTAGATATTTTATTCTAGTCTATGAAAACTTCAGTATAAGATGCTACACCAAATAGCAAGGAAGCCCAGATAGAGCCCTGAGGACCTAATGTAAACATCCCTTCCAAATACTGACTTTCTAGCTTGGATTCCAGTTTTGCCATGTGTGCAAGGTTTCTGGATCCTCTGAATATCTTTTTCCTCAACTATAGCATGTGAATCATGACACCTACCTCAGAGGACTGCTTGTGAAGATTCCATTTTCATTTAGGTCAGAGGGTCTCCACAATGCCCAGACACCGCCGCACACTCAGGAAATGTTAGCAACCAGCACACAGAAATATTGCAGTAATATCATTAAGTTTACCCCATCAACTATCCACAGAACCTCTGGCGGCATTCCAACAGTTACGCCTAAGCTGTAATGTCACTTATCTTTCAATTCTAATAGTTGAGGCACTTCAGATCCCATAGATCACTTACCTGAGGGAATAACAAAAGAATTCAAAGTGGTGTTGCCCTTTTTGCAAATATAGCCTAGTTTCTGAACACATTCCAAATTTTCCCATTTAGCATATTTTCCAGGATTTAGGGACACACAGCTTTTTCCAGGTTCAGCTGACGGACTTCCTTTGAGGAAAAGGAAAAGTTAAAGTGGACTATTACAGCTATTCCCAGCAGACAGCATCCCCCCCACGTCTCCTCATGTCTTCATCCTGGGGATTCAACGGACCACCATTCTGTCTTTTGCTACACATTCACAAAAAAGTATTTACTGACTGCAGAGCAAAAGACACGATGGGTGTCTATTGTTTTCTTATCGTTGGACCATTTCAATGCTGAGAATGTTGATAAAGCAAATATACTTCTTTGAAACAACCTTTTTCCCCATTATCACCTAATCAAGCTACACCTTAAAACTTGAACAGTTGTCACAATGGATTACATTATCAAAGAGAGGTAACTAATGAAAGAAATGCATGATTATGCCGCCATAAAAAAAAAAAAAAAAAAAAACGAAATCATCATGTCCTTTGCAGCAACATGGATGCAACTAGAGGCCATTATCCTAAGCGAATTAACGCACAACAGAAAGCCAAATAGCCATGTTCTCACTTCTAAGCGGGAGCTAAATACTGAATACTCATGGACACAAAGATGGCAACAACAGAAACTGGGGACTATGAGATGGGGGAGGAATGGAGGGTAACAAAGTTTGGAAAACTAACTACTGGGTTCTGTGCTCACTACCTGGGTGATGTGATGGATAATTTATATCCCAAACCTCAGCAACATGCAATTTACCTAGGTATGTAACAACCGTGTACATGTATCCCTGAATCTAACAGTAGAATTTATTAAAAAGAAACAATACATGATGTTCCAAACCTGCCACGTTAAACATGGCATTATTAGGACCGGGCACGGTGGCTCACGCCTGTAATCCCTGCACTTTGGAACACTGAGGAGGGTGGATCAGCTGAGGTCGGGAATTCGAGATAAGCCTGGCCAACATAGTGAAACCCCATTTCTACTAAAAATACAAAAAAATCGGCCGGGGAGCTGGGGGGGCACCTGTAATCCCAGCTACTTGGGAGGCTGAGGCAGGAGAATTGCTTGAACCCGGGAGGCAGAGGTTGCAGTGAATGGAGATCATACCACTGCATTCCAGCCTGGGTAACAGAGTGAGACTCTGTCTCAGAAATAAAAATAGAAATAAACAGAGGAGAAAAAGCTAATGGGAGAGCTAGAAGAGCAACATGCTGTGCTCCCAGAACTAAAACTCTCTCAATATCTTCAACTCAGCCTACTGAAGAATGCTTTCAGCAGCCATGCCTTATCCATTTCTTAGTGGAAACTGATTAAAGAACCAGATAAAGTCAACATTGCTAACGGGATGAATACAGGCATTGATACATTTCACATGCATTTTACTATTCTAATATATGATTTAAAAACCAGTACTCCCCAAACTAGCTTCACCTTCCACCTGAAGACAGGGTGAATGAGCCACATTCTGTTAATAACTATGCTTTGTGACCTCCAATGTGTACGTAACCTGTGCCTGAACATCACTTCCTTTCCTGCAAGATGGAAATCATATTATCTGCTCCACAAAGTCTGGAGCAGGTAATAACCTAAATAACCTTTTTAAAGCTTCGGTGGTATTCTTTGTGTGGTAATTAAATAATTTTTTTAAAGTTTATTTAACTACCACACAAAGAAAATAATGGTTAGTAATAAGCATAAAGTTATCTTTTTTTTTTTTCTTTTGGAGACAGACTTTCGCTCTGTCACTCAGGCTGGAGTCCAGTGGCGTGATCTCGGCTCACTGCAACCTCCACCTCCTGGGTTCAAGCAATTCTCTGCCTCAGCCTCCTGAGTAGCTGGGACTACAGGCGTCCACACCATGCCCAGCCAATTTTTGTATTTTTAGTAGAGACGGGGGTCTCACCATCTTGACCAGGCTGGTCTTGAACTCCTGACCTCATGATCCACCTGCCTCAGCCTCCCAAAGTGCTGGGATTACAGGCATGAGCCACTGCACCCGGCCAAAGTTATCTTAAAGTTAGTAATAAGCAAAAAGTTATCATAAAGTTAGTAATAAGCATAAAGATATCTTAAACATTTGTTGATACTATGACTAAAATAACAGGATAACTGAGCTAACCGACAAGATATCAGCACTAAAAAGAAACTTTAAAAAAATACATTTCTAGCTATTAGTTATTAATGTGTTAATTAGTAAATCATATTACACATTTATTTATCAATACAATACCTCTTTCAACTTTGAGATATCAATTAGTGGTTTTAATGTTATATATATTATATATATAAACACTTTATATATATTATATATAAACACTTTATATATATTATATATAAACACTTTATATATATTATATATAAACACTTTATATATATTATATATAAACACTTTATATATATTTTATATATAAACACTTTATATATATTTTATATATAAACACTTTATATATATTTTATATATAAACACTTCATATATATTATATATAAACACTTTATATATATTAAACACTTTATATATAGATATATAAACACTTTACATATAGATAGATAAACCACTATAGTGGTTTATAGTTATTATATATTTGAATTTACACTTGTACATCATTTATGCAAAATATCCTCACTTCAAAAGTGGATATATATATATATATTTTTTTTTTTTTGAGACAGAGATTTATTACTTGGTAATTATCCAGTTGAATGCTTGACTGAACAACTTACATGAAACCGATTTTTAATTTGCGCAAGATCTCTAATTTTCGTTGGAAGAAACTCTCATACTATTTCACAAGGCAGTTTAATCTTGCACCTACTTCTTAGGAATTGAAGTTTAACTTTAAAAAGCATTTACTTCCCTTTCTTAATCATATTCCACTTTCATTCTTTACTTCACCCAAAGTTAACCTGGAAATTTTCTCCCTGAACTTGTAGGATGCAAGTGGTTAAATATCATAATCATCACCCCCAATTGAATAAAGTAAATGACTACTTAATATGCATAAAAATTTAGCAACACAGAAAAATAAATTCTAGTCCCCTAATAAGTGTTATTGTCTAATAATCTGATTGAGGCCAAACTAGTATTCTCTAATTGCATCTGGCTGAATGGGTAGACAGACACCTAAAATCTTCACCCACAAAAAAAGGATATTTTATATGTATTCCCTTGCAGTAATTCTTCCCATATTCCAGAAATTTTTACGTCCCATGTTCCAGAAAAAAATAGAACTGATTATTAGCTCAAGACTTGAGTGACAGCACTGTAACCATCATATGTTGAAGTAATGCTTTGAAACTGGAATTTCGCAGTAAAATCTAATTTATTTAAACCAAAATATATTCTCTAAAAATTTTCTCTCATGTTTTAGCATCTATTTGAAATGTTATTTTATTGAAGTTTTTCTTCTTTTAATACAATAAACCAATATAGAAAATGGAGAGTTTGGCCAGGCGCAGTGGCTCACGCCTGTAATCCCAGCACTCTGGGAGGCTGAGGCAGGCCACATCACCTGAGTTCAGAAGTTCGAGACTAGCCTGGCCAATGTGGGGAAATCCCATCACTACAAAAAAAAAAAATTAGCCAGACATGGTGGTGCATGCTTGTAATCCCAGCTACCTGGGAAGCTGAAGCACACGAATCACTTGAGCCAGGAAGGCTGAGGTTGCAGTGAGCTGAGACTGTGCCACTGTGCTCCAGCCTGGGCAACAGAGTGAGACCCTGTCTCAAAACAAACAAACAAACAAACAAACAAACAAAACGGAGAATTTAGTTTTCTAAGCCAAATGCAAAAACCACTCAATGGCTTTAAAAAAGAAGTCTGACTGTCTGAAGAACATCATATTATAATAGTCTGGCCCATGGGAGAATTGATAAGTAAAGATGTGACCAATATGATACTTCTCTCTTTTCCCACACCCATGGCAGACATCACTAATCATTAATTGCACTCTTTCCTAAAAAAAAAAAAAAAAAAAAAAAAAAAAAAGAAAGAAAGAAAAGAAAAAAGGCAGGGGGTGGGATTGAGGGGTGGGGATTGGATTTATACCCAGTAGAAGGCCTCAAGTGGCTACTAACACCAGTTGGTACTGGTGAATAGGATAAAAACTTTATATCATTTTTTTGTTTTCTCTAAATAATTGCTCAATATGTAAACTTATTTTATATTCTGTTACTTTTATGTTATCACAATGTAGAAATAATTAGTTCACAGCATTTTCTATCCTCTAAAAAAATTAGAAAGCTGTTGTAAGTTTTATCTATAACTAGATACTAGCTTAGTATGTATACTAAACTCGTCTAGATACTAGCTTAGTATGTACGCTAAACTCGTCTAGATATTAGTTTAGTATGTATACTAAACTCGTCTAGATACTAGTTTAGTATGTATACTAAACTCGTCTAGATACTAGTTTAGTATGTATACTAAACTCGTCTAGATACTAGTTTAGTATGTATACTAAACTCGTCTAGATACTAGTATAGCATCTATACTAAACTCGTCTAGATACTAGTTTAGCATCTATACTAAACTAGTCTAGATACTAGTTTATAGTATCTATAAACTACTAACTGTCAAGAAACCTCTAATGAATTTTTATGCTTGTATGGAATAACATAAGCTGTAATTGAGACAGTATTTTTAAGCCAATGCTATTAAATCAAAAACAGGAAAAGTGGGTGTTAACGTAGATGTTAAAATCATTGTCACAAGAACAGCAATATTGCAAATACCTCATGACTCAACGTACAGTCATAAAAAAACTCTTCAACCCAAAATAATTTCAATCCACTTGTCCAACTTTACAAAGAGATGTTGGCTAATCCTCTCAAGGATGTTGACAAAGTGGATGCAGCAGCAAGTATATGGTAACAATGCAGCTAGCATATTTAGTAAATCATGTTTAAGAGTAGCCACAACATCTGCTTTTGAATATAATACCCAACACATCAGGGATACTCTGAGAAATGAAACTTTAAACAGAGACCTTTACTGATTTGTGTGAGAATCCTGGCAGGCAAATCCCTATCCCAGGAAGCTGGTATAACCTTACAATTCAGTATATGGAAATCTAGCGTAGATTTCAAAACAAGGTGAAATGAACTGTGTTTGATGAAGTCTCCCAACTCTTCTCTTTGAGATCAACAGGTGAGATAATAAACATCTTCATGGCGTCTACATGACTTAAATTTGGATTAATTCGACACAGACAAGCTTAACCCTACCTGGTAACCAGTTCAAATATCGAAATGGACTGCGGTCACTCCACTGCCAACCGCTGTTGAAGCTCAGACTGTTCAGTCCAATCCAGAGTCCTGAGGTCAAGGAACTGGTTAATCCTATATTTTTAAAGAAAGCAAAACAAACAAGAACTTGGCATTCAGAAAACAGTTGAAATTAAATTCAGAATTAAGTGCTTGAATCAAAATGTAATTGAGGGAAGTAACAATAATCATGCCTACCACATCTCCTTTGATTCTCCTGACAATCTAAGGCAAGTAAAATTATTACCTTCACTAACAGGTGGGGAAACTGAGGCTAAGGGAGCATAGCTAATCTGGTAAGATTTTTAAGGTTCCAACCCAGATCTAATGAGGCTTCAAACCCCATCATCTTGACTATTATCTACTTTCTCAAGGATAGTGTAAAGTCTTCTTGTGTGAATATGACTAGGTGTTACCTCCACTGCATATTTCAAAACTTATTCTAAGAATTTTATTTTATGACTTTTTAAAGTCAAGTTCTTTTCTTTGTTAAAATGATGATTAAATACTAATCACTAGTGCTTATGCTAACACCAAGGATGCTTTGCTTAAGCAGTTAAGAAGTCAAAATTACAACGTTTCAAATTCTGTACTAGGACTGATGTGGAAGTCATAAAACCAGAAACAACACTGACCTCAGCTCTGCAGCGGGAAACACTCTAACCTATTATTACCGCTATCTTTATTTTTTTTTTTTTTTTAAGATGGAGTCTCGCACTGTCGCCCAGGCTGGAGTTCAGTGGCGCAATCTCCACTCACTGCAACCTCCTTCTCTCAGGTTCACGCGATTCTCTTGCCTCAGCCTCCGGAGTAGCTGGGATTACAGGTGACTGCCACCACGCCTGGTTATTTTTTTTTTTTTTTTTTTTTTTTTTTTTTGTATTTTTAGGAGCAATGAGATTTCACTATGTTGGCCAGGCTGGTCTCAAACTCCTGACCTCAGGTGAACCGCCCACCTCAGACTCCCAATATGCTGGGATTACATGCATGAGCCACCATACCCGGCCAGCTCTATCTTTTTTAAAATCGTCAATGAGAATTCTCTGTTCTGAGTTATTTTAATTGATTAAAAGCAATTAATTAAAATAAAAACTATCCTTTGGCTTTTAAAAACATTTTTAAAATTTATTTTTATTTTTTAGAGATGGAGTCTCACTATGGTGCTCAGGTTGCTCTCAAACTCCTGGGTCTAAGCGTTCCTCCTACCTCAGTTTCCTAGGTAGCTGGGACTACAGGGTGCACACCGCTATACTCAACAACCTTTAAAAAAAATTCTTTAAAGTTGTACTAACTTGAATATAATTATCTGTCTACTTGCACAGATGTATTCTACAGGACATGCTCCTAAAAGTAGCATTTTAATACTAGCTATTCCCAAAACCAATTGACTCTGGGATTTTAAAAAACTTAATTAAGAAAATAAGTGTACTTAAGTTTTAAAAATTATAAATAATTCGCTGATTAAAGAAGAATTGAAGTAGATATTGAGACTGCATGACTAAATTACTATGTTTGGCATGATGAGAAACGATAATAGCTCTTTAAGAGAATTATCTTTTGACATTTTTTACCAGCTCTAAGTACTTACAAACTTGCCTTGAAGAACTGAATTAGTTAATACTTTTGAAAACAAGGCCTGACATATGGTATATGCCCAATAAATGTAAGTTACTACTGTTATTATTACTATTACTATTATTATTATCAATAGCTTCATATTGAATTAAGGTTGGCAAAAGGTGTGACTTAGAAGCAAAATTCAAACCTTGGGTTAAAATATATCTCTTAAAGCATATGAGTGTTGTCCACAAATAATTTTCTCTAATATGCTTTTGTAATTTTATAAAAGAGCAGACCAAAATATTTTAGTATTGCCGCACAAAGCAACAATTCCGCATGCTAAATTTTTGTTGTTTTGTTTCCAGACACCAACTCAAACCAGAAATTTTTTTGTACAGTTGGGATCTTACTATAGTGCCCAGGCTGGTCTCGAACTCCTGAACTCAAACAATCCTCCCACCTCAGCCTCCCAAAGCACTGGGATTACAGGCGCGAGCCACTGTGCCCAGCCTCACATGCTCAAGGTGTAACTTTTCTGCATATATTGTCTGAAATGGTTATACACCAACTTTTGAACTTAGATGTAACAGAAGATACACAAATGTCCAATATTACACTGGTTTTTTTTATTTTCTTTTTTTTTTTTTTAATTGAGGTCCAATGTGTTTTTCAGGCAGTACCAAAGGAAATGGGTAAAAACAATCGGGGAAACAAGCCAAATTTCACTTCCTATATCTTATTTCAGTTCTGTAAATCCTCATCCTGCACATATGGAGCCATAAATCTGATTCAGGACTCAGAGACTCCATAGAACGTCCGAGCATTTTTCAGGGTAGAAACAGAAGGGAAGATGATAAAACAGCTGTGGGTAGTGTGCAAACGTGTTGCCGGGCAGAAACATTTCACCTGGCAGATAATATGAAATCAGATCACCACCAATCTGGAATACATTTACTGGAGCCAGGAAATGTTGACAAAATTAAGGGTTCTCATCAGTGCTTTGGGAACCAGCAGATCCCCGGGTGTTCTCTGCGTGAGACACAGGCAGGGTGAAATGGAAGACAGGGCTGAATTCCAGTTCAGCTGTTTTCTAAACGGGAGGCATTAAGCAAGTTTCCTAACTTCTCCCTCCTAGTCTGTTATCTCATCTATACAGTGGGGCTAATAATATTCATTCATGAGGCTGCTGCGGGCTTTAGAACTAAAGCCCAGAATCTAGTACATGGTAGCTCTTCAGTAATTGGCAGACAAGTTAATTAGAGTCATCAAACCAGGTTCTACATTTTTAAAAAATGATACTGACTCTGGCCGAGCATGGTGGCTCACGCCTGTAATCCCAGCACTTTGGTAGGCTGAGGCTGGTAGATAGCTGAGCTCAGGAGTTCAAAACCATCCTGGGCAACATGGTGAAACCCCGTGTCTACTAAAATACAAAAAAATAGCCAGGCTTGGTGGCACATGCCTGTAGCCCCAGCTACTCAGGAGGCTGAGGCACGAGAATCACTTAAGTCCTGGTGCCACTGCACTCCAGCCTAGGCGACAGAGTGAGACTCTGTCTTAAAAAAAAAAAAAAAAAAAAAAACATACTGGCTTTTCAAAACCCTCACATAAAAGAAAACTTATTTTAAAAGTGCAAATATTTTGTAGGTTGTTTTTTCATTTTAATGGCATATTTTCCAAAATAGAGTGGATCGCCATCACACACTCACATCACTGTTTTCCAGATTATTCCCCAATATATCTCAATCAACACCGAGTGTCATCCCTTTCTTTGAAATAAGCAGTGGGGAGGGAATATCTTTCCCTTACTTTTTAAATTCACTGTCAGACTTTTTCTTGTCCTAATGCCTGACATTTTTTACTTAAAGAAAGGCAGGAAGTACTACAAATCTCATTAGAGATGCCATTCTTATCCAGATGCCAGCGAAAATTTGCTGACTGAAATTCCGGAGGCTTGGATAAGATTCAAGTAAGTAACTGAGGTGAACCCAGCCTCTAGATCTCCTGGGGCTTGTTTGCTGTCCTGATAGACAAGAAAAGCCCTGGCTGATTAGGGAAGCATTTCCTGCAGCCCGAGTCTGATAGCAGAGTCCGGGGATCAGGAAGTGAGTCTGTGCTTGGACAAAGCCGCTGTCCGCTCACATCACTGGCTCCTTCTCTGTAGCTGGTGGAGAGCGCACAAAGTAACCTGTGCTCTGTCCCTGGGCTTCCAAGAGATAACATACCCCATAAACAAATTCAAACACAAAAACCAAAAACACACCAACTGAAACCATTTCACCTCTGCACCTCTGACATATTTTCTTTCCTTTTTTTTTAATTGTTATTTATTTACTATTTTTTGAGACAAGTTTCACTCTTGTTGCCCAGGCTGGAGTGCAATGGTGCGATCTCAACTCACTGCAACCTCCACCTCCCAGGTTCAAGCTTTCTCCTGCCTCAGCCTCCCGAGTAGCTGGGATTACAGGAGCCTGCCACCATGCCCAGCTCATTTTTTGTATTTTTAGTAGAGATGGGATTTCACCATATTGGCCAAGCGGGTCTCAAACTCCTGACCTCAGGTGATCCACCCACCTCGGCCTCCCAAAGTGCTGGGAATACAAGGGTGAGCCACTGTGCCCAAACCACCTCTGATACATTTTCTCTCGTGCCTGCAAGTCTGCCCAAATAACCACAGGACTGCCTCGAATCATCTTTTCTATTCCTTAATCATCTACATAAATTTACTTTTGTCTATTCTGCACTTTCTCCTCTTCCTCCTTATTTTTGTGCATGGTTGTAAATATGAATCACTCTGATTCTTTGTGTTCCACTGTTAGAAGGGTCCCACAGGCCAATGCAAAACAGAATAATTGAGCAGACAGAGGAAGAACCCTATCTCTAAGATTATGAATCCACAGTGACATCATATTGCTTTTCTATCCTCAGTCTCCTTAATAATAACTTACAGGAGAGATGTGTTCTGGTTGGTGACGGGTGTCATCTGAAAATAGCTGGAAAAAGGTAGGTGCTAAGAAAGGAGGCAAGGTAGGGAGTGTGCTCTTGCCCTTGTATTGGTTCACACACATTAGCTCTTTTAACAGACAAGGTCACCAAAGTACAGGTGCCTCAGGAAATCCCCACAAGCTCCCCCAGTTTCACAGAGCTCGGACCTAGGCAGTCTGGCTCCAGAATCTTTGCTCTTAGCCCCTCTGTTCTGCTGCCTGGTGTTAGCACCTGGACACAGCAGGAACTAACACAGTGTTTTGCCAGATACGGTCTTTCAACCAGCTGCCCCAGAATCACCCGGGAGTTTGACAAAAGGCAGATTCTTGTGCCCTGTGTCACACCTACTGATCTAGAGTCCTCGGGGTCTGGGCCCAGGTATCATCACTTTAACAGAATTCCAAGGTGATGAGTAAGCCTCTTCACCCAGAAGAACCACTGCATTTACTGTCTTCTTGCCATGAACTGTCTAGTTTTCCAAACAGGAGACTGAATTTCTAAGTATTTCTATTTTGCTGCGTGTTAACGTGTCAGTCAGCAAACGTTTGGTGAGACTCTTCCTTGGAAGGCTCTGTGTGAACCTCCTTGGGGGAAGAGGGGGCATAGATATTCACAAGACATTCCCTGTTTTCAGCTGTTTCCCCCTCTGACGCGATCTCCACACGGCCTTGTTTGCTTTACGTGCAGGACTTACTATAATTGGTACCTATTCATTTGTTTGTTTTCTTGTTTACATCTGTTTCTTCCCATTGGACTTTAAGATGCGTGTGGACAAGACAGGGTCAGCTTTGATGTCCCCAGGACCTAGCACAAAGCCTGGCACATGGGTACCAGATATCTTGGGAATGAATGAATGAGTAAATAAATAATAACAAATTAATGAATTTACAGTGTTGTCAAGGAAGCAGGACATATGTGTAAGTAGCTATTATATGAATAAAAGTGGTAATAAGCAAATAAGAGAAATGCAGATGGAAATAGAACTGCATTTCAACTGTATACAATTGTGAGAATTCCAGGCAAAAGAAATGACATGGGAAAAGATGTGAGGGTGAGAATGGATGAGGAAAAACACGGAATCCAAGACTGACTTTTCTTTTGTCGGGACTGCAAAATGCAAGACCAGGAACGGTACAGATGTTTGGCAGATGGCAATCTTGAATGTCAGGCAAAATGTATTTTGTTAATTATTTGATGGGAGATGAGAAGCCACAAGGGGTTTTTTGAACATGGCAGTCATAGGAGCAGAGACAGATTAATATTAATCTAGCTGTGTCCAGAGAAACTGGAGGGAGGAGATTTTGGGGGCCAGAAATCAGGAATGCTTTTGCTCCCACACTAATTTCTGGTCCGAATCTCTCTGTTTCCCCAAGTGTATATTTTAGAAGCTAAAACAGATACTCTCTTCTCAAGCAAACTTTAGCCCTTTTAGTCTTCACAGTCTAATAAGAACAGATATTTTAAAAACAAACACATTGGCCAGGCACGGTGGCTCACGCTTGGAATCCCAGCATTTTGGGAGGCGAGGCGGGTGGATCACCTGAGGCCAGGAGTTCATGACCAGCCTGGCCAACCTAGTGAAACCCCAACTCTACTAAAAATACAAAAAATTAGCTGGGCACGATGGCAAGCACCTGTAATCCCAGCTACTTGGGAGGCTGAGGCAGGAGAATCACCTGAACCGGGGAGGCGGAGGATACAGTGAGACGAGATCACATCACTGCACTCCAGTCTGGGCTACGAGAGGGAAACTCCATCTCAAAACAAAACAAAACAAAACAACACAACAACAAAAGCGAACACATTGTGGAAAGAGTATCAATAAAACCTGAAAACCGGTAGAGCCTAGGGGTTCGAGGGACAGGAGGCTAAAAGAACTCGGGGTTTCAGGGTTTCAGGGTTTCAAAGCAGCCTCTGACTTGCCCCTGCCGGTGGTAGCAGTGTTTTAATTTATCATTTTGACCTCTATGAGGCTAATGAAAGACCTATGGCTTCAGATTAGACCTGGATGATGGATACTTGACCAGGATTGTTCCACTGCCTTGCATCCAAGAACAACATCATTAATCGATTGTGGCATCTTTTACTCTGATTCTAGATTAGCTCTCAGAATCCTTCTTAGCACTGGCTCTAGAGACTCTTACAACCAATAGTTGGCTCAGGAGATGAGAGCTATTTGCCATCCCTGTTGTCATTTTCAGGGTACAGATTTGTCATGACATCTGCATAAACTGCTTAAGAACTGCTTCTGTCATAACATCTATAAACACTTGTGCTGTTGACTTCTAAGTTAAATTATATAAAAATAAAGCAGTCATGATTTTACTTGCGACTTTTCTTTTCATGTCATTACCTGTCAGGTATGTTTGCTCATGTATCTCTGTGAAGCTCAGGAGCTCAGCATTCTGTTGTTGGCAGCTTTTCCTCGCCTGGTGCCACGTTAAAGCGGATTTGGAGTTTATCTGGTAGGAAATGCTGGTCAGCGGGTCTTTATTCCATAAGCTTTCACTGCCCTCAACTGTGAAAGAAATCAGATGGAATTTGGTTCATTAGGCATAGAAAACACTTCCAGTGAACAGTATTATTTAAACCAGCCTAGGAGCATTTTTGCCTGAAGCACTTTCTTTGTTTCCTTTCTTTTTTTTCCTCCCCCAGCTTCTACTTCTTCCTTTTTTTTTTTTTTTTTTTTTTTTTTTTTTTGAGACAGAGTCTTGCTCTGTTGTCGAGGCTGGAGTGCAGTGCTGTGATTGTGATTTTGGCTCACTGTACCCTCCAACTCCTGGGGTTAAACAATCATCCCACCTCAGTTTACCGAGTAGCTGGGACTGCAGGCATACACCACCATGCCTGGCTAATTTTTTAAATTTTTGCAGAAATGAGGTCTCTCTATGTGGCCCAGCCTAGTCTAAAACTCCTGTTCTCAAGCCATTCTCCTGCCTCGGCTTCCCAAAGTGCTAGTATTACAAAGGTGAGCTACCATGCCTGGACTGTTTTACTTGTTTTTAAGGTGCCTTTGAGATTTTCTTTACTCCTAAAATGGAGTAGGAGGTGGGGGATGAGGTTTCAAAGGATCAACTACATCCAGTCACTTCCACGCGCCTAAAGAAAGAAAGGCAGGCACCATTTCCCTTTCCGGATCAATTGAGTTGGGAAGTGAGACAAATATAAAGACAATAGATCTTGGATACTACAAAAGGTGGGAGGGTGGGAGGGTGAGGATTCAAAAATTATCTATTGGGTACAATGTTCACAGTTCGGGTACCCAGACTTTGCCATGATGCAATATATGCAAGCAAGACATCTGCACATATACCCCCTAAATATATAAAAATAAAAATAGCCAGGTGCGGTGGCTCACGCCTGTAATCCCAGCACTTTGGGAGGCCGAAGCAGGCAGATCACGAGATCAGGAGATCGAGATCATCCTAACACAGTGAAACCCCGTCTCTACTAAAAATACAAAAAAAAATTAGCTGGGCATGCTGGCCGGCGGCTGTAGTCCCAGCTACTCCGGAGGCTGAGGCAGAAGAATGGCGTGAACCCGGGAGGTGGAGCTTGCAGTGAGCCGAGATCGCGCCACTGCACTCCAGCCTGGGAGACAGAAGGAGACTCCATCTCAAAAAATAAATAAATAAATAAAAAGAAAACATGGTTTGTTTTGTTTTGTTTTGTTTTGTTTTGTTTTGTTTTGTTTGAGACAGAGTCTCGCTCTGTCACCCAGGCTGGAGTGCAGTGGCGCAATCTCTGCTCACTGCAAGCTCCACCTCCCGGGTTCACGCCATTCTCCTGCCTCAGCCTCCCCAGCAGCTGGGACTACAGGCGCCTGCCACCACGCCCGGCTAATTTTTGTATTTTTAGTAGAGACGGGGTTTCACCATGTTAGCCAGGGTGGTCTCGATCTCCTGACCTTGTGATCCACCCACCTCAGCCTCCCAAAGTGGATAAAACATGTTTTAAAAGAACAGATACCAGCCCAAATTCCTTGATCTAGTAAAGTAAGGCAGGGGAAACAAAGAAAATAAATGTACATCTTCTCAGCAGGTGGATATTTTGCCTTTGTCTGCACATTCTAGTTTGGTCTTTCTGGAAGCATAAGGTTGTCAGCAGGGAAGGTCACGGACTCCTGCAGACAGACTGGCCTGAGCCTGCACCTGAGGTCCTATCGCTCACTGGAGACTTGACTTCAGATAAATTATTAACTTTTGGAGTCTCGTTTTCTCATTGCTACAATATATTTAATACAGGTGGAGCTCTTAGCAATGGCAAATGTTGCTTGTAACTTTTTCATTCCACAGAGTAAAAAATCACAAGCTGATTTCTTCCTTTGCTATTTGATGATTCCTAATAAATTCCATAAACCTGGTTGTACTCTATAAGTGGCCAATGATATACAGATAAATATTATTGATAGTTTTTCACATATACGGTGTTTGCGAAGCTAGTAAACAAATGAAATATTTTGGCATGCTTCATGTAGTGAATATTTCTTTTTTCTTTTTAATAATATAAAATTCTGCTTCAAAGCCACGTGAAGTAATAATCTTTTCATTTATTTGTAAGGAAAAAAGGAAGTATTATATAACTTCTCTGAAAATGTTCTGAGAAATACTCAATTTACTAAGAAATTAGGCAATTTTCCATAAGCACACAGCCTACACTCTTGTAACTCTTAACTGTATCTAATTGCCCTTTATATCTGATGAGGAAGCGATCATCGACCTTTTTGTAATATGCAAACCGCACACCATGATATGAAACTTGTGGTCCCATGACATATCGAAGAGGAAGAAAACATATCAAAATTTGATTCAGGCAACAGCATAGAAATTTTTAAGATGCTTTAACTACAAAATCATTATATGCTTATATAAAAATAAATTTGAATCAGTAATGCTAAATTTAAATTATAATGATCTGAGGTTTTGCTAGTTTCATGTCTATGTCGGTGAGACCATCCAAATAAGACTAATTTGGGGTATATTTGAAGATAGAGATGTCTTAAACAACTCGTTTTAGACAAGTGGAGGAAGGTTTTGTTTATAATATGGTAGAAAATGCCGGGTGCCATGGCTCACAACTGCAATCCCAGCACTTTGGAGTCCGAGGTGGGCGGATCACGAGGTTAGGAGTTCGAGATCAGCCTGACCAACATGGTGAAACTCCGTCTCTACTAAAAATACAAAAAAAAAAAAAAAAAAAAAAAAAATTAGCCAGGTATGGTGGCACACGCCTGTAATCCCAGCTACTCAGGATGCTGAGGCAGGAGAATCGCTTGAACCCAGGAGGCAGAGGTTGCAGTGAGCCGAGATCATGCCACTGCACTCCAGCCTCAGTGACAGAGCAAGACTCTGTCTCCAAAAATATATATATATAGTAGAAAATGTGAGATATAAAAATGGGTTTTGTTGTTGTTGTTTTTTTAACCTAGGAATGGAGGCAAGTGACATAAATGATGTAAGAAGGAAATGCAATTGACCTTTCACTTAAAGAAAGTATATTTTAAACCAAGGGATTTAAACCTATTTCTCAATGAATGTTTAGGTTTGCTGATTGCATACCGTCTCCCCAAGGAGTTCAAATTCCCACAGTAAACCAACACAACTAATGCTGGAAGCTAAAGTTGCTACAGAGAATTGAGAGAACCAAGACTTTTCCTTTTCCTGTTCTCATGATACTTGAAAATAAATGTCTACATGGAAGGAAAGCATTACAATAAACAATGCAACGGACAATGGAGAGCATCTATTAAGTGTTACTAGGTTAATAACTGGTTCCTCATCCTCCTGTATAAAACCTGCCAGTTTTAAGGCTGATATAAAATAAAATGCTCGTCTGGGCACAGTGGCTCACACCTGTAATCCCAACACTTTGAGAGGCTGAGGTTGGTGGATCATTTGAGGTCAGGAGTTTGACACCAGCCTGGGCAACATGGTGAAACCCCTTCTCTACTAAAAATACAAAAACTAGCCAGGCATCATGCTGGGTGCCTGTAATCCCAGCTACTCAGGAGGCTGAGGCAGGAGAATCACTTGAGCCTGGGAGGCAGAGGTTGTGATGAGCCAAGATCACGCTAATGCACTCCAGTCTGGATGACAGAGTGAGACCCTGTCTCAAAAATAAATAAATAAATAAATAAAATAAAAACTCTTTGGAAAGGAATACAAAATGCAACAGACTGGAAAACTATAAAGCCCTTTAAGAAAGATCTTAAATGTACAAAATGTGCTTTAAAATGTTAATGTATATTGAAATCAAATCAATTTAATTTCTATGATTATTTTACATTTAACAGGAAAAAATACATAATTTGACAGTGAAGGCATAAATACAAGTAATAAGACTAAAAAATTATTCCACTGAACAAACTCAATGTACGTCTCCAACACACATCCAAGGATTTCCAAGGTTGCGAGTTTTCTTTGTGATTAGTAACTTACCATTTGTCCTCAACATTTCATTCATGAAATCACACATTCATCTAACTCCTTTGTCAATTTCACTTATGTGGAAGATGCTATAGTTGGACCCGTGAAATATATACCCTTAAGAAACTCCATGAAACGGATTAAGAAAATATCATTCCCATTAAGTAAAGGAGAAAGACACTTTCCATCACTTGAAAACCAAGTATTGCTTTATCTTAGAAAAAAATTGCTCAAAGTGTTTCAGACAAAAATACTTCGAATACAAAAATTCGACATCTATAAACCTTGAATGGAAATCAAATGTCTTTCTAAAGATTGACATAAGAGAGACAAATAGAACTACCTCAGTTAAGACTGAGAGAGCATTGTCTCTATGAACAGAAAGCCTATGGGCTTTTGTGAGTATTCATTCGGATTGGAGAGACTGCACTCTGAAGACAACTGCAATAGTATATGGGGCTCAGAAATTAAATTGACTTTTAGTGGGATAATTAGGGATTATAAATCCAGAGAGATAAATAAGGACAATTCTTAGAATTCTGGCTTTTGTTCGTCAAACTCAGATATTTTTGTAATTATACTGTTTTACAATAATGCTTGAAATAGTGTGATTACGTGTGGATTTGTGGTCTGGAAAGTTGAGTTGTGATAGTTGTGAGTCTATTATGA
Source organism: Symphalangus syndactylus (assembly GCF_028878055.3). NCBI lineage: Eukaryota > Metazoa > Chordata > Mammalia > Primates > Hylobatidae > Symphalangus > Symphalangus syndactylus. The sequence goes on along the minus strand of NC_072432.2, from coordinate 23,196,179 downwards.
CTCAGGTGGTGTCACAATCATCCCAGACCATATCGAATGCTCTTTGCTCTGCCCAGTCCCTTTGCAGGGCAGCAGGAGAAAGAGTTCTGGGTGATACCAGGAAACAAGAGCTGCTCTGATCTGGTCTAAAGTAGCAGGTGAGAGGTGGGGGGTAAGAAGTCTGGGACAGGTGGAGCCAGCATCAGGAAGAGGGTGTCTGGTGATGGGGAACGTGAAGCAAAGAGGAATATTTCCTTTTCCTCTTTCCTCAGCCCCAGCTCTGCCTTGCAACATGATGCCCTCCTCCACCCCACCTAAAATCTGCTTCACTGTTTGCTTACAGATTTTTAAGCATGGGAGAACACCAAGAATTCATCTGTTCTGGGGCTTTCCCACTAAGATAATGCAATACTGCTTATTTTGCATCCTTGCAATAAAACTTGAATTTTCATTTTTAAGAAACCTTCAAGCATATAAATTACCCAGTTCTATTGATTTCTAGCTGTGTGAAACTAAATGGCACTCTTCTTAATTTAAATGTAAGAAGAGTATCATGACTATCATTTTCACTGTGAAGAACCCTTTTGATGACATTGATAGAAAATTCAGGACCTTCACGTATTTCTCCATCAAACCACATGCTTGTGGCTTCCATTGAATTCTGTTTTTGATCTATGGTTTCATAAAGGTAAGGCATTTCAGAGATGAGAAAATAATAGCATGCCTACCTACCTCCAGTGTTAAGTATATATTATACCGCGTACAGGATGATTTTCGCTGAGTAACTGATAGTTGGTAAAAATAAAGAGGTCATGGCCGGGTGCGGTGGCTCATGCCTGTAATCCCAACACTTTGGGAGGCCAAGGCGGGCGGATCACCAGGTCAGGAGATCGAGACCATCCTGGCTAAAATGGTGAAACCCCGTCTCTACTAAAAATACAAAAAATTTGCAGGGCGTGGTGGTGGGCGCCTGACTCCCAGCTACTCGAGAGGCTGAGGCAGGAGAATGGCATGAACCCAGGAGGTGGAGCTTGCAGTGAGTGGAGATTGCGCCACTGCACTCCAGCCTGGGTGACAGAGAGAGACTCCGTCTCAATAAATAAATAAATAAAGAGGTCACTTGATGGAGGGAATGTTGGGACCATGGGGGTGCAGTCTAGTCCTGTTAGCATGATCTCAGGGAATGCTGAGATAGTAGGGGTGAGTCTAGTCTTACTGGCAAAATCAAAATACACATACAAAGCCTACAGTATAAAGTCCATCATCTGTGTCCTAGTCTTCAGCCAATAGAGATCATTTTCTCCACTGAAAAATGGAAATAATGACATCTGTAAAGCGCTGTAGTAGGTACAGTGAGGTCATAAATGTGAAATAACTTTGGGGAAAAATGCTCTAGATAAATTCAAGGTCTTTCACTACATTATCAGACTAAATGTGCCCAACTTTTCTTGGTGATAAACAGTACTTACATTTCAATGGACAATATCCAAATAGCTTGTCTGTGTCATAGTCAGTAGTGGTTCCACACCAGAGCCATCCATCTGACCGCCCAGCACTCGTGCAATCTGCGTACCACTTGTTTTCAAACTTGAACGGGAATGCACAGGTTGCTCCATTGGCGTTTCCTAGTAGCGTATACATGGCTGGAAAAACATATTGACTTGAACTTGGAATGTGAGTGATATTTCTGAACAATGACTTTCCAATAAGAAGTCTACTGAAGGAATGGGTCTTACTCTTCTGATCACACTTGGTGCACTCACACAGGGATTTTGTTGTTGTTGTTGTTATTTTTTTTCCTTCTCCTTCTACCCTAGTCTTTTCCTGGGTACATAGAGCAGTCTGTACTTAGCAAATAACTCTTAGTACCACTTCATTTCCACTGTATTTTGGAACATTTTCAAATGAGACTAATTTGTTAAGCTGTACCATTTGAACATGTTCAAATGGTACAATTCAAAGTGGTACCAGTAACAGTGGAAAATGAAGTGGTACTAGTTAAAGTGTTAATAATAACTCATAGTACCACTTCATTTTCCACTGTCTTTTCCTCCTTCCTCTACTGACACCAGCTTTAACTTCTGAATTTCCTCTGAAACAGTTCTTTCTCTTGATTGGAATCATGGAGCTTTGGAATCTCTAGATAAAAAAATAATCTTAAACCTGTATAGCCCAAACACACAGTCAATACTTAAATCCCCTCCAACCACTTCTTGTCAAGCCAGCCTTCACCTGAGTTCCTCAACAATGACCATAAGGAAAGATAGACATTTTGGCATTGTTCTCTAATCCCTATCATGAAAAGAAACCACTCAAAACTGTTAGATACCATCTACAATCAAGGTTTTTCTTTTCAACAAGTGAAGGCCAACAGATTGAGTGGGAAGCTCTGGGTTCAACTAGAAATGTTAATTGAAACAAACACAGAATCATTGTTGATTATGGTTTGGTTTAAGCCAAAAAGGTTAAGGAAGCTCATCTCTTCACTAAGAACCAAACAGTGCACATAGCTACATTGTCCAGTATGTTTAAAGTCTCCATCTTTGTAGAGATAACAACTTTTTACATTAAAGTATTTGACCTCTTGCCACCAACTGATATTCAGAATTTACCCTAGGTAGGAATTCTCCATTACATTTTGTAGATTCTATGACTTGAAAAGTTATTAGCTGGGCGCAGTGCCTCACGCTTGTAACCCCAGCACTTTGAGAGGCCAAGGCAGGCGGATCACTAGAGGTCAGGAATTGAAATCAGCCTAGCCAAAATGGTGAAACCCTGTCTCCACTAAAAATAGAAAAATTAGCCGGGCATGGTGGCAGGCACCTGTAATCCCAACTACTCAGGAGGCTGAGGCAGGAGAATCGCTTGAACCTGGGAGGCGGAGGTTGCCGTGAGCCGAGATCACACCACTGTACTCCAGTTTGGGTGACAGAGTGAGACTCTGTCTCAAAAAATAAATCTTAAAAAGAAGGAAGAAAAATTTCTTAAAAGACATTAGTCATTCTGATATTATAAAGCTTGTAAAACGTAGCACATAGTAAGAGCACAATAATGTGAGTTATTGACCTCTTTTCTTTTTCCTTTACTCATTGTAATTATCAAGACCTCTTTAAATATTATGTTTATTTTTAATGACCTCAAAATTCCTTTTTTGTCAATAAGGTCACTGTTAATAACTTTAAAATGCTATTCTAGCTTTAGTTCCACTAAGTTATGGGAATGGTCTCCAAATCATATATTGTATTAGGAACATGCTGTATTCAGAAATAATTGTGCCATTCTTAGTCACTGGGATAACCATTTCTTCGTACAAAGGAAACCAGTCAAGGCCACCTTGGGGTTAGTTGTACTGTTCATCACTAGCCAAGAAATGCTCAGTGCTGGATTTATAGATGCCAATGAGATATAGCTTTATTTACTTATTTTATTTTTGAGACAGGATCTCACTCTGTCACACAGGCTGCAGTAGGTGGTGCAATTATGGCTCACTGCAGCCTCAATTCCCTGGGCTCAAGTAATCCTCCCACCTCAGCCTCCTGAATACCTCGGACTACAGGTGCACACCACAGTACCAAGCTTATTTTTACATTTTGTTTAGGTCTCACTAGGTTGCCCAAGCTGGTCTTGAACCCCTGAAATCAAGTGATCCTCTCGCCTTAGCCTCCCAAGGTGCTGGGATTACAGGCATGAGCCACCACATCTGCCAGCTTTATTAACTAACTCTATTTAATAATTACTTAGCCATTCTATACACCCAACACTGATGAGGCCAAAAGAACCCCAACTACCTCACTGACACATCATGTAACTGCAGTCAATTTGTCTTCTTCTTGGAGTCTGAACTTCCTAATAACCATCAAATCCATTTAAGTCTACAATTCTGGTTCCATTCTTCCAAAATAATTCCTATTTTCAAAAAGTTCCACAATTCCACCCCCTCCCCCATGTTCTCATCAGAGATACAGAGACCCTACAATACATCCTCTCGACACTGTCTTCAGTTCTAATGTGTGTTCCCAATCTCATGGTCACTCTGCGGAGCTAGAACTGAGGAGCAGGATCATCTTAAGTGCTGGGAGATCTTTGGAGAGTATGCAAAATGTAGTCAATAGACCCTATGCTGCAGAATCACCCAGGTCTTCATAGAAATCATTGAATAGATTCCTGGGCTTTTTACCGATATGTGTATTAAGAATCTAGTAGAAGGGTGTGCTTAGGATCTGTATTTTTAACAAACTCTCCAAGTGATTCTTAAGCATATTAAAGTTTGAGAACTGTTAGCCCAAACCCTATGCATATTTGTCTCAAAACCAGTGGGGAAACAGAAAGGGTAGGGGGTGAGGGAAGTATAATATTATATTTTAAAATAAAATAAAAATCCGATTTCTTAGCACCAATCTTCCTCAAGTTAAACTCCTCAATTAGCACAACTGTCCCATCTGTGGAATTTGACTCGGTCAAGTTTAATTCACTCTTCTCCTTCCTTGTAATTTTCTGTTGAGTTTCTCCTGAAAGGTTTTTTTGTGTTCACTTAGCTTACCTCTCATATCACTTTTAAACCTATATTATGTTTGAAAAATGCTTCAAAATAACTTATTTCTGAGCCCTTCTCTCACTGTACTTCAATTCCTACTCTCTCCTCTTCTGTATCTAGATGGAAAATAGAAAGCTCACAAATTATTGCCTTATAAAGAACTAAATTGCTATGCTCAGTCTTAGCTGAGATAAGCTAGGTTCAACCAATCTTAGTAGCCCAGTAACACAACAATTTTGGAAACAGGTTATCTCTTGTCCCCAAAAGTAGGCTCTTTCTCTGACCTTGAGGTTGTTCTAGATGACACTTCACAATAACCAAGTATCCAAACCTAAAATGTGATTTTAACATCATCTCACTCAAGAGACCAGCCTTTGTAACAAGGCTTCAAGTTGTGTTGTATTTTTGTTTTGTTTTCTGTGCAGCCACCACATAGTGAAATTTGGTCAACATAAGAAAGAACTAAATACCCTGATTTTATTTAACCTTCAAGAGGTCAAGAAACCAACTATATATAAGAGGATTCTTCCCACCGCATTGGAGGTATCACCTTCTCTGATGGCTAAGTAGACTGCATATTAATTTACAAGCTAATCCTTCACATTTTATAATCTTCTGATTATTACAGTCTCTACCCATAACCTGACAAAATAAATCAGAAACATTTAGAATCCCATGTCGCCAAGGGATCTGCTGAGATTTCATCTTAGGCAATCTAAATTGGGAAAGAATGTTCTATGGATCATTTTTCCAGGGATAACTTAAAGGAAAAGAAATATTTGGCTAAACGTATTTATCACTACAACTTTATAAGGTTAACTAGAAGGCTTTGGGTCAAAGACTACAATGAAAATGATTTTCTGAAAAATGTAGCCCATAGTTAAAAAAATAAAACCTCAGAGAAAGTTAAAAGAATGCCTTCCCATTAAGTAAAAATAGCTAAAGTATCATTCAGGACTTTTTAACCACATTTATGCACCATCATGTCCTCAGAGTAGTCCTACAGAATAGTTGAAAACACAAAGATGCTGATCAACTGATATTTCTAGTACACGCCAAACAAGAACATGATGAGTTTCTTGAATTAGGTTCTAACTAAGAAGACGAGAAAATTTCGACACAAAGGTAAAAATTCCAGGCATCTCACCTTCATAACCTCTAGAGCATAGATTGTCTGTGGTTCCGTAGATCTTCCACCTGCTCCATAAACCCGATCCCTTGTAGAGCATAATATTCCTTTCTTGTCTATTGCCATAGTTAAAAAATAAATCTTCTCCTTTGATCCCCAAAAGTGTGTCATTTTTGCACTCCCATTTCTGAAATTCGCTTTTTGAGTCACAGGCATAGAGAGTGATAGCAACCCAGTCCGTTTTTGATGGCACTCCCAGGCATAATTTAAATGCAACATTCATAATCTGAGATTCGGACACCCATCGGAATTTCTGTGATTCAGCATCCTGGTTGCAAGCTGCAGTTTGGACGGCACTGGGACTTATTGCATCCACACAGCGCTTGTGATCTTCATTATAGATTAAAAATTGCCTGGTGTCTGTTTAAAAAGACAGAAGCAGGAAAAGAAGAAGAAAGCAAGCATGGGTAAGTGGATTCATGTAACAAGGACAATCTTTGAGGTCAAATTTTCCAACTCTTCTATTTCCCTAAAGACTTAACATTGCAGGAAAAGAGGTACTGATGACTGAGCCTGGGCCAGCTCTCTTTGAGAATCCCTGAAGCTGGAGGGAGAACCTGGACTGAGGGCCTGCCAAGGTACCAGCACTCAGCTGGATGTCCTCAAAATCTCCTAGTTCACTGTGAGGAGTCTCATGCAAAGGCCCACCTTACATGCCCAAGATTTGTCCAGGAGTGGAACATACAAGGCAGAAAATAGAAAGGAATAATATCAACTGGGAAAAGAAAATTTGTGTAATATGAATAAACTGAAAAATTAAACGCATGTATGTCCTAGAAAAGGTATGTGTCTGTTTGTTGTTTTTAAAGGACAAGGTCTCACTCTGTTGCTTAGGCTGGAGTGCAGTGGTGCAATCATGGCTCACTGTAGCTTCCAACTTCTGGGCTCAAGTGATCCTCCTGCCTCAGCCTCCCAAGTAGCTGGGACTACAGGCTTGCACCACCTTAACCAACTAATTTTTTATTTTTTGTAGAGATGGAGTCACTGTGTTGCCTAAGCTGGTCTTGAACTACTGGCTTCAAGCAATCTTCCCACTTCAGCCTCTCAAAGAGCTAGGATCACAAGTGGGAGCCATGTCGCCTGGACTAGAATAGGATTTTGAAGTGTGACACATCTCAACACATTGTGGTATTATTTGTTAATAATTTAATAGTGAAGTTTGCAATAAAGGATAAATCAATGTAAGTTTTATATCATTGGAGAGAATATTTTATGAGAATAACTTTAAAAATAACATTTTTTATATTTGTAATTTGGAACTGGTGATTTCAGTAAATATGTAAGGATGGCTTATACTTAACAGCACATAGCTGCTAGCTGGCAAAACGGAACTTCCTCTTGCAAAAGAGGAAAAAAGGATCTGGTAAGCATTTTTTTTCCTTTAATTAAATCAAAATTGAGTTCATGTAGGGATTTCTCTCTTTTCTTTATTGTTAAGGAATATAGAAATGAAAGTAACTGAATGCTTTAATTTTGTGACACAAACATAAACACATTTTGTGAAGTTTTCCTAAATTCCATGTACTCACCTTGTTCTTTCAAAATGAGCTGGCAGTAGTGCAGATGTTTGAGGTTCTGACTAAATGAGCTCATTATTTTTAATTAAATAATTCCAGCAAAATCAAACAAAGTTAGAATCAGACCACTAGTAGAGTCCTTCAGTGTTTCCAAAGCCTTTTTGAAGCCGTATTCTATTTCCTGTTCTGAACGCCCCAAGGAGATTAGCACCACTTACACTCTGAGATCAGTTCTAGACCCATAAGCTTAAAGCTTATAATAAATGTTTGCCTCAAAAGGTTTTCCCTTGACATGCTCCTCTATATGCTCTTGTCCACACTAGTTCCAGATCTCCTGCCTCTCTCCTACCTTGAAATGATCATCTCATCTTTAAAAAAAAAAAAAAAAAAAAAACCTTTATAGCAACATCCAATCTGGTGCTTGATCAAATATCTGGGTGCCAAGACCCAGCCATGTTGACACATAAAATTAACCACTGCGGTATATTTTTGGGTAAAGCCGGTAGATTTCACTATTGCCTTAGAATGCAAACACAAGCTGAAAATCCAGGAAGATTCCTAGGTTTTTAGCTTATGGATCTCAGGGGATGATGGTGCCAAGAATGAGAAAGAGAAGTTTGGATGTTACGCATTAAATGCTGTCTTACTTAGAGTGAGTAAGACTTACTCTCGCTGCCTCTATGCCACCTGGATTCCTAGTTCTCTGCAACTTCACACCTCTGCCTGGCCTCCTCTGCTGGGTTACTCATTCATGCTACTTTCATTTCTTGGAATCCGAACTCAGTAAAGCCTGGATCCGGACACCTGCCTCTGCTGGCTTCTCTGCAGTTGACATCTGTCCACCGAACATACAATACCTGTCCCAATCTCCTCCCGTCTAGCTGAGCTTCCTTCCACACTCGATCTCATTTTGTAACTGCTCGTGCCCTAGTGGGACAAAATGAGTAATTTTCTACCTTGGCAATAAAATGAGAATTTTGATAATATAGGGCTTTGCTCACAATGAAACATGGGAAATAGGAAAATAAAAACGATTTTTTAAAAAACAGTGACTATGATCATTTACTTTATGCAAAGGTAAATTATCTTCTCTAATCTCAAAATGTGACGAACTCTGAAACTTTTGCCATAGATTTATGTAAACTCCACCATACTAGCCTCTAAATGTAATGTAACTTGTTTGTGCTATTCTACCTACTGTTTTTTTTTTAACCTGGACTTATCTTCCACTTTTCAGATAGCTTTGCTTAGTAATACCTCATTGTTAATAATAGTAAATATATCTTCCACCTTATACTTTGGCCATTTTCATTGTATTGTCAAATAACAGTCTTATTAACTGGTCAAATTCAGTCAATTAACCGGTTGGTAATCAGTCTTTTAAGAGAAGGCATCTTTATGCACGAATAATCTTCCTCCTTCAGATGTTTTTATACTTGTTTGACTTTTATATGTCTAATTTTTATCTGAGTCCACCTTAATTTCACTTTAAGACAGCGTTTAATGAGTAACATCCAAACTTCTCTTTCTCATTCTTGGCACCACCATCCCCTGAGATCCATAAGATAAAACCTTGGAGTCTTCCTGGATTTTCAGCTTGTTTTTGCATTCTAAGACAATAGTGAAATCTACCGGCTCTACCCAAAAATACACTGCAGTGGTTAATTTTATGTGTCCACATGGCTGGGTCTTGGCACCCAGATATTTGATCAAGCACCAGACTGGATGTTGTTATAAAGGAATTTTTTTAAAGATGAGATGATCATTTCAATCAGCTAACTTTGAGTGAAGCAGCTCACCCTCCTCAGTGTGGGTGGGCCTCATCCAATCAGGCGAAGATCTTAAGAGAAACAAGCTGAAGAAGAAGAAAAAGGGGGAATTCCCTGAAGAATGAATTCTGCCTCTGGACTGCTTTATTTCTGTTTTTGTTTGTTCATCTGTTTTCGAGACAGGATCTTGCTCTGTTGCCCAAGCTAAAGTGCAGTAGTGCAATCACAGCTCACTGCAGCTTTGAATTCCTGGGCCCAAGCAATCCTCCCACTTCAGCCTCCCGAGTAGCTGGGACTACAGACCTGTGCCACCACACCAGCTAATATTTTTTATTTTTAGTAGAGACAGGGGTGTCACTTTGTTGCCTAGGTTGGTCTCAAACTCCTGGGCTCAAGTGATCCTCCCGCCTCGACCTCCCAAACTGCTGAGATTACAGGCATGGGCCACCTCGCCCAGTTCTAGACTGCTTCAGTCTCAAACTGCAATATCAATTCTCTCCTGAGTTTCCCGCATACTCCTCTACCCCTGCAGGTTTTGGACTTGCCAGCTTCCACGATTGCGTGAGCCAATTCCTTAAATAAGTCTCTCTCTCTCCCTCTCTCCACCCTCCTCTTCCCTGTGTACACACACACACACACACACACACACACACAACTCTGACTTAATACACATACCCTAATTCATTCTCTTTGCTCCATTTCCACCATCCCAGGCCAAGCCACCATGGTCTGGCTCTAGTCTTCCTCTCTTGAAAATGGAATCATCGAAAAAGATAACACCTGATCTCCCAGTTTTCTGGGAGGAGCCGGGCCTGACTTGTCACCTGATGCCAAATTGCAAAACCTACCTAATATAATAGGTGGTCTTCACTGAGCTACCTACAAGAGTGAGATTTCTTTCTGTTTTTCCCCTCTCTTTTGCAGATTGCCTGTGATGTACACCATACTCTGGTTGAATGTTCACTCAATAATAAAATTCTTTTCTTTCTCATCTACCTTTATAGAGAGGTTTTCTGGGTGGGAAGGAGATTGGATTTCTAATTACAAGTTCTCAACAACTTAAACCTTGCAAAAGGGAACACCTGTACCCAGGAAAAATACATTCAGCCCCTATATCATTGTTTATTAGAAAGGGAACAGTGACCTATCAGCCCTCACTACCAACTACACCACCTTTCAGCTCCTCAAACCCTCCAGGCTCACTTCCGCATTAGTGACTGCATGTTTTGAGTTCCCTCTTCTTGGGATGCTCACTAAGGTCATAGCTCAAGTGTCAACTTTCCTTTTCTTTCTTTCTTTGAGACTGACCCTTGCTATTTCACCCAGGCTGGAGTAGAGTGGCGCCATCTTGGCTCACTGCAACCTCGGCCTCCTGATTTCAAACTATTCTCCTGCCTCAGCTCCCCAAGTAGCTGGGATTACAGGTGCATGTCACCACGCCCAGCTAATTTTCGTATTTTTAGTAGAGGTAGAGTTTCACCACGTTGGCCAGGCTGGTCTCGAACTTCTGACCTCAAGTGATCCACCCACCTCGGCCTCCCAAAGTGTTGGGATTACAGGTGAGAGCCACTGCGCCCGGCCAAGTGTCAACATCTTAGCAGGCTGATCATCCTAACTCATTTTATTCTTTTATTTACCATATAATATCCATAACCATCTTAAAATATATTCTTCTTCAATTTGTTTACTAATGCTCTGTCTGTAGTCCCCTACTGGAATGTAAATTTCATGAGATGAGGTACTTGATCTTTCTGATTTAGTGCTGCAGTCCCTCTTTGGGGAGCATAAATAATCTCTCAACAAGTAATTAGTTGAATGAATGAAAGAATGTTTATTAAAGCAGAAGCATCTTGACCAGTAACCCAGATAAATTATTTATCTAATGACAGATGGATGATTACAGGTATACTGAATATTCGTTTGTCCCCCTGAAAGCTTATTTTTACTGAAGAGAAATTTAGAAATGTGTATACTTACAAAAAGAGTACTTGGAAATGAAAAGGTTCTATTTCAATACACACTTATCTATTCTTGTTTCCTTTATTTATCTTTTGCCATTAGGAAGCAGTGTAAGTTTGATATTGCCTTTGCCAGACAATACAAGGAAATGTAAAATTATTGCTCTATGGTGATACATTCATCGTGCATTATTCTTCTCCCCCAGTAATCAGCATGTCATTTTGCTTTTATCATCATCTCTGCAACACGTCTGACTTAAAATGTCATACTTCTTCCTCTGAAGGCATATTTAAGACATTGGCCAAAAAGCAGCTTGTGGCATTTTTACCAATATTAACCACACTAACATTTATAAACATCCTATTTTTGTCCATACTAATTATGTTTTTGTAACAGAAATACAGCAAAGATGAACGGATCAACACAGTCGGTTGCTGTTTTCATTTCTCTGCAATCTCATTTGTAGGATCGAATATGTGAGTTTCTTTTTTTAATCCTTACACATCAGAAATTTATTTCCAGAATTGCAGTGATTCTCCTTCCATTCTAACTTGATCTTACTAATCTCACATTGATTTTTCAACAAATATTTGACAAACAATGACCACATGCCAGATGCTATGCCAATGACAATACAAAGACAAACGAAAGAGATAAGTTTCCTGCCACGCAGAGCACACTCTCTGCTGTGGTTAACTCCAGGGGCAAAAATATCAAGGGCCAAAATACATTTAATAAAGAAGCAGCAAGTTTCAACCCAATATCTCAGGTTAAAAATGATTAAAGACTAAACATCCAGTAACATAGGTGTGGATTTTGTTGTTGTTGTTGTTGTTGTTGTTGTTTTTGTTTTGTTTTTTGAGACACAGTCACTCTGTCGCCAGGCTGGAGTGCAGTGGTGTGATCTCAGCTCACTGCAACCTCTGCCTCCCAGGTTCAAGCGATTCTCGTGCCTCAGCCTCCTGAGTAGCTGGGACTACAGGCATGTGCCACCACACCCGGCTAATTTTTGTATTTTTAGTAGAGACGAGGTTTCACCATGTTGGCCAGGGGCTAATTTTTGTATTTTTAGTAGAGACGAGGTTTCACCATGTTGGCCAGGCTGTTCTCAAACTCCTGATCTCAAGTGATCCACCTGCCGCGGCCTCCCGAAGTGCTGGGATTACAGGCGTGAGCCACCGCGCCTGGCCTGGATTTTCTTTTAAGCATTTTTAAAATTAGTCCACGACATTGAGCAAGTCATTAAATTCCCAAGCCTACTAGCAAAGAAAATTAGGTTATTAAAGGTGATTGCTCAGGGTGATAAGTATGATATGCTACATTTTCTTATAGATTTTTAGATTTTCCTGACTATCAGCAAATAAAATGCTGACACTGGAACACAAAAGACAGTAACTTCTGGAAGACAGAGAAGCCAGATAAGAGGAAAAGCAGCAAGTAGCTGTAGCAGATGCCTCCAGATTTATACTATTTCTCCTTGGCCTTCACTATTTAGGTGCATGCAGGACCCACTCCCAAATGCCAGCACCACGTCTTTTGGCTTGGGGGCCTATTCTGGCTATCAGTGCCCGCTAGGCTCAAACATGGCACAAATTAGATGGGTCAGAAAACGAATGCCCTATAGGAGGAGGCCTTCATCAGAGGCCAAGGAGAACTGCTGAAGGCTCTAAATCTCTTGCACCTTGGAAGGGATGAGTCCGAGGCACCCATTCCACACCATCGCCCAGAGCTCCTACGCTCCATTGCCCACAGCGGTCACTGGGTGTCCACACACCTTCCCTTTCTGTCTCACTTCCCCGTTCCCCTGCCAGTGTTTCCTGGGCTCACTTCCCAAATAAACTAACTTGCCCTCAAACCAGAGTGCAATTGTCTGTGGAAAGCTTCTTGGGGAACCCAAACTAAGAAATATGTTCACCAGCCTCAGTTAAATAAATGTACCTATGCTTTCCCCAAAGACCCCAAATTAAGTGAAAAACAAATATTTACCCTGCATCTAGTACATTCAAGAAGCTATGCCAGGTGCTGGGGGCTGATGGGGGGTGTTAGTCAGAGTCTTAGTCTAAGAAATGTTGAACAAGAGGCCAAAGCAGGCAGATCACCTGAGGTCAGGAGTTTGAGATCAGCCTGGCCAACATGGCGGAACCGTGTCTCTACCAAAAATACAAAAATTAGCTGATGTAGTGGTGCATGTCTGTAATCCCAGCTATGAGGGGCTAAGGCAGGAGAATCTCTTGAACCCACAAGGCGGAGCTTGCACTGAGCCAAGATCGTGCCACTGCACTCCAGCCTGTGCGACAGAGCAAGACACCGTGTCAAAAAAAAAAAGAAAGAAAAGAAATGTTGAACAATAGAAAAAAATGGAGAATTACTTCATTTGTCACTTTGATCCTTCATTCAGACCCAAAATATTCAGGGAGACTACTGATTTAGGTCATTGCAATTGGCCATTTGGAAAAAATACAAAATATGAACCCAGTATGGGTCTGCCTGCAAGGACAAAACAGAGGCCAAGAAACTCTTCCAACTTCCCTCCTACCACGTTAAAGATACGAATATCTACACCTTCCCGGGGCCATTCACCCCCATATCAGTAGAAGAGGCTTCCTTCCTCCTGCCGACCACCATACCCGTGTCCTGGATCCCGAACCCTCCTACCTGTCCACAGCTAGTTTCTCCTCTCACTCCTATTTCTTCAGCCTTTGAATGCCAGCCTCTCCAGATCCCCCTTAAGATAAATAAACAAAACCCTTTACTAGGTAAGAAGCTGACACTACACTGCTCTTTCTTCTTCCATGCATAGCCCCACTAACTGATTCGTTCGCCTTATGTATGTATCATGTCAATCTGATCATGACATAATCAGAGCTCTAGGGTTTGGCTCCCAGGTAACAGACTCCGCTGCTCGCTGGCTGTGTGACCTTGGCCAAGTTCAACATTACACTGTGCTTCCAATTCCCCGTCTATAAAATAAAGGGGGAAATAGCAGTACCTCCTCATCATCGTGAGAATGAAATGAGATCATCTAAATAAAGTGCTTAGAAGAGTTCCTGACACAGGAATTGCTTAATATAGATTCATTATTATTATTGTTAACTTGGCAAAATCAGTCGTACAGACTGTGTGACATGTTTCAGAATAAGATGAAATGAAAGAGCAGAGAACTGTTGCAGCAGTGTAGAAAGAGGGACCGGCCAGGCGCGGTGGCTCCCGCCTGTAATCCCAGCACTTTGAGAGGGCAAGGCAGGAGGGATCACCTGAGGTCAGGAGTTCAAGAACAGCCTGGTGAGCATGACGAAATCCTGTCTCTACTAAAAATACAAAAATTAGCCGGGGAGGGTGGCGCACGCCTATAATCCCAGGAGAATCACTTGAACCCGGGAAGCGGAGGTTGCGGTGAGCCGAGATGGCGCCACTGCACTCCAGCCTGGGCGACAGAGCAAGACTCTGTCTCAAAAAAAAAAAAAAAAAAAAAAAGAGAGGGACGGAAGGACTGAGAACACGGAACCACAGGGTTTCCAGCCTCAGGGGGCGTGGTGTGGAGGGTTATCTTCTTTGGGGTTGATAGACTTGCTATCAAATCCTGGTTCCACCATTTTGTAGCTGTGTTGCCTTAGTGCTGTTAGTCATTCTAGCCTCTACTTCCTCATCTGTAAAATGGGGATAAAATAACGCTGTCTGGTAGAGCTACCATGAACTTCTAAATGAGATCATTTATGTAAAGCACCCTGCATATCATTTGCATCTAATACACACTTGATAAATATTAATTCCTTCCTTTCCCCCTCTTGAAGTGAAAAGTCTAAAAAAAATTGATACAGATAAAGGGATTTAAGTCCTTCTTTTAACATAGTGTTATTTTGAACCACATTATATCTTTCCTGATCAACACACTCCAGGTAGTGAATTTATCTACTTCTTTTATTTTTATTTTTATTTTTATTTATTTTTATTTTTTGAGACGGAGTCTTGCTCTGTCGCCCAGGCTGGAGTGCAGTGGCGCAGTCTCAGCTCACTGCAAGCTCCGCCTCCCGGGTTCACGCCATTCTCCTGCCTCAGCCTCTCTGAGTAGCTGGGACTACAGGCGCCCGCCACAACGCCCGGCTAATTTTTTGTATTTTTAGTAGAGACGGGGTTTCACCGTGGTCTCGATCTCCTGACCTCGTGATCCGCCCGCCTCGGCCTCCCAAAGTGCTGGGATTACAAGCGTGAGCCACCGCGCCCGGCCATTTATCTACTTCTTAGCCTCAGAGTCTGAAGATCCTAAGGAAGAGTTAGCTCTGGTCTTTACCGACTACCTGACTTCTGCGAGCCACTGAATCTTCAGAGCTTCAGCTTTCTCACATAGGGAAAGGTACACAGTGACATCTTCCCATCTGCTTTATGGGAAGCTATGGGCCCCTGAGGTCTAAGTTTCTACTACAGTCATTCATGTACAATATCTGCAGATTAAACCAAAAGTTGCACAACTGTTAAAACCTAAGGTTGAGCATGGTGGCTCATGCCTGTAATCCCAGCACTTTGGGAGGCCGAGGTGAGCAAATCACTTGAGCCTAGGAGTTTGAGACCAGCCTGGACAATATGGCAAAATCCCATCTCTACAAAAACTGCAAAAATTAGCCAGGCATGGTGGCATGCACCTATAGTGCCAGCTACTTACGAGGCTGAGGTGGGAGAATCACTTGAGCCCGGGAAGCCAAGGCTGCACTGAGCCATGATCATGCCACTGCACTCCAGCCTGGGTGACAGAGTGAGACCCTGCCTCAATAAAATATATATATATATATATATACACACGTATATATATATATGTATATATGTGTATATATACGTGTATATATATACACGTATATATATGTGTATATATATATATGTATACGTGTATATATATACACATATATATATATAAAATCTAGCCATATGTTCCAAAGCATAAAAGTTAGCTCAGGCTTCTAGATACAAACACTGAGAAAGATGGAGAACAAATTTAAAAAGGAGAAAGGTGCTCGTATTTTTCTCCCACTTAATTCAGTTTTGTGAAAAAATACCTTGAAGAATCAATATTTAACAGAAGACATACATTTATATTGGAATCAAAGTTTTCAAGAGTGATTGTGAAAAACCACTACTGTGATAATTACATGATAATAATTATCTTTCTCAGCATTTCAATGAGGGAAATGAAATAGAAGAGTATTAGGATTATACCACTAGCGTGATGTCAATGTCAGAACCACAGTTGGATCCCTTCCAGCCAAATGTGAGCCCCGCAAATGGCAACAGGAATAACCTAATTTGCACTTACTTGATCTAATGTTGTAGCAAGAAATCTAAGGGGACGTGGAAAAGTACAAGCTGTTGAGCAAAGTCCTGGATCTACGTCTACCTGCTGAACAGTCACCTTCTGGACATTTTACCTCCCTGAGCCTCGTGCTTCACCTATAAAATGATGATGTCAAAATGCATCATTTCCAAGTTTCTTCTTGCTTGAATGCTCCATGATTCTAAGGCTTCTCTGTCCACCAAGACGTCTCTCATTTTCATTTTTTGCAGATGTTCTAGGCTTTTCATGATACCACCTGACCCACTGAGCACCTTCCCAGAGCCTAGAAAGGCTCCATGTTGCCCTGGGACCAATGGCAGCAGCTAGTAAGAGCCTATTGTTGGCCAGGCATGGTGGCTCATGCCTATAATCTCAGCACTTTGGGAGGCTAAGGTGGGCAAGTCACGAGGTCAGGAGTTCAAGACCAGCCTGGCCAACATAGTGAAACCCCATCTCTACTAAAAATATAAAAAATTAGCCGGGTGTGGTGTCTGTCGCCTGTAATCCCAGCTACTCAGGAGGCTGAGGCAGGAGAATTGTTTGAACCCAGGAGGCAGAGGTTGCAGTGAGCCAACATCACACCATTGCACTCCAGGCTGGGTGACAGAGAGAGACTCCATCTCAAAAAAAAAAAAAAGCCTATTGTTGGTGTCTCTTCCCAACTCTGCCCCCAGTGGCATCAAGTCAGTAGTTTGAAATCAACCATGGTGGGAATATTTACAGCATGGACATCAGTAAACAGCATAAATCAAATCAGTGCTTCCTTTCTTTCCTTCTAGGAACCAGGAGTTAAGTTTGCCAATACACCGCTACCTGTGAGCCAAACCCTCCCATTTCCAAGTTAAACTTTTTTGCTGTGGTCTAACCTCTGTGTCCCACCGGCTCTCATGGTGCATCTACCATGATTCTAACCCAATTGAGCTGGAAACCTTGCTGCTGAGTGCTAAAAAGATAGCGCGGCAAGAACAACAGTAGGAAAGGTGAGCATCTAGCCCTGTTCACCTCTAGCCTCCTGGACCCCGCTGGGTAGAACCAGCCCATCTGTTGGCAGCAGCCCACAGAGACTTACGGTGCTAATGCTGTGAGATGCTCTCCTGAAAGTGGAAGGAAGGGTTGTGGATTGAAAAGAAATAAACCGATTGCAAGTAGGGAGACCTTCCCATGGGTTTTCCTAGTGGGCAGGAAGCCAGGGGAGAGGTCTTGAGGCTTCCCATAGCTTTAACCTGCTGCTAACTAAGCAGGTGCCCTGCCTTTACACAAATTCCTCCAATCACATGCTTCTTGGGCCAAGAAAAGATAAAATAAAAGTTACAGGCTGGGTGCAGTGGCTCACATCTATCATCCTGCACTATGGGAGGCCAAAGTGGGTTGATCACCAGAGCCCAGAAGTTTGAGATCGGCCTGAGCAAGATAGTGAGACCCTGTGTCTACAAAAAAAAAAAAAAAAAGAAAGAAATTAAAAATTAGCTTGGCATAGTGGCTTAAGCCCAAAGTCCCAGCTACTGGAGAGGTGGGAGTGGGCCAAGGTGGGAGGATTGCATGAGCCCAGATGTCAAGGCTGCAGTGAGCCATGATCACACCACTGCACTCCAGCCTGGGTGACAGAGTGAAACCCGTCTCAAAAAAACAAAACAACACAAATTACAGGCTTTCCCGTAGGAAAAAAAAAAAAATCTGGAAGGGGGTCCCCTGAATTTTTTGTTTGTTTATTCTCCAAGTAAACAGATCTTCAGCATCCCCCTTCTCTCCCCAATATCTGTGCCTATGAAGAGGAAGACATTAGTCAGAAGAGGGCATCCTGCTGTCAGGAAGAGGGAAATACTCCTATTGCTGAGAAACGTTATTGAGTCAGTTTAAAGAAAATTAGGCACTGTATCTGTGCAGCCCAGTATGACAGCCAGTCACTTCATGTGACCATTGTACACTTAAAATGACACTACTGTGAATTGAGACGTGCTATAAGTATACCATACTCACCAGATTTTGAAGAGTTAGTTTCAAGAAATGAATGGGAAAATATCCCAAATCGATTAAATGTTGAGTGATAATATTTCCGAGTTACTGGGTGAAATAAAATATATTAGTAAAATCAGGGCTGGGCGCTGTGGCTCACGCCTATAATCCCAGCACTTTGGGAGGCCGAGGAGGGCAGATCACTTGAGGTCAGGAGTTCGAGGCCAGCATGGCCAACATGATGAAACGTCGTCTCTACTAAAAATACAAAAAGCTGGGCATGGTGGTGCATGCCTGTAATCCCAGCTACTCGGGAGGCTGAAGCATGAGAATTGCTTGAACCCGGGAGGTGGAGGTTGCAGTGAGCCAAGATCATACCACTGCACTCCAGCCTGGGAAACAAAATGAGAGTCTGTCTCAAAAATAAAAATAAAATTAATTTCATCTATCCTTTTTATTTGGCCTTTCATGTACTGCTTTTCTGCCACTGATTTTAATAGCTAACACTTATAAGGCTCTTACTATGGGTCATACTCTGTTCTAAACATTTCACATATTGCTACTCATTGAATCGTCACCCTGATGGGGGCAGGTAGTATTATTCTTTCCGTTTTATAGACATGGAAACTAAAGCACAAAGAAATAAAGTAGCCTGCCCAAGGTCACAAAGCTAGTGAGTGAGAGAGACAGGGTGTAAACCATACCACCTTCACTTGTGTTTTTATAATCACTACTACTCAATACTTAATATGATTTAACCTTTGCGGTACTAAAATACTCTCTTCCCAGGAAACTTCCTACCCACCTTCACATCAGTGCATAGAGTAGATCGTAGGCACAAACCATTCTCTGCAAGTGTTTGTTGATTTCATAGAAATAAAGGGAGATCAGAAACCAAAAAATCACATTTGAAATCTCTTCTATATCATCTCCAAATAGAACCAGCAATGAAAATCCCCCGAGGCACTCCCATCCTGAAGTTTAAGCAGCTGAGTCTAGAGAAATAGAAAAGACAGACTGGAAAAGGTATTTGAGAATTTGAACAACTCTGGAGCTGTTCCTAATGAGTAATCTCTAATCTCCAGAAAAAGAAGAAAAACAGGAATCGATCTGCTTATGCGACAGTTTGAATAGTCTAGAATACAGATAAGGATGAACTTTCTAACAATCAAGTGTCTGAATGATTCTGGCAGAAAAAAAATAAGCATGGAAATTGCTTAGAATCACTTTTGGGGGCGGATGATCTGCGATGATATCCTTGGACCTAAGACGAGGGGAGACATCAGGGCTGCCCTCCTTCCAGCCAAAGACACTTAGAAGGTGTTTGTTGGCGGTGAGACAGAAATAGTGTGAATTGAAAACCAGAAAAGAGTAAACCACAGAGCAGGAAATTTCTGCACGAAGAAAACAGGGAAGGAACAACGAGCAATGAGAGAAGTCAGGAGGACACTGAAGGTCTGTAGGGTTCCCGGCCGCGCAGCAGCCGAGCCCTGAGACGCATCCTCCTCCCTCCTCCAGCTCCAGGCCTCCCATGCCTGGCCGCCAGGTGAAGGCAGCAGGCTTAGCCGTGGACTGTGTGGTGCAGGGGAACCCCGTTTCCTCCTCACAAAGGTGTTGAAACGAACCCATCCACAGTAACCCAGAAGAGGAAGGTGGGGTTCCGGCCCCCCAAGTCAGAGAGCCCCTGCCTCAGAGCAGACTTACCCAGTAGCAGAACAGCACCCGGAATGACAGAGGCAAAAACCAGGAGCAGGGGCAGCCTCATGGCCCAGGGTTTACCCTTTCCTTCTGATGGACAGGAGGGCGGAACTAAAACGCAAAACAACGAGGCCCCCCGACTGCCTCTCCACCTAATCCAAGTTCCCAGAGCTGCCCAGCTGAAAAGAACTACAGCGGAAGCCCTCCCTTTTAAAGGGCTCCTGAATTTAGGGAAAGCGTCTACTGAGGAGACATCCTGTCACATGAGGGTGGCTGGAAAAACAGGAATTCAAAGTCGCAACTTTGCTTCGTAAGCTTACTTCTGAGAAGAGCAGACGCAGAGGAAGGGGAGAAAGGGACACGTGTGGGAGAGGAGTGGCGGGGTGGGGAGGCGAGAGGGCGATGGTGATGGTGAGGAGTCAGGAAGGAGAGAAGTGAAACGGCCCGGGAGCTCCCGGCCTGCTCAGATGGGGCTGGGTGGAGACCAAGCTGCAGGCCATTACCTGTGCCGGAAGACGGAGCTTCCCCTGGGAAGCAGCTGAGTCAGGGGTCCCTCAGCAGACAACCTCCACTCTGAAGTGACAGCCACACGGGCCCTGGAAAGGACAGTTTTACGCTGGAAACACTTCAGAGTTGAAGCTCATCCCCCTCAGTCTCCACATTCAGTGCTCAGAGCCTTTCTTTTTTTTCTTGGAAAGTTTGAAGAGAAAGTTCCATGCAGCTTCATTTCCTCCAGGCAGAAGAAAAGTGAAAGGGAGGCTACACCTAACAGGGAATGTCAGTTAGGCCAGGAAGGAGAAAGTTCTAGAAACCTTTTGCTAGAAAGTTCTCTAGAAAGCCAGAAAAAACAGTGGTAAAGGGTTTGCAGTAAAGCCTTGCTGCCCAGCCTCAACCATCGCAGTCTTCTTCAAGTTTAAGTGGGTCCCCTTGCTAGAAAAAGAAAATCTGGCCCGGCACAATGGCTCATGCCTGCAATCCCAGCAGTTCGGGAGGCCGAGGCAGGCAGATCACCCGAGGTCAGGAGTTTGAAACCAGCCTGGTCAACATGGCGAAAACCCGTCTCTACTGAAAATACAAAAGTTAGCCGGGTGTGGTCATGCACACCTGTAAGCCCAGCTACTCAGGAGGCTGAGGCAAGAGAATCGTTTGAACCTGGGAAGCAGAGGTTACAGTGAGCCAGGATCATACCACTACACTCCAGCCTGGGTGACAGGCGCGAAACTCTGTCTCAAAAAAAAAAAAAGAAAAGAAAAAAAAGAAAAAGAAAATCTGTTTGGTCAAAAGGTATATCTTTATTTAAAGGCATGTGAAATTTTTTCTTGGAATAAAAAATGTTTCTAGATCTTTCATTAAGCAGAAAATAACCCTCCAAACATCTATGTTGTCATTTTTCAAAAGTAAAACAGGAATTTAGAACATTTTAAAGCAGAAACTAACGATTAGCTGGCCAAACCATTACTAACTAGAGTGTGGAATATGTTAGTAATTCAAAAAGAAGCTACTGGAAACATTTTAATTTTTAAAATTTTTTAAATGAATAGTTTTATCTTCAAACGGAAAGCCTCCACATTCATTGTCTTTGTGATAAAGTTGAAAACTTTCCATCCTATTAAAAATGTGATATAGTTCTCTTACTGATTGTTTTTAACATGTAAATTTGAGATTATTCTGACCAGAGGGAAAAAGATAGTGAAAATGTAGGACAGAGGACCAATGTTTCTTTGTCACTAAGGCTGTACGTGACTGAAAAAAAAAATGTTTGTTATAGAACAGAACAGAGAAAACAAAAATGTTTCTAAGACATTGTTTCACTAACCTATGAAAAAAAAATAGTTTAAATGGGTCATTTGTGGCTTTCAAATATAAATAAATCATACACGAAAAGTGACTGCCTAATTTAGATTTATATAAATTTCAGAAGCAAATGCAATTTAATTGAATTATGTATATAATCACACTCAGGTTTTTTTTTTTTTTTTTTTTTTTTTTTTGAGACAGAGTCTTGCTCTGCTGCCCAGGCTGGAGTGCAGTGGCGCAATCTGGGCTCACTGCAACCTCCACTTCCCGGGTTCAAGTGATTCTCCTACCTCAGCCTCCCAAGTAGCTGGGATTACAGGCACGTGCCATGATGCCCGGCTATTTTTTGCATTTTTAGTATAGACAGAGTTTCACCATGTTGGCCAGGCTGGACTCAAACCCCTGACCTCAAGTGATCCGCCCGCCTTGGGCTCTGAAAATGCTGGGATTACAGACGTATGCCACCATACCTGGCCCAGGGTTTGTTTTTTAATTACGTAAGTGTGTATATCACATTAGTAAAATTAAAAATTAGGATCAGTACTAAAATCTGTGCAGTTTAAACAAAATGCAGCCAACCACCCCACAAAGAATTTACCCCATTACCTTGACCTCGTTGAAACAAAGATTTATCAGGCTACAAGAGGCCACCAGGGCAAAAAATAAATCCAAATCTTGGGGAAGGGATGTCACAGAAGATGGTGGTATAGGAAGCTCCAGGAATTCATCCCTCCATCTAAGCAGCCATCAAATGGACAGGAACTGACTGAAGCAACTGCAGATGCTTCTCTACTTATGATCAAATTAGGCCCTGTTAAACCCAATGTGAGTTGAAATATGGTAAGTCAAAAATGCACTTAATACACCTGACTTACCAAACATCACGGCTTAGCGTAGCCTACCTTAAACGTGTTGAGAACACTTACATTAGCTTCCAATTGGGCAAAACTGATAGGGACAGGAGGCAGAGAAGTGCTAGGTAGAGAAGGGCAGGATCCCTGGTGAGGGCTCCACCCTCGGACCTGTGCCCACGGACCTAAGTGGGAACAGGCACTCCTATTTTCATGCCCAAATGTTACATTTCCAAGACCACTCTGGCTCACCACACCCCACATCCTGTGCCGACAAAAACCTGAGACCTTAGTGGGCACAGACACAAGCGCTAAACATTGAGAGTGAAGGAACACAGCAGTGGAGAGCAGTGGGGTGGCACAGCAGAGAAAGAGAGAAGAAGGACATCTGGACGCCAAGGGGAGTTTGGCCAGTGGTGGTTGGAGAGCAGTCCAGTTGCTAGGCAGCCTGGCTCCAGGGGAAGACCACCTTCCCACTCCATTCCCCCCTTCCAGCTTCCCATCCATCTCACTCAGAGCCACCTCCACCACTCAATAAAACCTTGCACTCAACCCTCCAGCCCACATGTGATCTGATTCTTCCAGTACACTGGGCAAGAACTCAGGCTGTCACGCTGGCTCCCTGTCCTTGCGATAAGGCAGAGGGTCTATTGAGCTGACTAACACAAGCTGTCTGCAGATGGTATAGCTGAAAGAGCACACTGTAACACAGGCCCACTTGGGCTTCAGGAGTCCTAGATGCTGCCGTGGGGCCGGAGCCCAAAAGCACTCCCCACAGCCTCTGCACCTGCCCATCTGCATGCTGCATGCTTCCCCTAAGGGTTTGAGCAGCAGGGCACCAAAGGAACAAGCCTCATTCCTGTCACACGCCCTGCGAGGGTCATAAGGGAACTCTTCTATTTCAAAATCATCTAACAAAACCTATTTTATAATATAGTGTTGAGTATGTCATGTAATTTATTGGATATGGTACTAAAAGTGAGAAGCAGAATGGGTGTATGGTTTTTGAAATACAGCTTCTACTGAATGCACCATTTCTATTTTCGCATCATCATAAAGTGGGTAAATCATTATGTCTAACAATCCTAAGTCAAAGATCATCTGTATTTTGGAACTAGTCTAGTCAGAAACTTCGAGCATCCAAGGGAGAGCTTGATAAAGAGGCTGGTACATTTCAGCGAATTTCAGCCTCTCCCTGTGGTTATGGCTGTGTCAGGCAGCTGTGAAGGGGGAAGCAGCCCACACGCCCAGTGCAGCTTGGTGAGGCCAGGCCGGGCAACAAGTATTTAGCCCTCCAAATGTCAGGACTGGGTGTTCTGATTGGTGCTTTTGTTTGCTTTCATCACTTCTCTTCAACTTAGTACTGGTAGTTCTAGTAAGAGCATGTAGGAAAGAAAAAAATAAATAAAAGCATCCAAATTAAAAAGGAAGAAGTGAAATTATCTCTGTACACAGATGGCCTGATTTTAAATGTAGGAAGTCCTAAAGCTTACACACACACACACACACCACACACACAAATACCACACATACATACACATCACACACACACATACACACCACACATGCACACCACACACACACACACATACATACCCACACCACACACACGCACATACACACCACACACACAAACTGTAGCACTAATAAATTTAACAAAGTTGCAGGACACAAAATCAAAACACAAAAATCAGTTGAATTTTGATACACTTGTAATGAACAATCTGAAAATAAAATTAAGAAAATTCCATTTACAATAGGATCAAAAAGAATAAAATACTTAAGAATAAATTTAACTACGTAGACAAAAGACTTGTCCACTGAAAACTACAAATGGTTGCTGAAAGAAAAAGACCTAAATAAATGAAAAGATACCGTGTGTTCATGAAATGGAAGACTTAATATTGTTAAGATGTCAATATTATCCAATATAATCTATAGATTCATGCAATCCCTATCAAAATCCCAACGATTTTTTTTTTTTTTTGCAGAAATTAAAAACCCCATCCTAAAGTTCATATGGAATTTCATGGGAGTCTGCACAGCCAAAACAATTTTGAAAAAGAATGAAGTTGAAGGATTCACACTTCCTGATTTCAAATCATACTACAAAATGACAGTAATCTAAACAGTGTGGTACGGGCATAAGGATAGCCATATAGGCCAATAGAATAGAATAGAGAGGCCAGAAATAAACCTATGTGGGCAGTTGATTTCCAACAAGGTGCCAAAAGTATTCAATGAGAAAAGAACAGCATTTGTGCTGGGAAAACTGGCCATCCACAGGCAAGAGAATGAAATTGGACTCTTACCTTACACCAAATACAAAAATTAACCCAGAGTGGATCAAATGCCTAAACATAAGAGCTAAAAACTCTAAAACTCTTAGAAGAAAACATCAGGAAAGAAAATCTTCACAACATCGGATTTGACAATGATTTCTTGGATTGGATACCAAAAGCACAAGCAACAAAAAAGTAGATAAAAAGGCCTTTATCACAATTAAAAACTGTGTCCATCAAAGAACACTATCTAGAAAGTGAAAAGACAGCACAAAATAGAAAATATCTGTAAATCACATATCTGATTAAGGGATGAATATCCAGAATATATTAACAACTACAACTCAATAACCACAACAAAACCAAATACAAAATGGTCAGTGGACCTGAACAGATAATTCTCCAAAAAAGATACACAAGTGGCCAATAAGCTAAGCATATGTAAAGATGTTCAACATCATTAGTCATTAGGAAAATGTAAATCAAAACTACAATGAAATACAATTTCACACCCAAAAGAATTATTATTTTAAAAAAACAGAAAATAACAAGTGATGGTGAGAAGATGAGAAATTGGAACCCTCAGGCATTGCTGGCGGGAATGTAAAATGGTGTAGCCACTGTGGAAAACAGCTTGGCAATGCCTCACAAAGTTACACTATAATTATCATATGATCCAGCAATTCTACTTCTAGGTATATACCCAGAAGAACTGAAATTAGGGACTCAAACAGATATTTGTACAACAATGTTCAAAGAAGTATTACTTATGATAGCCAAAAAGTAGAAGCAACTCAGGTGTCTGTTAGCAGATAAGCAAATGTGGTATGAACATACAGTGGGATATTATACAGCCATAAAAAGGATTCCTGATACCTGCTATATGTACAACCTTTCAACATTTTGCTAAGTGAAATAAGCCAAACATAAACAGACAAATATTATGTGATTCCACTTATGTGAGGTACATAGAATAGGTAAATTCAGAGAGATAGGAAGAAGAGCGTTTACTAAGGAGTGAGAGGTAGACGATGGAGGAGAATGGAGAGTTATTGTTTAATGGGCACAGAGCCCATTGGACAGTGGATGATGAAAAGTTCTAGAAATACAGAGTGGTGATAGTTAAACAACATGGTGAATATATTTAAAGCCATTGAATGGTACAGCTGAAATGACTACAATAATAATTGTGTTATGTATCCTTTACCACATTTTTTAAAAAATCCAACTCATGCCATCCTGTCTACACTCTTCTACTAAGTTCTGGTTCTGAATTTTGGTTAGCTATTGATGATGGTGGTTATTTTTAACTAGTCCTTTCTTCAAGCTAAAATATAAAGGAAATTCTCATTTTTTTATTGGCAAGACAATCAACTGTGTCATTTCCTCCTGGACTTTCTCAAACATCAGCCACCTCCTACCCACTCAGTTTCACGTAAGATGAACTTAATGTCTGCTTTGCTCTGAAATCGTTCTGAGAAAAATAGCTGGGCAAATTTTTTCATAACCTGTTACATCATTTCTCACAGATAAAACTGGTAAGCCCTTCAGAAAAGGTGTTTTCAGTAAGCCTATCTTTTAATAAACAAATTTATTCAACTCTTATCAACATAATTCCTACTCAGCCAAAAGAAAAAAAAGATATTTTTGAGTAAAAATTTAAAAATTTAGATGTTCTTATACCTCATATTTTTCAGTCCTTAACAAAATATAGCAAAACATCAACAATGCATTTACAGTTTAATAGAAAATGACTATAGCAATCCAATTTCTTTGCATTCAGTTACTTACATAAAATCTGGCTTCAATTGTAACTGTCTTCAGATAATATATTTAGATTTATTGTAATCTACAGTGCATAGATTCATACTATTTGAAGGACCTTTGAATTTTGTATTTCTATAACCAATAATTTGTTTCATTTGCTTCTGTTTGTCTTGGCACACATCGTTTTAATATACTAAATTTTACAAAGTAATTTAAAGGCTATTTGACCCATTTAATTTTTGAAACAAATTTTTTTTTTTTTTTTTCTTGAGATGGAGTCTCGCTCTGTCACCCAGGCTGGAGCGCAGTGGCACAATCTCAGCTCACTGCAAGCTCCGCCTCCTGGGTTCACGTCATTCTCTGGCCTCAGCCTCCTCAGTAACTGGGACTACAGGCGCCCACCACCACACCTGGCTAATTTTTTGTATTTTTAGTAGAGATGGGATTTCACCATATTAGACAGGATGCAGGATGGTCTCGATCTCCTGACCTTGTGATCCGCCCACCTTGGCCTCCCAAAGTGCTGGCGTGAGGCACCGTGCCCGGCAGAAACAAATTTTAAGAGTAAGATTAAATATGTATTTATAATCTGAAAGTGACCTGTACTTTACAGATGGAAACCAAGACACAACCATGTTGGGCTGGTTCTTCAGAACAACACGAACTATGTAAGGTTATGTATAATTTTCAGCAATTTGAAATGCAAATTTTCTATTTATTCACTCAAATATTCTGAACACCTCTAAGGCATCTGAGTTAAATATTTAAAAGAAAAAAAGTGTTGTAGAGAAAGAAGGCATTCCTAAAAAATCCATTATTTCCATTTCAATATAAGAATAATTACGAGTTAAAATAAAAAATAATCTTATTAAAAATAGGCATATCTTGGGAAATTAAGATTTGTGTATATATAAATGCACACTTTCACAGCAAGTGTTACTTTAGTAAATATTATCCTCAAATTCATATAAAACCATACCTAGTCTATAACAGGCACTCAAATTTGTCAAATGACAAATTAATGAAATTTCCAAAAAATAATCTTCAGAATAGATATGGTAACATATGTAAAAGCTCTTGTAAATAATTGTTAATACAAATGTCTCAGGTTACTAAAGCTATTAATCACTGGTACTCAGGGATATAGAGGTTGTGCATTGTTCAACCTGAAGGGGCACTGTATGATTTAGAATTCATTAATTAATCTCGCCTTGTAAACATTGGAAACACCTTTCTAATGCAGTTGGATCTGGTTCTCAGTGTCTCTGTGTGGGCAGGTGTACATGGCTCTCTGTTTCTCTATTTTTTCACCTTCTGACTCTACTGTTTGTGTGTTTGGATTCGATTACTACAGAGCACAGAAGGTGGATGTGAGACAGGCAACCCGGAAGCTGAACATTGTATAAAGGCTGTGACGGTTAATACTGAATGTCCACTTGATCGGATTGAAGGATACAAAGTATTGCTCCTGGGTGTGTCTGTGAGGGTGTCGCCAAAGGAGATTAACATTTGAGTCAGTGGACGGGGAGATGCAGACCTACCGTCAATCTGGGTGGGCACCATCTGATCAGCTGCCAGCGCAGCTAGGATAAAAGCGGGCAGAGGAACGTGGAAGGACTAGACTTGCTGAGTCTTCTGGCCTCCATTCTTCTCCTGTGCTGGATGCTTCCTGCCCTCCAACATTGGACTCCATGTTCTTCGGCTTTTGGACTCTTGGACCAACACCAGTGGTTTGCCAGGGGCCCTCAGGCCTTTGGCCACAGACTGAAGACTGCACTGTCGGCTTCCGTATTTTTGAGTTTTTGACACTTGGACTGGCTTCCTTGCTCCTCAGCCTGCAGATGGCCTACTGTGGGACTTCACCTTGTGATCGTGTGAGTCAGTACTCCTTAATACACTCCCTTTCATACATACATCTATCCTATTAGTTCTGTCCCTCTAGAGAACTAATACAAATGCAGCCTCTCATAATGAAACAGACATCACAAGAGATTTGCTTACACATAGAATTTTGATTAACATGTAAAAATAGCCCCATTGTAAAACAAAATGTCTTTAGCCATTTCATTTTTTTCTTCTATTATTTACTATATCTTCTATGGAGTATAAGTAGCTATTTTTAAGTTCTGTAGCTTCTAAGTGGTATATTGCTCTTTTTGTGAAAAGCTATTGATATATTCACTATGTAAGGCCCTGCTCCAAGGTACACAGCACAAGGCAATTATTTATTAGGCAAACAGCATAGTGCCCATCACATAGTAGGACTTCAGCAAGCAATTTCATTTCCCTTTTCTTTCCTATGCCTCATTGCAATTGTCATTCAGTGAAATGGGGCCCTAATAAGAAAAACAAGATGAGATAACATCTACACATTGTAATTTCAAACATTAACTTTTAGAAAGAAAAGACACTAAAAAGTGTATTACAGATATTAGAATTTTTTGTAAAATTATAAAATAAATAAAATTTTATAAAAATTACAGCATCAATAAAATTTTATAAAATTATAAAACTATTTTATAACTATAATGCAATAAAATAATCAGACTATATATTAATAGCCTAATCATAGATGAATTTTTAAATGTACATTCCTATAACTAACTGTACTTGACTTTTTTTTTTTTTTGAGACAGAGTCTCAATCTGTTGCCCAGGCTGGAGCATAGTGGCGAGATCTCAGCTCACTGCAACCTCTGCCCTCTGGGTTCAAGCAATTCTCCTGACTCAGCCTCCCAAGTAGCTGGGATTACAGGCATGCACCACCACTTTCAATGGCAAAAACCTCAATTACTTTTGCACCAACCTAATAATTTTAATAATATATATAACATTTAATTACAGTGTAGAACTATCAATGTTTTCCCAGTGTAATTTGCTATAATATCTATTAAATCCCATAGACTTGCACTCTATGAACATGTATACACTCTAAGTAAAATATTAAATTAAATTAAATTAGCTACTCACAAATCTTTTGTGCATGCCTTCATTATTTGTATAAAGTGTTGTGACTTCCAAAAATATCAGGCACATTCATATTAAAATATTAGATACAAAATGCATTCTAAACTCAAGTAGTACTTTTGAGTTTATCTGAGCACCGTTGCTAAGTTCTAATATGGAGATAAATATATACTTACATAAAATATTTTCATATTTAGGAATATCATAAATGAATCCCTTGATGATAGGCTTTTCTTAATAATAAAAAGATACCCATGGCAGGATTCGAAAGTAATTACTTGTATTATAATTTTTTTTTTGAGACTCTTGTCACCCAGGCTGGTGTGCAACGGCGCAATCTCAGCTCATTGCAACCTCTGCCTCCCAAGTTCAAGTGATTCTCCTGCCTCAGCCTCCCAAGTAGCTGAGACTACAGGCACGTGCCACCACACCCAGCTAATGTTTGTATATTTAGTACAGACAGTGTTTCAACATGTTGGCCAGGCTGGTCTCGAACTCTTGGTCTCAAGTGATCCGCCTGCCAAGGCCTCTGAAACTGTTAGCGCTTGAGCCACTGCGCTGGGACTTGCATTATAATTTTTTTAAGTTATAAGTCTTGTAAGCACCTGCAAGTTTGACTGATGAAGAGAGAGATGCATTGTTATACAAGATGCCCTCAGGCTTTCCTTTAAGGAATAAAGATTAACAGGACACTCAGAAAAGTAAACACATAATGTAAGTATGAATAAAGTGCTGTAATTCAGATTCTATGGGAACTCAGAGGACAGACACTCAAATGTCCGATGAATGGAGGCTTGTGTCCATTTTAATTTATATATTCAGCAGATCGATCACTTTTGAATACAATACTGCTCCATGAAAAAGTATAGCTTGAAGTAACCTTAAGATTGTATGTACTATTTTTCACAAATGCAAAGTTTAAATGATTATTCCCAGAGGGTGAGCAGGGCCACAGAAAAGAATAAAACAGGAAATTTCTAAAAATGCATTGAGATACTTGTTTCTTGGAGACTTGGTACCCATTCCAATGCTTAGCATTTATCAAGTTATTATGGTTTGCCAGATAATGTGCTCAAAGGATTCTTTACCCCTTAATCCTCCTAACCCTATTAATGTAGTACTAGTATTATATTCATCTTTTAGATGTGGAAATGAGGACCCACAGAGGTAAAAGAACCTACCTCGGCCGGGCGCGGTGGCTCACGCTTGTAATCCCAGCACTTTGGGAGGCCGAGGCGGGCAGATCACGAGGTCAGGAGATCGAGACCACGGTGAAACCATGTCTCTACTAAAAATACAAAAAATTAGCCGGGCGTGGTGGCGGGCACCTGTAGTCCCAGCTACTCGGAGAGGCTGAGGCAGGAGAATGGCGTGAACCCGGGAGGCGGAGCTTGCAGTGAGCCGAGATCGCGCCACTGCACTCCAGCCTGGGCGACAGAGCAAGACTCCATCTCAAAAAAAAAAAAAAGAACCTACCTCAAATCAGAAAGCTGGAAGTTAAGCTTTTAACAACTGTGAGTAAACCTTCTTTTACAGTGTGAGAAAAATCCTAAAACAGAGGGAAAGGGAGACAGAGTGGCAGGGGGAGAGGTATTTGGTGGAGCGTAGAATAACACAAGGTCAAATTCTCTTTTATTTTTTTTAGATGGGTGGCACTCTGTCGCCCAGTCTGGAGTGCAGTGGCATGATCATAGCTCACTGTAGCCTTGACCTCCTGGCTCAAGCAATCTTCCTGCCTCAGCCTCCTAAGTAGCTGGGACTATAGGTGCAGATCACCATGCCCAGCTAATTTTTGTATTTTTTGTAGAGGTAGGATCTCTCCATGTTGCCCAGGCTGGTCTCAGACTCCTGGACTCCAGCGATCTACCTGCCTCCACCTCCCAAAGTGCTGGGATTACACGTGTGAGCCACCACAGCCTGCCATATGTCAAATTCTTAAGCTATTTGTTATCACAGATCATTGAAGAAACTGGCTACATAAATCATTACTCTTGCATTCATAAGCCTCTCACAAATCTCTCTAGCATCTGAAAATTCCTATCAAATGAACAGTGCTAACTGGGAATATCAGAGAGTGTCCCAACAGGGTGAAAGCAAGTTGCATGACTTTGTACCTAATTATTTTATAACATCAATATATCCATGATATAGCATCACATAAGACACTGATACATTGGCTATTATATTTGTAAGCTGAACTTTTAATTTTAAACAGGGCTTGTACTTTATTTATCAAAGTATCAAATTCCACAAATAAAATATTCTTTTACTTTGGAATCTCTGTGTTCACTTTATGGGTTTTTATTATGAAACTTTATCTTGGTATTACTGATGTACCTTGACTTCATTATACTAAACAAGACTCATATTAGTACTTCAGTACTGGCAACACAGCTAAGCCTTAAACTGAGCCAAATATCTATTAAAGTGAATTACTTTTTAGGCTAAAATCAATTTATTGAATAAAAGTCCCTTGCCACAATGGAATAAAGAATATAATTCCATGTTTGAAGGAACCCCTAAAACTACAATGTTCAAATTTTTAAAAAGTATAATCTGGCCGGGCAAGGTGGCTCACGCCTGTAATTCCAGCACTTTGGGAGGCCGTGGCAGGTGGATCATCTGAGGTCAGGAGTTCGAGACCAGCCTGGCCAACATGGTGAAACCTCGTCTCTACTAAAAATACAAAAATTAGCCAGCGTGGTGGCAGGCGCCTGTAATCCCAGCTACTTGGGAGGCTGAGGCAAGAGAATCACTTGAACTCAGCAGACGGAGGTTGCAGTGAGCTGAGATCATGCTATCGCACTCCAGCCTGGGGGACAAGAGCGAGACACTGTCTCCAAAAAAAAACAAACTATAATCTAAAAATTATTCAATAATTTCAAGTGTGTTTTTAAAACTAAATTTAATCAGTCAATTCATATAATGCTATCTATATAAAAGATAAAAATCTTATTCTTGGGCTAACTTGATGGAAAAGGTTCTTAGTTTTTTTAAAAGGCTCTGTGGAAGAGCATTCTTAGAAAAAGGGTGGTATACATCACTGGTCCCCAACCTTTTTGGCACCAGGGACTAGTTTTGTGGAAGACAATTTTTCCACAGCCGGGGTTGGGGGAGGGGTTGGGTTCTGGGATGAAACTGTCCCACCTCAGATCATCAGGTATTAGATTTTCATAAGGAGCGCAAGCTAGATCCCTCGCATAGGCAGTTCACAATAGGGTTTGGGCTCCTATGAGGATCTAATGCCGCTGCTGATCTGACAGGAGGTGGAATGCAGGCGGGAACGCTCAGTTCAAGGCTCACCACGTGCTGTGTGGTCTGCTTGCTAACAGATTATGGACCAGTACTGAGACCATGGTCCAGGGGTTGGGGACCTCAGTATACATAACTAACTAAAATTAACTGCTAACATTTTCTAGAAATACCTGAGAGCCAACTTATAAGAATATTACTTTACTTAAATTTAGCACCATTTGTATATGTAAAAAAAAAAAAAAAAAACTGATACGTTAGAGTTAGTAAAAATGGCTTATTCTCTACAATCTAGTCATTTCCTTCATAGTGCAAACACCTACACCCCAAGAAAAAAAGAAGGATTACAAATGTGCACACAGGTATCACAAAGAGGCCTTCCTAGATCCCATTTTCTTTTTAAAATGGAGACATTTCAAAGGCAGAAAAAAACCTGAGTCTGGTTAGGTAATTGAAGTAAATGTAAGACAGAGTCACGAGGATATTTTTACACAGGCCCAGTACGGGTGTGATAGTCCCCAGGGCAATGATTAAACCAAGTCTAACAAAAACAAACGGTAAATCTTGCAGCAGGACGCTAAGGGAATTGAGAAGAGGGTTTTGGGGAGTGAATGTAATTCGAAGGAGAGAAATAAAACTGAATATGTAGACTGGGTATAGCCAGCTTGACTTGTAGACGTTGGGGTGACCAGCCACACGCACCATTTCTATCGTGTCAGACCACAGGAGAAAGCTCCATAAGAATAACTCTGCCCGGACATCTCGCCGGGACATCATTCTCAGGATTCCGGAGTCACAGGAGGGTTCCTGGGGTCCCATGAACACAGACACCTGGCTCCGTGTCATGGCTCCTGATGGCTGCGACACCTGGGTGCTGTTGGCTGCCTGGGGAGATGCAGCATTTTCTGGACTTTGCCTCACTTGCTCCGTCACAGTTTTTATGTGTTGCAAAGAGGTTGAATGGATGTGTCCATTTTCACTACCTGCAATTAACAGATTTATTTACATTTTAGTTTTTAAAATGTATCCATTTTAGCTCAAATGTTATTCAAACTTAAAATTCCATTTAAAGGTGGAATTCTCCATATTCTTTTGTTTTTCACTTTTTATTTTATTTTATTTTAAGTTCTGGGGTACATGTGCAGGACGTGCAGGTTTGTTACATAGGCAAATGTGTGCCATGGTGGCGTGCTGCACCTGTCAACCCATCACCTAGATATTAAGCCCCACATGCATTAGCTATTTATCCTGATGCTCTCCCTCCCCGCATATTCTACTATTTGAGGCTGATTTTACCCATGGAATTTCAAGATAACACTGAAGTAGCACACTGAAAAAACATAGAGGTGGAGAAGGCTCTTGCTGTCTTGGTATCTTCCTGGATTCAGATCCGAAGTCATTTTTTACCACTCCATAATAACAAACATTATTGGTTTCTAAGCTATACACTTTCACATATTATCTCATTTAATCCTCAGAACAAAGCTGAGAAATAGGGATTACTATCCCATTTTACAACTACGGAAACTGGGGCTTGAGAGGTTAAAGAACGCCGATATTCAAATGCAGTTAGTATTGGGCAGAGCTGGAATTCACACCTAGATTTGTTTGACTCCAATTGACAAACTCTTAACTTTATGGCTGCTATTACCTGTCTAGATGCAATAGATCATGAGCTAATTATAAAACATTTGAGTGTCATAAAATCAAGTGAATCTAAAAGTCCCCCAGTCCAACCCTGCCATTTTGTAAGACAAAGGCCCTGTCATTTTGTAAGAAGAGGCTCACAGAGATGACCATACCCTAGATCTCCAGGCGTGAAGTTTGGTGCTAAGAGGGAATCCATTGGTTTTTTTTTTTTTTTTTTTGGTTGTTTTTTCTTTCTTTTTTTTGGGGGGGGGGACAGTCTTACTCTGTCACCCAAGCTGGAGTGTAGCAGCATGATCTCGGCTCACTGCAACCTCCACCTCCTGGGTTCAAGCGATTCTCCTGCCTCAGCGCCCCGAGTAGCTGGGATTACAGGTGCACACCACCATGCCTGGCTAATTTTTAGTACAGACGGGGTTTCCATGTTGGCCAGGCTGGTTTCAAACTCCTGACCTCACGTGATCTTCCTGCCTCGGTCTCCCAAAGTGCTGGGATTACAGGTGTGAGCCATGGTGCCCGGCCTAGAGGGAATCTGTTTGACCACCAGAGATTCATAGTGAAGAGTGACATGCTGAATCCAAGGTTTTTCAGCTGTTCTTTTGCAAAGATTCTTGAAGTGATCGTTAGGATTGGTTAACCTAAAGCATCTCTTCTGTGGCCATGATCAACACACCAGTGATCTGAATGAATAAGGCACGTGATGCAACACCATTGTGTGTGTGTGTGTGTGTATGCGTGTGTGTGTGTGTGTGTTCCTCTCCATGTATACATGGGTGTTGAGGTTGGATTATGTACAAATTCTCAAATCTCGAGACCTAAAACAATGTCGATGGCATTGTTTTTATGCACAGAAGGTATAACGAGTTCTTTTTCAAATATTTATCCACTAAAACACCATTTTGGTTGCTAAGAAATTATCAGGACTTGACAAAGTTTATTCAGCAAACATGCTGAGCTGCCATATGACGTGATAAGACAAAACTTAAAGGGAGTCATTTGACCGAATAGCTCTAAAGGTCAAAGAGACTAAGTCAATAAAAATGTGTTGAAGCGCATGGAACTGAACGTGAAAACATTTTAAAATAAATAAATTATCATCGATAACTAATAAAATGCTTAACTACTGTAAGTAGGAGTTTGTTTAAAGGATACAGTACATTTCTAGTTTCTTTTATACAAGTAACTAATTAGTTTTAAAGTTTAAGTGTGAATTGAGCATTTTTATAAATTAAAAAGATAATCTAAATTCTTGATGACACATTACTTCCAGTATGAATCATTGATAGGTAAATGTCAGCACCCAAGACCATAGAAACTTCTTTACCAATATTAGAATTCACAGTGGCCTGAGTGGGAATCATCTTAATAAACAATACGCAAGTAAGGGAGAAAATTATATAACAATTTGTTATTCTAAAATTCATAAAACCATTTCTTTTTAAACTCAGATGCTCATTTGTATCCATTGCACCTCTTATATTATTTAAAAAATTAATATAGGGCCAGGCGTGATGGCTCATGCCTGTAATCCCAGCACTTTGGGAGGCTGAGGCAGGTGGATCACCTGAGGTGAGAAGTTCGACACCAGCCTGGCCAACATGGTGAAACCCATCTCTACTAAAAATAAAAAAAAAATAGCTGGGAGTGGTAGTGGGCACCTGGAATCCCAGCTACTCTGGTGGCTGAGGCATGAGAATTGCTTGAACCCAGTAGGAAGAGGTTGCAGTGAGCTAAGATCATACCACTGTACTCCAGCCTGGGTGACAAGTGAGACTCCATCTCAAAAAATAAAATAAATAAAAATGAATTTAAAAATCAATATAGAAAATATTGCCTTATAATATGTCATGTCCTAGAGAACTTTTGTTCCCCTCTCTTGGTAGGTGAAACTGTCATAATGAAAATCCAAATGGCTTTGTCAACATTCAGAACACAGTGTATAATTTGGGCTTTTGAGAGATGACTGCGAATTCAGCATTGTTTCAAAGCCAGGAAGTGGAAACCCCAAAAGTGACACATTAACATTTTTTTAAACAGTCAGGGAGAGTCTTAACATTTCAGATGCTAAGAGCAGCTGCTATGAACAATGAATTCTTAGCTGGAGTTTGGTTTTAATGAGATACATGTGTACGTGGTGAGATTAGGTCTGTGAACTTCGTATCTCTCCACAGCTCAAATTAAATTAGCGGGTACAGGGACTCTGCTTCCTCTTTCCAAGTGAGAAGTACTAGAACTATTAACTGGAAAGCTTTGATGGCCTCCCAGAGGGCTGGGGAGAGTTAAGGAAGCTGAGAAATCTTTTGGTCATTGGAAGGGACCAGCAAGTACATCTCGGAACAAAGTACAGGGTCATGGATTTGATACTACTCCCTTTAGCTCCAGGATGAGTTTTCTCACCAATTGAGTACTTTCTAAATGTCCACTTAGAGCTGGAATTCTTTTTCCCATTGTTGTTAGTTATTACTTGTTCTGTTTGAGTAAAACAATACTTATTGGTGCAAAATCTATAGAAGATATAAGCATAAAAAGAGAGAGCGCCTCACCTCCTGAGAGGCTCACACGGCCCTGTAAAAATTAAAAATAGCAGCCTTTTGATCTAGTTTCCCACATCTGATTCTAGTTGCTGAAACGACTTTTGGTCATCACTCGTAAGCTAAATGACCAAGAAAATGTCATTTTGTTAGCAGACAAGAGGCTAAGTAGGCAACTGTTACATACTTTACTTAGTTGTTTATTTATGGATTTATTTTTACCTCTAACTTGTTCTCCAAAACTTTTTAATACCTAACGTAAAACAAAGGCACATGATAACAATTCAGTAGTGAGGCATTTTCTAGAGTGTTCATTTCTCTTGCAAAGAGAACAGGAAAACAATATGTTATCTAAATAAAAACAGAGGCAGGTACGGTGGCTTATGCCTGTAATCCCAGCACTTTGGGAGGCCGAGGCAGGGGGATCACTAGAGGCCAGGATATCCGGACCAACCTGGCTAACGTGGTGAAACCCATCTCTACTAAAGGTACACAATATTAGCCGGGCACATTGGTGCACGTGTGTAATCCCTGCTACTCAGGAGGCTGAGGAAGGAGAATTACTTGAACCTAGGAGGTGGAGGTTGCAGTGAGCCGGGATTGCACCACTGCACTCCAGCTTCGGTGACAGAGCAAGATTCCATCTCAAATAATTAATTAATTAATTAAAGAGGAAGAAAAGAAAAAGGAATCACAAAGAAAAGCACCTAAAAACATCCAGGAAGAAAGCTGATGCTAAAAATGCATTCATTAGACTCCCAACTGCCTGTAATGAGCAAATACAAGAGTGCCGTACCAAGCCTGGGCTAGACGTTGGCAAATGGCGTCCCAAATAGCATGGAAGTAGCTCCTAGCTTCATGACTGTGAGTTTCCTGCAATCACACCAATAAATATAGAATAATAAATGGTGGCCAGGCTTTAAGGGAAAGTAAATTCTGTGATGAGAGATAATCAAAGGGGATTCACTGGGGAGTCAAAAGAGGCTCGTCTGAGACTTCACAGTTAAGCAGAGATAGGAAGCATGAGTAGGAATTGATTCGGTGAAGAATGGAAAAAAGAACTTGCAGGTAGTAGGAATGGCCTGTGTAAATATCCTTCAGCTAGCAGGAACTGAAAGAAAGGAGTTAGGTGAGAGGTGGGGGATGCAGAGAGGAAGTGGGAGAGGAAAAGAGCTGGTGACTATTAAGAAGTTTCTACGTATCAGGCACTGTTCCAAGCCCTTTATATGCTTTAACTCACTTATCAAAACCCTATGGTTTTCCCACTTTATCTTATTTTATGTTATTTTAGAGACAGGGTCTTGCTCTGTTGCCCAGACCGGAGTGCAGTGGCACAATCATAGCTTACTACAGCCTCCAACTCCCAGACTCGAGCGATCCTCCTGCCTCAGCCTCCCAAATAGCTGGGACTACAGGCTTGCAGCACCACACCTAATTTTTTTTTATTTTTACTTTTTATAGAGACACGGATGACTTGCTATGTTGCCTAGGCTGGTCTCAAACTCCTGGACCCAAGTGATCCTCCTGCCTCAGCCTCCCAGTGCACTGAATTACAGGCATGAGCCACGGCATGCAGCCTATTTTCCCGTTTTAATGATGAGTAAACTGAGGCACAGAGAGATTATGCACTATTTCCAAGGTCACACAGCTAGCAAGTAGAAAGGCCAGAACTTGAGTCCCAAATCCTTAACCCTTGTACCACATTGTCTGTGGCAGAGACAGATTATAGAGAATCTTATGGTCCAGGATAAACGTTTTGGATTTTATTCTGTTTATTAGGTTGTTGCAAAAGTAGCAACTTAGAGGCGAATGTGAGGCAGTAGAATGAAGACACAGAAGTCAGCAGAGGCAGGTGATGTGCAAAGAGATTGTTACCCAATTCAAAGCAGCCAAAACATAATTACTCAGAAACAAATATGGCTAGTCTTAATTAACAATCCACCAAATCTATTTCTCCCAAGGGGAATATGGTTAGAGGAATCTAAAAATGAATGATTTAGGCATAACACAGAGAAAAATGTATGGAGCAGAAGAAAATTATCCGTCCTTTTAAAATTATTTTTGAAAAAACATTCAGCACACAAAGCAGTGGTAGTCATAATAATTTCAGAGGACAAGGGGAAAAAGGCAATAAATTAAAATACACTTCAAGGTAAATTAGAAACACTGTTATTTATTTCTTTATTCATTTATTTATTTACTTTAGAGACATGGTCTCACTCTGTTGCCCAGGCTGGAGTGCAGGGGCACAATCATAGCTCACTGCAGCCTCAAGTTCCTGGGCTCAAGCGATCCTCCTGCCCCAGCCTCCCAACTAGCTGGGACTACAGGCTCACTCATTCACCCGTTCATTTATTC
The DNA here is from genome assembly GCF_028878055.3 of Symphalangus syndactylus. Taxonomy (NCBI): domain Eukaryota; kingdom Metazoa; phylum Chordata; class Mammalia; order Primates; family Hylobatidae; genus Symphalangus; species Symphalangus syndactylus. Next base: position 23,156,810 of record NC_072432.2, on the reverse strand, counting down.
ACTGTCTCAAACACTTAGAATGTCTAAGATACTGTACTAGGAATTGTGGAAGATGCAACAATCAATAGGTATGATTCTCCCCCTTCTAGCAGCTTCCATTCAAATACAGCACTCTGGATTAAACCTTAGAAAGCAGAACTTCAACTTCATCATTTATTTATTTATTTATTCATTATTTTTGAGACAGCATCTTGCTCTACCCAGACTGGAGTGCAGTGGTACAATCCTGGCTCGCTGCAGCTTTGATGTCCCAGGCAAACGTGATCCTCCCCCCTTAGAATCCCAAGTAGCTGGGACTACAGGCATGCACTATGACGCCTGGCCCATTTTTTGTTTTGTTTTTGTTTTTTTGTTTTTTTGTTTTTTTTCTTTTCTTTTTTTCAGACGGAGTCCTGCTCTGTCACCCAGGCTGGAGTGCCATGGTGTGATCTTGGCTCACTGCCAACTCTGCCTCCCGGGTTCACACCATTCTCCTGCCTTGGCCTCCTGAGTAGCTGGGACTACAGGCGCCCGCCCCCACACCCAGCTAATTTTTTTTTTTATTTTTAGTGGAGATGGGGTTTCACCATGTTAGCCAGGATGGTCTTGATCTCCTGACCTCATAATCCACCCGCCTCGGCCTCCCAAAGTGCTGGCATTACAGGCATGAGCCACCATGCCCGGCCCTGTCTCATTTTTTAATTTTTTGTAGAGATGGGGATCTCACTATGTTGCCCAGGCTGGTCTTGAACACCTGGCCTCAAGCGATCCTTCTGCCTCAGCCTCCCAACGAACTGGAATTACAGGCATGAACCTCCACACCCAGCTAAACACTGTTATTTTGACATATTCTCACTGAGGTAGGGAAGACAAGTAATATTGCCAAGCAATAAATGATGAAATGAGACATCAACCTCACAGGTCCGTTCTAATGAAGGAATTCATCAGTATCTGTAAAGCACTTAAAAATAGTGTTTGGCATATAGAATGGTCATGTATGTGTTAAATAAATAAACAGTAGCAATAGTGAAATAATTTATTGTTTTAAATTAACTGGGACAGAATAGAATACATTAGAATGCAGTAAATAGTAAGAGTGACTATAATTTGTTTAACTTTGGCTATAGTTACACTATAACTCATTATCTGGTATATCAGGGGAGGTCACAAGTTAGAGAAAGACTGTCACACTACAGAGACTAAACAAGATCCTGAGTTTAATTCCCATATTTGCCTGTTCACTTCACAAAGAAAAATGCTACCCTACAGATATAACCCACACAGGTGAAGGCAGCTTATACCAGCTCACAAGAGCCTCTTGTGTGTATCTCTTCCTAATTCCGTGATTAGTGTTCAGTGATATCACCTTGGTAGCTTGAAATTGGTCATAGTGGGAGAATTTACACCACAGACACTGGCAAATGCTACAAATCAGGACTTGCCCACTCCTCAACCCCACTCCACAAAGACAATTGATTAAACACTGACCAGTATACTACTGCCTGTGCTCAAAACTGTGTACAAATTTTCACCAAATAATAATAATGAATTCAAGACAAATATTCAACCCATCATCAGTTCTGGAAAAGCCTGTGGGCATGCATTCCCAGCTGTGAAATAGTTGCAGCAACTTTCTTTACAGAAGGCATGAGATTGTTGTTCAGTAAATTCAAAAACCCTAAGACCCCATTTCAGTTCCTTGCCACTCATTGCTTAAATCTGACAATAAATAAATGTATCATTTCTGTATCTTATACAATGTAAAATGTTAAGAGAATTATTTTGTCAGAGGACACAACTAGAAATCTAGATGGTTTAAATTTTTTTAACTTTTTTTTTTTTTAGAGATGGGGTCTTGCTGTGTTACTCAGGCTGGTCTGGAACTCCTGGGCTGAAGCAACCCTCCCACCTCGACCTCCCAAAGTGCTGGGATTGCAGGTGTGAGCCACCACGCCCAGCCCACTGGACGGTTTAGAGATCATTTTTCCCTCTACTGCTGCTTTACAGACTTATCTAACACTGGACAAGTATTGCTAAAATCTTAATATTATCAATTTTTAAATATTGAAAAAAATGTTCCAATCTAAAATTCCTAATCTTCAGCTTTTCATTCATATTGTGGTCCTTCTCCCCAAGAGATACATGGTTAGACTAGAAAATGTTATTTAATTTACAATATATTTTATACAAAAGTAATTATACTATTTATATTACTTATAATGCTATATATTTCTAGACATATTTTACTCAAAATATATAATATATAAAAAAATGCATGCTGAATTCTTCATGTTCTGTTATTCTTATCAGTGTCCCTGAAACATTTATTTGTTTTACCATATATATAAAAATACTATTGAATATGTTTAAAAATATATATATACAGTAAGGTAGAATGTCAAGGGGCATATAGTTATTTCACTGCCAAAGAGAAATAATGTATTTTCAAAAAACAAATCAAAAAATAAAAGTATTATTCAAAAAATAAATACTTTGAAATGGTCTGAAATGCCTCTACCCATGTTTCCTCCTTTATTCCAAATACTCGGGAGTTTTAAGTGCTTGGATACAGACATGAGCTAGCAATCCCAGCAGGAGTGGATGACAGAAACTGATGCACAATGGATTAAACCTGAGTCACTGCATTCTTAAGAACCTCCGTCAGCCCGGTTTATGCATATTTACTAGTGCAGTTTAAGAGCCCTGGAGTGTCTAGACCAGGAACTCCCCAAAAGGCAGCCTCTGCCTGTTTCTGCTCAGCTTTGTGCCCCCAGCACCAGCGGAGTGCCTGGTATTGATATGGAACAGATCCACCATAAAGATTTGCTGAATAAAAGGTGGGAGGAATTTCTTTTCTGGAATCTGTTAGCACGAGGGAGCAACGAGCATTCCGGGGAAAAAACCTGCACTAAGGCAAGGAAACCAAAGCATGAAAGCTCAGCCCAACCACTGGCTCTGGTTCCGGTAGAGTCAATGGTAAAATGTGGAGCTCTGCACAGAGTCTACCACTCAGATGCCCCTCTGGCCCCGTCCTGGAGGGGGCCTCTTAAGCAAGGCCGTGAGGACCGATTCCACTAACACACCCTGGAAGACATGGGGAGCACCTGGCAGCACAGGCTGGGGACCGGCATAGCTCAACACTAAGAGAGGATGTAATGCGACATCAGGCCCCACAGAGGGTGCCAGCGCTGTCTGGCATGGCACAGTCCACAGTGCTTGGGCAGACAGTTGGCACCAACAGCAGCAGCAGTGCTTCGAAGCATGCCAGAAACCATCCAGGCACCAGTAGTGTCAGGGGTCACCAGGCAGGGGGAAGAAGGGCATGTATTAGTCCGTTTTCATGCTGCTGATAGAGACCTACCCAAGACTGGGAAGAAAAGAGGTTTAATTGGACTTACAGTTCCCAATGGCTGGGGAGGTCTCACAATCATGGCGGAGGGTGAAAGGCACTTCTTCCATGGCGGCAGCAAGAGAGAATGAAGAAGATGCAAAAGCGGAAACCCCTGATAAACCCATCAGATCTCATGAAGCTTATTCACTATCATGAGAATAGCATGGGAAAGACAGACCCCCGATGATTCAGTTACCTCCCCCTGGGACCCTCCTACAACATGTGAGAATTCTGGCAGATACAATTCAAGTTGAGATTTGGGTGGCGACACAGCCAAACCATATCAGGGCAGATGTGTGATTTCAAGAAGCTGGTGGTTGTGATCTCACAGGAAGAAGCCCTGAGAACCCTCCAGTCCCCCCACCTACCCGCCTATGCACACACATCCAGAAACAGAAGGACTCAGGGTCCCAAAACAGCAAGTGGAAGCAGAGCATGAGAAAAGAGGTGTTCTTCTAGATAGGACCTTACTATTAGTATACACACAATGTCAACAGCAAATGATCAAGAACACCAGCTGAGCCAGTGGCTCATGCTTGTAATCTCAGCACTTTGGGAGGCCGAGGCAGGAGGATCACTTGAGCTCAGGAGGTCAAGGCTGCAGTGCACTGTGATCGTGGCACTGCCCTCCAGCATGGACAACAGAATGAGACATTGTCTCAAAAAACAGAAGAGAAAAAGAACATCCACATCTTTGACCTAAGATATGAAAATGTAAATATTGAAAATCAGTGACCTATGCCTTTAATGTCAAACTGGGGCCATAAGCTTTTCTTGGTCCATAATAATATGGAACACAAGGCTTGGCATTATAAAGTAACACATGCTGAATTCTTTTATTCCCTTATTCCTATCAGTCTCCCTGAAATATTTGTTTCCAAAGTATTCTGCGACTTGCAAGTGTCTCATTTAATATACTAAAATTATTCACAATTCTTTTGCCCACTGAGGGAAAAAAAACAACTTAATGCCAAATTATTAAAATCATATAAAGCTGTCAAAATCAAAGGGAGCCTTCACCGAAAATTTTGATAGCACCTGACATTCTATGCCTGTTGGCACCCGGCTCACTCCAGTATAGCTTTTGGCCCAATCTCATGGGTCTAATCCAGACAGCTGGCACTTCATTAGAAGATATAAATCAGAAATCCTACCCTTCTCTTACCCCACTCTAGTAGATGGCCACTTATTTCTGGAGAAGAGGAAAAAAAAATCCTAGAACTAACATACTTTCCTGAAACTTCCTTCTTCTAAATAGCAAAGGGAGGGTAGGAAAGGAAATATCCCCCCCAGTTGGCCCCGGACACAGTGTTCCTCAAATTCACCCCTGAGCACATTGCAAAACAACACATTATGGAAATCCAGCTCACACTCGGGGCTCATCTTGTATAATAAGCTATTTCTTAAAAAGAACTAAAGAGGAACTCAAAATGCCATTCATTTTATTCAGAAAAAAGAGCTGCGTCCTTTTTTTTTTTCCTTTTAATGTCTATGACATCTCTTACATGCTATTTGGTTAAAGTGTCATGAGTTACATTTCAAGGAAATTTGGAAAGCCAGTTCCCTTTAAGAATTTGGATTGGCCTGTGCTGGGATTGGCCTCTCCGCTTCTAACTTGATATTTATGACAGCTCCTAGTACTTTCTATAGTAAGGGGTTCTCAGAGTGGGCATCATAATCGATGGCAGAGCTTTAAAAAATTACAGATGCCAGGTTCTGTCTTCCAGTCTGCTGATCGGGAGGTAGAGCTCATGCATATGTATTGGGAAGATACATTGATGATCTCCGGTGGAAACCCACGGGTAAGAGTCCCTGTATTTGTGATGACCAGTGGCCCCCGATTCAATGGCAATAGCTTAGACGTTCCATAAAAATTATCGTTGGCATTCATTTTCAGAAATTATATTCTGGTAAGTCAATACCAAGAAGAAATAACTCAGAAAGAAACAGTTCCTTTTCCTTCTTCCTTCCTGTTCTGCAAACTCCCAAACCTGGGTCAGTCCTAACGCTTCTATCTTTTCAACCTGCGAGGCCCAGATTTCTGAGCCTCAGTGAGGAAAAAAATCACATAATCTGGATCGGCCCCAGAACAAATTCCTGGTTCCAATTTCTGCTGCACACTCAACATTACTCATCCATCTGTCTCTCTGTCCCTCGTCCACTTCATCTCCATTCCCCACAGCAGTTACCCCAGAGCTTCCCCATTCTTTTGGGTCCTCTCCCCTCCATCCACCTCCATTGTTCTCAGCAGAAAATTTGCTTCCTATTTCATGAAGAAATTGGGGGATTATCTGATGTAAATTCCCCTTGCTTGCTTTCTCCCTAACCACTCCTATTATTTTCCCAATTGTGAATCACCTGGGAATCACTAACTGTAAAAATTAGTAGTGCCTGGGCCTCACTCCAGAAAATTATGATTTCATTAACCAGGCAGCATCCTAGGCATCAAAACTTTTAAATTTCCATAGTTGATTTTAATGTACAGCCAAGGATGAGAAGCACTGCTCTTAATTAGAGATATAAATCAGGGTCACTCAATGAGGTTTCCTTTTTTAAAATCCAAACATGCCTAATCCCATCCCCAGAGATCCTGACTCAGTTCATCTGGGGCAGCTGTGCTTGGCACTGATATTTTTAAAGCACTCTATTAAGTGCATTTTTATATGTTGGAAACACCAGAAGAAATACAATAGAAAGAGAAGTCTAAAAACTTTGCCAGCTCAGGTAAATAAACATGTTGACTACCTTGTCTAATTTATTGGTTATTTATAAATTAACCAACTTGTGTCCTATAGAGAATTCAATTTTTCTTCACTAAACATTTAAATGTAAACTGCTTTGGGAAAATAATTGTAAATGATTTTTACTTGTAGTGAAAAAAAGACTTCTTAAGCATAACTACCATACAGAAATACTAATAGCTTGGATGACATCAAAATTTAAAATTCCCTATATGAAAAACACCATAGTAAAATTAAAAGGCAAATGAGAACCCTGAAACATACACTACACCTATGACAGGCAAAACTTAACATCCTTACTATTTATAGTACTCATGAATCAGTAGAAAAAAAAAAGGAAGTAGAAGAAGAAAATAAAAGAAAAATGGCCATACCAACAGAAAAACAGATCAAGGACCTAAATATACGATTTAAAAGAAAATACAAATGGCCAATAAGCCTAATAGAAGATGGCAAACACAACTACAACTACTACTTTAAAAAGCAAATTATAAAGGCGATAAGGTACTAGTTTGGCTACAATACTATTTTGCAAGAGAGGAAATGGAATAAATTTCCAGTGTTGCAAGGTTGTAAGGTTAAGGAGAAACAGGTATTTCTTTGCATTGCTATTTAGAGGGTAAGTTCTTTAGAGGGAGCAATTTAACCACACATATCAAAAACCTTAAAAGCTTGCATGGACTTTGAGCCAGAAGTCCTGCATCTAAACATTTGACCTAAGGAAATAACCATCTATGCTGCTGAGGTGGCTGCAGGCACTGACTCAAGTTTCTGATATTAAAAGACCACACAGAAAGATTGGACGAGGGCCATTGGGAGCAGATTTATTTGAAAACCTCACACTGCCAACATCATACCGGGCACCTCTCGCCGATGTGATAGTGGAAACCGCCTCCTTTGCAGGGCGCTGAGGTTTTCCACTCAAATAGCCTGTTGACCTCACCTCTAGCCAGCCATCTCTGACCATGCGGCTCTCCCTAATGCAGCCAAACCCCTCTTGCCACACCGCACGGTACATACGATCCCATTATGGGCCTCTCTACATTCCCAGCATGTGTAGCCAGTCCGTAGTAGTCACTTTTCTTCTGGCAGTGTTCTTGCTGAGGAGTCTGGGCATGAGCAGATGCTCCAGGCCTTCTGAGGACACTCTGCAGTCATCATCCTGGTATCATTCAGCTCCCATCCAGAGGCACTTAACTCTCTCCATCCCCAGCTTCTGTTTTGCCAGTCACCTCACTGAGAGGTTTCTGACTCCCACACGCAGCACAGGGCGCTTTAAACACAGCCCATCTGCACTACACATGGACACGTGCTTTAACGGTGACTTGTCTGCCTTGCCCAACTCAAAAGCACATCGCCTTAGGCATTCTAACCATATCCTTGTCCTTCTCAACCCTCTTACTTCTGAATGAGACTCATAACAGCACAGTTTATCATAGTTGAAAACTGGAACAAATCTAGTTGTTCAACAACTGGGGATCTGCTAGATATATTATCATGGTTCATTAACATAATGGAATATAATTTGACCAATAACACCTTCTACACAGTAGAAGATGTAATAATGAGGCCGGGTGCGGTAGCTCACACCTGTAATCCCAGCACTTTGGGAGGTGAGGCGGGTGGATCATCTGAGGTCAGGAGTTCAAGACCAGCCTGGCCAACATGGTGAAATCCCATCTCTACTACAAATACAAAAATTAGAGGGACGTGGTGGTGCATGGCTGTAGTCCCAGCTACTCGGGAGGCTGAGGCACGAGAATCGCTTAAGCCCAGGACCAGAGGTTGCAGTGAGCAGAGATCATGCCACTGCACTCCAACCTGAGCAACAGAGTGAGACTGTCTCAAAACAAAACAAAATAAAGCAAAAAGAAGATGTAATAATGAGAATGATGCCCACCATACATTAAGAAAAAAAAGAGTTGCAGAATAGGTTTTCTTAACAGATGAATGTACATCAAGATGCTATCCAGTTATAAATTCCTAGTTTGTAGGGTTATGGTTGGTTTACCTTTTCTTTTTTGTTTATCTCTATTTTGTAACTTTTTAAAATGAGTATGTGTTCTTTAGGAAAAATGAAACATTAGAAAGAAAAAATTCAATATGGCATGTTAAAAGGTTTATCTGTTTTTCAAAGATGTTGAGCCTCAAGCCAGTTTGTACCCCACCAAGATGGGTCACGCTGCCTACAAAGCTGAAACTGCCCAGAGCAGCAGTAGCAGTCACAAGACCTTAGATGGAGGCTCACTTTGACTCTAGGTGGTGCAGTCATGATTGCCAGGGAGCTGGGCCTGGAGAGAGAGTTGGCAACCTATCTACCTCTTTGTAGGAATGGTAGTGCCCTAGAAACAGGTGCGGTTACAATGCTAAATGAAGCCATAGATTAATGATTTCTACATTTAGCAGAGGAACCTTTTTTTCCCCCCAAATGAAATCTCACACAAAACATCAACTCTTAAACACACAAAAATATTGCTGATCATGATGAAGCTCTCCCTTCTCCCAAACACACACATACAATACACACATGCGTGCAAATTTTCTTTCCTTTTTTTTTTTTTTTTTTTTTGAGACAGAGTCATATTCTGTCACCCAGGCTGGAGTGCAGTGGTGCCATCTCAGCTCACTGCAATCTCTGCCTCCCGGCTTCAAGCGATTCTTCTGCCTCAGCCTCCCCAGTAGCTGGGATTACAGGCGCCTGCCACCACGGCCGGCTAATTTTTGTATTTTTAGTAGAAACGGGGTTTCCCCATGTTGGCCAGGCTGGTCTCGAACTCCTGACCTCAGGTGATCCCCTCCACCTCAGCCCCCCAAAGTGCTGGGATTACAGGCGTGAGCCACCGTGCCCGGCTGCATGCAAATTTTTACAGTCACTCTTGAAGTAACATTGTAGGTTTCTGAAATGACAATTTAATGAACAGTGGTCGGTTTTAAGAAGGCAACTTGCCTCCCAGCACCGGGTTTGTTGATTCAAGGTGTGAAATCCAACCAAGCTTAATGTTGATATAGGAGTTAAGAAGAAATTATTTAGGCAGATATGAGGGTACGGGAGTCCTTGGTAAGGTTTTCCTTTTAATGAAAAGCACTCCCAAATCATTTTCTAACAAACAGCAGCCTGTAAAATCAAGCTGCAGACATAGACAAGCAAGCTGGAGGCTTGCACGGGTGAATGCCGGCAGCTGTGCCAATAGGAAAAGGCCACCTGGAACTAGGCATGGTCAAAATGGTGGCACCATCTTCCCTTCTCTTTGCCAGCTGTGTGTACAGTGAGGAGCAAGCAACATGGCACCAGCCAAGTGGAAAGTCCATCTGCATAATAAGATTAGGGTGGGGTGACCAGCCTTTTTCAGGTGCTATGTAAACATCACACCCCGTCCAACCAATCTGTGAGCCCTATGTAAATCAGACACCACCTACCAAAGCCTGTCTATAACACCCAGTGCACTCTGTCATGGGCTGGAATTCCCACTTAGGAGCCCCTCTGTCTCGAAAGAGAGAGCTGCTCTCCTTTCTTTCTTTTGTCTATTAAACCTCCGCTCCTAAACTCACTCCCTGTGTGTGTCCATGTCCTTAATCTTCTTGGCACGAGATGATGAACCTTGGGTATTTACCCCAGACAACAACACTGCTTCATTTTCACTTCCCAAACATGGCCATTTGCTACATACACACCTTAGTTCTTGGAGGCCCAACCTTTCTTCTATGTAGAAAGCTTTCTTTACCATGTCTACCTACAAACTCCTGCAAATCCAAGATCTTCCCTTTAGTCTTTTCTTACCTTCAACACCTTAGATAAAATGAAGTTTTCCTTCATCTGTGGCACCATAGTAGTTTAGCTATTATAATCTATTGTAGCACTTTGTAACAGGGTGTCTGGCCTGGGCTGCAAGTCCTATTTAAATGAGTCTGGAGGGTAGGACTGAAAACTCCCTCTCTAATCATGGACACTTTCGTGGGTCTGTTTGCACCCACTGGTTTTGATGGGGATTAAGGAATCTAGGTGGTGACAGAGAGAGGACTCTAACGGTGGCAAGGACTGAGGTTCAGGCAATATAGGTAAGCCTGATTTGAGGACCTATGAGACCCCCCATGGAGAAAAGCTGCCTCAGAGAAGGAGTCTGGCTCTGCCACATTCAGCCATGAGGTCTATAGGTGGGAGGGGAAATGGTGGTTTCCAGGGGAGTAGAATGGCCATTACCTAAAATCACTGAAGCCCAGTCAATTTGTTGGTACATATACACTCTAAGGGCTGAAAGGCTGTTGTTTCCAAGAAAAAACAGTTATTATAGTGCTCTGTCTGAGACCTCTTTAGAAAACTAGAACTCAGTGGCAGGAAGCCTATATTCCCACTAGCAGAAGAAAGGAAGTCAATCTAAAGCACCAGCAAAGCATCCACCAATATCCCAGACACAAACAACAGCAGCACCAACAGCATTTAGAGCAGAGCTGAGCAGGCGTGGTAGAAAACAGCATGCCGAGGGGTTTGCACATGAGAATGAAAAGCTGAGTGCACAGCAGATGCAGCAGGGTAGTCAGGGGTCTGGATCAACAAATAAGGGCACAGGAGACCCACTGTGGGTCTGGTTTAAAACGGCAGCAGCAGGTGGGCACAGTGGCTCATGCCTGTAAACCCAGCGCTTTGGGAAGCTGTAGCAAGCAGATCACTTGAGGTCAGAAGTTGGAGACCAGCCTGGCCAACAGGGTGAAACCCCATCTCTACTAAAAATACAAAAATTAGCCAGGCATAGTGGTGCCCTCCTGAATTCCCAGCTACTTGGGAGGCTGAGGCAGGAGGATCACTTGAGCCCAGGAGGCAAAGGTTGCAGTAAGCCGAGATATACCACTGCACTACAGCATGGGCACCAGAGCAAGACTCTGTCCCAAAAAGTTAATTAATTAACTAATTAATGAAATGGGAGCAGAAAAAAGACAGTGAAGAAGAGGAGATGAAAGTCCTCTTCTTCATTGTTGAGCCTCAAACCAGTGCGTACCCCACCAAGATGGGTCACTCTGCCTACAAAGCTGAAATTGCCCAGAGCAGCAGCAGCAATCACAAGACCTTAGATGGTCTCAAACTCCTGAGCGCATGCCATCCTCCCATCCTGGCCTCCTAAAATGCTGGGATTACAGGCATGAGCCACCGCACCCAGCCATATCTTGGTTTTATTAGGGTGAACTTTGGCATTTTTATAATTCACAATTAAAAACACATGATTATCTAGTACACAACTACCACAGTCATATTAATTCCTGTAGTAAAAGTCTCCAAACTAAGCTTTTTATTAATTCATTTAAACATAAGGTTTAAGAGACTTCCTAGAAAAATATACAACTATAATAATTTACTTGGATAATTTCTTGCTGGAATAAACATTAAGGTTTTTGGTATTAACTATTTGATAATTTAAACCACCACAAGGACAAAAAACCAAACACCACATGTTCTCACTCATAGGTGGGAATTGAACAATGAGAACTCACGGACACAGGAAGGGGAACATCACACTCCGGGGACTGTTGTGGGGTGGGGGGAGGGGGAGGGACAGCATTAGGAGATATACCTAATGCTAAATGACCAGTTAATGGGTGCAGCAAACCAACACGGCACATGGATACATATGTAACAAACCTGCACATTGTGCACATGTACCCTAAAACCTAAAGTATAATAATAAAATAAAATAAAATAAACTATTTGATAATTTTTAATTTATCAGTACTACTAAAATGCAAATAGCAAACAAAAGCAGCTATCTAGCTATCAAGGTAGGTTTAAAAATAATTATGTTTGGATATCTTCATGTTAGCCCTAAGAAAAGGTATCATTAAACATGTTGTCAGATAACAGAGTGGCAGAAAGGTGAAAGATATATCAAACTTTAAAAAATATTCATATTTAAAAGAACACTTACTCTTTTGACTCCCTCTAAGAGGATATATCCTGAGTTTTTCAATAATATCAACCATGATCAGGGATGACAGAACCAGAGATACGGGCAGGTCAGGTAACATATCAGGTAAGACATCAGCGGACCCTTTAATGCTCTTTTGAACCTGTTTAGAGAAAACCATTTAGAAGCATTAAATTACTGTGCTTTCTTTGCTCAAAATGCTTTCAACAGTCTGAATGTAGCACTAAATTAATTATAATTACATTTACTAAAAACCTAGAAGGTTGGTTTTTAACTTGTCAGGTTTTAAACGCCACAAGGTTTTGAACCATTTCTAAAGCTGTCATAAGGATTCATATCAATGGAAGCATATTTTCAGTTAAAGACAGACCTTGGTAAATGCATGCAAAAATGCAGTAGTGGGCTCCCTGTAATATTGAAGGGGTAACTCCTTCCAACTCTACTGCTGAGCAGAGCTTCTAAGAATCCAGCCTCAAAGAGCTAGAGGAACAAATATTAACATCTAGGGTCTTCCAAGAAGACAGAACTCAGATAATTCCGGCTAGACTTTGGGACACTTCCTTCATCTGCTTAAAGTGTTTACAAAAAGCTATGGCAAGGCCAGGTGTGGTGGCTCACACCTATAATCCCAGCACTTTGGGAGGCCGAGGTGGGAGGATTGCTTGAACCCAGGAGCTCGAGACAAACCTGAGCAACAAGGCCAGAACCCATGTGTATGAAAAATTAAAAAATTAGCTGGGTGAAGTGGCACACACCTTTGGTTCAAGCTACTTGAGAGGCTGAGGTGGGAGGATCACTTGAGCCCAGGAGGTCGAAGCTGCAGTGAGTAGTGATTGCGACACTGCACTCTAGCTTGGGTGACAGAGCAAGACCCTGCCCCACAAAAAAACAGAAAGAAAAACAAACCACAATAAAAAAAAAAAACTATGGAAAGCGTTGTATTAATGATGAAATATTGAAAGTCTTCCCTCTGAAATCAGGAATAAGACAAAGATGCCACCATGGCCATTTCTGTTCAACATTGTCCTGGAGGTCTTAGCCATGGTAATGGGCCAGAGAAAGAAATAAATAGTGTAGGCTGGGTGCGGTGGCTCACGCCTATAATCCCAACACTTTGGGAAGATGAGGCAGGTGGATCACCTGAGGTCAGGAGTTCGAGACCAGCCTGGCCAACTTGGTGAAACCCCATCTCTACTAAAAATACAAAAAAAAAATTAGCCAGGCGTGGTGGCACATGCCAGTAGTCCCAGCTACTCAGGAGGCTGAGGCAGGAGAATTGCTTGAACCAAGGAGGCAGAGGTTGCAGTGAGCCAAGATCATGCCATTGCACTCTAGCCTGTGCAACAGAATGAGACTCAAAAAAAGAAAGAAAGAAGGAAAGAAGAAAGAAAGAAAGAAAGAAAGAGAAAGAGAGAGAGAGAGAGAGAGAGAGAGAAAGAAAGAAAGAAAGAAAGAAAGAAAGAAAGAAAGAAAGAAAGAAAGAGAAAGAAAGAAAGAAAGAAAGAAGAGAGAGAGGGAGGGAGGAGGGAAGGAAAGAAGGAAGGAAGGAAGGAAGGAAGGAAGGAAGGAAGGAAGGAAGGAAGGAAGGAAGGAAGGAAGGGGAGAGAGGAAAGGAAGAAATTAACAGTGTAAATATTGGAAAGAAGAAAGACAAAATATCATTATTCAAAGACTATTTGATTGTACATAGAGAAAATCTCCCCCAAATGGATAAATTATTTCTAAATACCAAAGACGAAAGGGTTCAAATATACGAGTTTTTTAAAAAAATGATCCTATTCAATGCAACTTCCATCAATATTCCAACTTTTTGTGGAAAAGGACAGGCTGATGCTAAAATTTATATGAAAATAAAAAAGGCAGGAAATTCTGGAAGAAAAAGAATAAGCTAGGAAGATTTACTCTTCTGGATATAAAGAACTAGTATAAAGCTGCAAGAACTAAGACAGTGTAGAGTTGGCACAGGAATTATGTGTATCTACACTTGATTTATAACAAAGGTGGCACAGCAGAGAAATGTGGGAAGGATGGATTTTTTAGTAAAATGGTGCTTGGTCCATTGAATGTTATGTGGGGAAAAAAATTAACTCACTGCTGCACAACATATACCAAAATCAGTTCCAGATGTATTGTGAATCTAAAAAAGAATGAAGAAACAATATAGCCTTCAAAATATAATTAGGAGGCTGGGCACAGTGTCTTACACCTGTAATCCCAGCACTTCGGGAGTCCAAGGCAGGTGAATCACTTGAAGTCAGGAGTTCAAGACCAGCCTGGCCAACATGGTGAAACCCAAACTCTATTAAAAATACAAAAATTAGCTGGGCGTGGTGGCACACGACTGTTGTCCCAGCTACTTAGGAGGCTGAGAGGTGAGAATCACTTGAACACAGGAGGTGGAGGTTGCAGTGAATAGAGATTGCACCACTGCACTCCAGCCTGGGCAATAGGGCAATACTCCATGTCAAAATATATATATATATATGAAAGATTTTAAGACTTTGAAGTTCAGATTCACAATCACAAAATCTTCTACAAGTGACCCAAGCACTATCCATAAAGGAAAGAAATGAACTGGACTATTTTTGAGTTAAGAACTTCTTTTCATCAAACAGATATAAAAGTGTGAAGACAAGTTACATAAAGATATTTGCAATACGTAAAATCAAAAAAGGGCTTGTGTAATCTGAATATGAAAATAAGTCTTCCAAATAGATTTTTAAAAGATAAGCAACACAATAAAAAATGGGCAAGATGAAAAGATGCTCAACATCGTTAATTACTGGAGAAATGTAATTTAAAAGTACAATGAGATTCAGGACTCACCAGAAGAGCTGCAATAAAAAGAAACAATGATGCCTGGAGGGGTGCCTCACGCCTGTAATCTCAGCATTTTGGGAGGCCAAGGCGGGTGTATCACCTGAGGTCAGGAGTTCGAGACCAGCCTGGCCAACATGGTGAAACCCCGTCTGTATTAAAAATAGAAAAATTAGCCGGCAGTGGTGGTGGGTGCCTGTAATCCCAGCTGCTGGGGAGCCTGAGGCAGGAGAATCACCTGAACCTGGGAGGTGGAGTGTGCAGTGAGCCAAGATCACACGCGCCACTGCACTTCAGCCTGGGCAACAGAGCAAGACTCTGTCTCCAAAAAAATAAGACACAATGCAAGCACTGGTGAATGCTCCTTCTCTGCTGGTGAGTTCTACAGAGATGCTATAGAAATCACTACAATCTGTTTGGAAAGCTGTTTGACCTTATCTCTCACAATTTAACATTTCAATATCTCATGATTCATCAATTCTGCTCCTGCATATGTAACCAACAGAAATGCTTGCATGTGCACACCAACAGACATATTCACAGATGTTCACAGCCGCATCCTTTGTAATTGCCAAAACTGGAAACAACCAAGATGGCGACCAAGAGTAGAACAGATAAGTAAATTATGATCTTTTCATAAAATGAAATATTCTACAGCTGAAAATGAATGAGCTTCAGGTATTCACAGAAACACGAATGACCCTCACAACCATATTTTAAATAAAAGAAGCCAGACATCATTTGATTTCTCCTTGGAAAAATTTCAGAAACAGGCAAACTAGCCTGCAGCATCAGAAGTCAAGTTAGAAGTGACTTCTGGAAAGGAGGGAAAGGGAGTCACTGAAATGAGCATAAAAAAAGAATGAGCAAGCAATGGGTTACTGATACAAAAATAAAATAAAATAATAAATAAAAATAAAGGAGTGTGGGCATGGAGCTGGCCAAGGTTTCCTTCTTGACCTTGACTTGAGCGATGCTTACCCAGGGGGTTGCTTTGTGGTATTCCATTGTTACTGTACTTGTGTGTTTCGTGCACTTTTCTGTTTATGTGTTATACTTCGGTGAAAATTAAATAAGAAAAAAGGGAAAGGAAAGAAAAAGATGTAACAATGGAAGAGACATCATAAAAAAAGAACCAAAAAGGTCTATCAAGCTCCAGATATGCCATCAGTTTACCAAGTGATGTTTCTTAAAAGGTTGTAAACTAAATTTTTACAGCTTTTGGGAAACTTCCAAATGATTTACAAGGTCTTTGGGAGGGGAAAAGACAGATCTAGATTGAAATATTCACCTGTTGCAGTTCACCGGAAGCAAAGCACATGTGTGTGGCCTCCCAGAATTATTCTATGCATTCATATGTTGTCCTAATTTAGCATCTATGATGTATTCTAGTAGCACCTACGATGCATTCTAACAACCATGTAATTTCTAATGTCATACATTACTCGGTACTGCCCTGTACACTTGTGGTACTTGTTCTAATTCCCTGTTTATTTTTCTCTCTAATATCAGAAAATTATACCAGAGACTCAGCCATATTTCCTGAGTCCCCTATGCCCTGTACCTAACAGTGCCTGGCCTGTAATATACACTTAATGAATATTTGCTTCACATATAAGTGAAATATCACAAGGTAAATTAAGTAATTTAAGTAAATTAAGTATGCTTTGGGAAAACAAAAGTTATCTTCCACAGCACCTTGCAAATTAATAAGATTAGTGGGGCATTCTTCTCTGATCTTCTTGGATAATGAAGTACTTACAGCCTGAAAGTTCTGCCTAAGATATTCCTGCCCTGCAGGTATCTATTCAAGACCTTTTGAAGCTATATTTAGTCAAAACATAAACTCAGCATTATTTTCAAATAAATAACACATGCAAATTATTATCAATGAACATCTTATCAAAGGTATTAAAATGTAAGCGGTCCTTCCCTTAGATCTTGTCGTATTCATTTAGAATTGAGGACAATCATGAAAAACATCAGGTTGGTAGAAGAAATAAATATAGATCAACTTTCACATTTTTCACTTTTTAAACATTCAAATATCATTTCTGTCTCTCACACACAACCACAAAATTAATTTTTAAAAATTGGCTACTAGACTTTCCTTCACAGTCACAGAGGTAACAATGATCTTAGTACTTTAAATAACATATATTGCAACCTGGAAGAAGATTGGATTACATAAATGTCAAGAAATTTGTTGAGCACGCTGCTCTATCAAATTCCAATAACAAGAAATTATAAAATCTCATAATCTTGTAGCAGAAGAAATCAAAATTCCATACCTCAGTCACTGCTATGGAAAAGGTGAGGCACGGCAGTGTGGTGAGGACCACACACATCATCAGAACAGGTCTCCTAGCAAAGGAGAAAAAATAAGCCAAAGCAATCATGGACAAGATCGACAGTTCCTCTTACATTCTGCTAATTTTGCAGTTCCTGTTCCATTCATCTATAGTTTTTCTAAGAAGCTGCTGCTTCCCTATTTCCATTTCCCAAATGTTTGCATATGGCAAAGAGGAACACGCACAGAAACCCGAATGCTGTTTCTAGAACAAAGTGGTGAGAGATTTCCAAATAATTAGCAAACCACAAACTATTAAAAGCATCAAATCGCAAGTCAAATGACATTCAACATGTTCATAATTCATTAATTAAATTCCTGCCCAAGAGGTCAGGCTGTAGTGACCAACTGAATAAATGAGCAGCATGACTTTCAGGTTATATCATATCCCATGTTGTAAAATTTATATTTCAAAATGTACATTTAGAGATGATAAACTATTAGATATTTAAAGATCACTTAAAAACATTTACATTTTTTTACTAGAACCAAAAAAAAACCATACATACATAAAAATGACATAATTTTTCAAAGTTGTTTTTAGACCACTTCTTAAACCTTGCATGATCAACCAATCAAATAGCTATTGAGATTCTGTATGTAGAAAATAGTATATCTTATGACACAGAAAATTTAAATGTGGCCGGGCATGGTGGATCACATGTAATCCCAGCACTTTGGGAGGCCGAGGCGGGTGGATCACAAGGTCAGGAGATCAAGACCATCCTGGCTAACACGGTGAAACCCTGTCTCTACAAAAAATACAAAATATTAGCCAGGAGTGGTGGTGAGCGCCTGTAGTCCCAGCTACTCAGGAGGCTGAGGCAGGAGAATGGCGAGAACCCGGGAGGCCGAGATTGCAGTGAGCTGAGATCGCGCCACTGCACTCCAGCCTGGGCGAAAGAGCGAGACTCTGTCTCAAAATAAATAAATAAATTAATTTTAAAAATAGAAAATTTAAATGTATGTTTAGCATCCTTAATTTATGGGACAACAAAAGATACCTACTCAAAGGTTTTCTACAATGAAATATTTACCTCCTCTTTGATTCGTTAATATATATTATGTCAATTCCATTTATGTAATGTTTTCTACGTACAAGCAGTGTTGAATGCTTTCAAATTATTAATTTCTCCACAGTCATAAAAAAGAATGAAATCATGTCCTTTGCAGCAACATGGCTATAGCTGGAGGCCACTATCCTAAACGAATTAACTCAGGAACAGAAAACCATTATGTTCTCACTTATAAGTTGGAGCTAAATGTTGGGTACTCATGGACATAAAGATGGGAATAGACACTGGGGACCATTACAGAGGGGACGGTGGAAAGGGGTCAAGGGTTGAAAAATTACCTATCGGGTACTATTCTCACTAAGTGGGTAGTGGGATCAGTCACACCCAAGACCACAGCATTGTGCAACATACCAGTGTAACAAACGTGCACACGTACCTCCTGAATCTAAAATACAAGTTGAAATTATAAAGAATAAAATAATAGAGAACAATTTCTCTTTGGCGCTGTCTTGCCTTCCCCATCCCAGTGCCATCTTAGATGTCCTAGGTGTAAATATAAATTAGAAGATGAGATTACTCCTCTCTCATGGCCAGACCCAGTATAACCTGGCTAAGACTAGTCTGATGGAATTTTCCACTGGTAGCTTTGTCTGTTTGTCTGAGCCAAGATCCAAGTTCCTACAATACTAAGTTCTCTAAGTAAGATTGGACAAGCCACTCATAAAGTTCTCTTCTTCTCAGCTTGACCTCTAAACGATGACGATGCCCCAGAGATTATTCCTGGGCCTGTTCTTTATCTATATTATCTTCCTGAATTATCTCATCCATTCCCACTGCTTCAAATACCACTTGTTTGCCCAGGACTCCACAATATATTCTGGTGTTTCTCCTGAACTCTGACTTGTCTACTCAACTGTTAGGCACTTCCACTTGGATGGCAAAGACACAACTCAGACTTACCATGTCTGAAAGAGAACCCAAGTCCTCCTCCATACTTGTTCCAGTCCATCATCTAATCCTGTCTGATTTACTGCCAAAGTCCATTTCAAACTCCTGTTCTGCCAACACCATAGTTCATCCACTGTCACCTCTCATCTGCCATATTTCCTAACTGGTTTCCTGTTGGTGATTCTATTCTTGCCTAGCAACATTGTCTTCATGTTTTTGAAATGAAGTCATGCTTTTAAAATGTAAAACATGTCTTGTCACTGCTCCAGTGTTGGGGAAAGGAAGGGGTTATTGGTTAATGGGTATAAAGCTTTAGTCTTGCAAGATGAAAAGAGTTTCGTAGATGGATGGTGGCAACAGTCACACAACCATGTGAATGTACTTAATGCCACTGAACTGTACCCTTAAAATGATTAAGATGGTAAATTTTACATTATATGTATTTTATCACAATTTAAAAAAATCTTTGATGAACACACAATGTGGTTAGAAGAAAACTGAAACTTATTACCCTAGTCTACATGCTGAACGTGATATGGTTTCTCTTATTCCTCCTACTCTCATATATAGTATAGGAAACACATACAGGCACACACACACACACACACACATATGAGTTGCATACATAGCCCTATGACTACCTAGAAATCTGCTGATTCTTTGTTTATTGTTTGTCATCTTCCTCTTTCCTCATCCCCCGAGGTAAGTTCTGTGGAAGCCCGGACCTTATCTGACTTGTTTGCTACTTTATTTCCAGCATCTAGAATAATGTTCCTGAATCATTTTTGTGCAATGAAACTTCTGAGAGAATCTAGTGAATCCTACGAACCCTTCTCAGGACAACATTTTTAAATGAGTAAAATAAAATATACAGATTTTTAGAAAATAAATCAATTATATTAAAATTATCCAAATTTAAAAAATTACCTAAAGTCTTTTTTAAAAAACTGTATAAGTTTGTGGTTCTTTTTTAAGGAATTATGTAGTAATCCAATTTCTTTTAAAAATTTAAACTTGGATGAGAAACAATTTACATCATTCCTTTCATTAACATCATAACAATATATGTGTCTATCTATGAACACATTGTCTTTTTTTTATTTTCTTTGAAGCAGGCCAGTCCTGGTGGCTCATGCCTGTAATTCTAGCACTTTGGGAGGCCAAGGTGGGTGGATCACTTGAGCCCAGGAGTTCGAGACCAGCCTGGGCAATACAGCAAATCCTCGTCTCTACAAAAAAAAAAAAAAAAAAAAAAACACACAGAAATTAGCCAGGTGTGGTGGTATGTACCTGTAGTCACAGCTACTTGGGAGGCTGAGGCAGGAGAATCTCTTGAACCCCGGGAGGCAGAGGTTGCAGCAAGCCAAGATCACGCCACTGCACTCCAGCCTGGGTGACAGAGCCAGACTCTGTCTCAAAAAAAAAAAAAAAAAAAAATTGGGGGGGAGTACTTAAGATCTAGTAAAAATTGTAATCATTCATAATTTCAAGATAGTGAAGATCATAAACCATATACTAAAGTCTCTCCTACAACTGTTGTGTCATATGAAAAGATCTGTGATACATGGTCTGAAAAGCTCTATGTAATAAAGTTACAGGTCCTGTTAATACTACTGTGGTTTGTTATCAACATCCACATCAGAAAAGATTGGTAGCTTTCAATTAGAGGTTAATGAAAGAAACAGTGTAAATTGTTACTCATCCAAGTTCAAGAACTTCATGTGCTAGAGAATGTCGAACACATAGTAGGAATTCAGTAAATACTAAATGAATGGACTCATTAATAAATAAATACAACCCAAGTCTATGTTTTATTTAACCAGAAGTTATGTTAACCTGTGTTTGAAAATCTTGACTTACTGCTAGGATATGTTTTTATATATATATATTCTTTTTTTTTTTTTTTTGAGATGGAGTCTCACTGTCACCCAGGCTGGAGTGCAATGGCTGATCTCGGCTCACTGCAACCTCTGCCTCCCAGGTTCAAGTGATTCTTCTGCCTCAGCCTCCTGAGTAGTTGGGATTACAGGCCCTTACATAATTCACTATATCAACTCATTCCTCGTACTCATCCTCCTTCTCTGGATGCCCTCCCACACCCATCTTTCCAAGCTCAGTGCAAATCAAGCTTTCCTTATGAGACTTTCTCTGATTACTCCAAAGCATAGTGTTTTTCTGATAAACGTGAGTCCATAAACCTCATGCACTAAAAAGCTGCTGAGTTCAAGGCACTATTGTGGGCTGATGGGGCAGGGTAGAAAGGGATGGGTAGGAAGGATGAATCAAATAGGACATCTCCCTTACTGTCAGTATTGAGGGTTTTATTTTCTTTTTTTAATAGAAAGACAGGGTCTTGCTATGTTGCTGAAGCTGGTTTCAAACTCCTGGTCTCAAGTGATCCTCCCACCTCAGCCTCCCAAGTAACAGAGACTACAGTCATGCACCACCATGCCCAGGTAATTTTTTTTAAAACTTCCTGTAGAGACAGGGTCTCGCTGTGTTGCCCAGGGTGGTCTCAAACTCCTGGTCTCAAGCAATCTTCTTGCCTCAGCCTTCCAAGGCTGTGCCCAATCAGTACTAAATTTTGATGATGCTCTTCTCTGGGATAATAAAGGACTAGTGGTGGGCCACATAAAATTTGGTGGTTTGTTGTACAGTGGTTTACATCACTTTCTAGTTTTTTCATATATAACTGTCCAGACTCCACAGTGGACTACAGAGTCCCTGAGGATGGAGGCAGTACCTGAGTACAAAGGCATGTACCTGCAGCAGCCTGGAAATAATGCTGGCTAACATGAAGAATTCATGTAGGGAGGCTGGGCATGGTGGCTCATGTCTATAATCCAAGCACTTTGGGAGGCTGAGGCAGGTAGATTGCCTGAGTCTGGGAGTTCGAGACGAGCCGGGCAACCTAGCAAATCCTGTCTCTACAAGAAATTTAAAAATTAGTCAGGCATGGTAGTGCAAACCTGTAGTCCCAGCTACTCAGGTGGCTGAGGTGGGAGGATCACTTGAGCCTGGGAGGTTGAGGCTACAGTGAGCTATGATCATGCCACTGCACTCCAACCTGGGTGACAGAGCAAGACCCTGTCTTGACAAAAACCTAAATATATACATTTATAAATATATATAATAAAACCTAAATATATATATATATATGAAATTCAGATAGGTAAATGTATACCTATTTAAACAAACCCATAGAGCAGACTCATAGATCACTATTAACCCAGAGGATCTCTAGTAAAACTAGGTTTAGTCAATCACACACTCAGTTATGAAACAGGTGACATCATTGCAATGGAAGCCAATTGCATTATATCAATACGTGAAGTCAGTAGCTGCATCAAGAGGACATCAGGGTGTCACTGAGATAATATCCAGGCATTAAAAATCCAGCCAGCATCCCAAGGAGACTTTCAAAAGAGTCAAAGGTCCAGAAATCATAGGATAGGAATGGCTGATGAAACTCTGCCCATTGCAGAAGAGAAAACTTAGCGGACTGAGATGCGGCGTGGTTGAGATGGCAAAATGATGCCACTGCCTTCAAACAGTGCAAAAATTTAACACAGACACATTAAGCTCAGAGAAGTCACCCCTGGAGACACAATTTGGGGAGCTGTCATCCTACAAGTGGCAGTTTACATTATGAGAGCTGATGGAAGTGTTCAAAAAGCAATAGAAATGGGGAATTAGGCAGTGATGGGCATAGCTCCTGGCCATGGAGAAAGAAAGGGCAGAGGAGGTGAAGTCTACAAAGTGGGGAAAAGACAGCTACATAGTGATAGGTTTTGTTTCAACATAAGGGAATAAGGAAGGCTGTTCCACGTAGAGCCACAGAAAGTAGTGAGTTCTCTGTAGAATCAGAGGTATTTGTACTGTGAGAAATCATTTTATAGATGAACATTAAGAGTTCACCCAGCTCCAGGATGCTGTGGAATAATGTCAATATTTGATTTACAAGCAAGGGGAAGAGGAGATTTTTAAAGGATGGGGCTGAGATACAGAAAACTTCTTTTTCTTTTCTTTTTTTTTTTTTTTTTTGAGACACAGTCTCACTCTGTCGCCCAGGCTGGAGTGCAGTGGCACAATCTCGGCTCACTGCAAACTCTGCCTCCTGGGTTCAAGCGATTCTCCTGCCTCAGCCTCCTGAGTACCTGGGACTACAGGCACGAGCCACCACACCCAGCTAACTTTTGTATTTTTTAGTAGAGATGGGGTTCCACCATGTTGGCCAGGCTGGTCTTGAACTCCAGACCTCAAGTGATCCACCCACCTCGGCCTCCCAAAGTGCTAGGATTACAGATGTGAACCAGCATGCCTGGCCCAGAAAATTTTTTTAAGAAGAGAATTACCCTATTGACAAGGACTGGGAGGGAATACGGGGGGAGAAAAGGAGCAAGAGGCAAGAAGACCAGTGGGTGAAGGTTGCCAGAGCCCAAGCGTTAGTTAATGAAATGGTCTTCATTTTGCCTTGAACAGAAAAAATCAGGACAAATCAGGTCTGACACTGGATTTGAATATATGAAAATTTGGGGGACCACGTCAGAAACTGAAGTTTTGATGGTCTTGAAATAAGGGCCTAATTGGGATGAGAGAAACAGCCATGGAGAACAAGGAGCTGATGCAAGAGAGAGGAAGAGGAAGAATTACCAGAATGTGCTGACTTCCTGCATAGGATAAGGAAAGAAAAGAAAAAGTAAATACACTCCTGCTGGTTTACTGTGCGATATGGCTTGGCTGGGTCTCTACCCAAATCTCATCTCGAATTGTAGCTCCCAGAATTCCCACATGTCATGGGAGGCACTTGGTGGGAGGTAATTGAATCATGGGGGCAGGTCCTTCCTGTGCTTTTCTTGTGACAGTGAATACGTCTCATGGATCTGATGGTTTTATAAAGGGGAGTTCCCCTGCACATGCACTCTTGCCTGCTGCCATGTAAGACATGACTTTGCTCCTTATTAGCCTTCAGCCATTATTGTGAGGCCTCCCCAGCAATGCAGAACTGTGAGTCCATCAAACCTCTTTCCTTTATAAATTACCCAGTCTCAGGTATGTCTTTATTACCAGCATGAGAACAGACTAATACACTGGATATAGTAGGGCAAGGAGGATAAAGCCTGCAGTCAACTATGACAAAATTGTTGATCCTTTTCATGTATAATGCCCAAGACCAAACTGTAAAGGAAATATGGATAGCTTAAACTACGTGAAAAATAAAAATTCTCCATATCAAAAACACCAAAGTAAAATTAAAAGACTAATGATAACCCTGAAATGTATGCTACATCAAATTCAACATACTTATTGCTTGATGATCTTGTGCAATTTAAACAAACGAACATCCTTAATGCTTATAGAACTCATAAATCAGTAGCAAAAAAAATGGATATACCAACAGAAAAAGAGATCAAGGACAAAAATATATGATTTTTAGAAAATACAAATAGCCAATAGATCTATGAGAAAATGTTAAACAAGATAGACAATAGATTCACTAGGAGAAACTGGAATGTTCTGAGAAGTAACTGGTAAGCAGCAGTGTTTAGTTAATGGGGTCTTATCAATTAATGATCTCTCAGAGGTGCTGAAAAGGGAGCTCCATTTCCTTCAGGTTAACCCGTGTGTCCAGCAGCGCACAGATGTCACTAGTGCTGTGTGTTTCAGTTGTCAGGGCCAGCGCGGAGCAGTAAGGGGCTCAAGGCTCCCTTGGGGCAGTCTTTTTTTTTTTTTTTTTTTTTTTTTTGAGACGGAGTCTCGCTCTGTCGCCCAGGCAGGACTGCAGTGGCGCTATCTCAGCTCACTGCAAGCTCCACCTCCTGGGTTCACGCCATTCTCCTGCCTCAGCATCCCAAGTAGCTGGGACTACAGGTGCCCGCCACTATGCCTGGCTAATTTTTTTGTATTTGTAGTAGAGACGGGGTTTCACCGTGTTAGCCAGGATGGTCCCCTTGGGGCAGTCTTGACTCAACTACTCATTGGCTCTGTGATCTTCTAACTCCTGTGCCTCAATTTCCTCATTTGTAAAGGGGAGACTATCATTGTTCTTGCATATCAAGATAAGAAAATCAACTAAAATAATACAGACTATGTGTTTAAAATTATGCCTGGTACATAGTACTTGCTCAGTAAATATTTGCTCTTACATTACTACAACTACAACAGCTACTACTGCTATGATCACCACCACCATTACCTAAAGCAGATCAACAGCAAAATCTCACGGAATATGTTAAAAACTTAAGCCAGGTAAAATGTTGCCCAAAATGGTAGGGTCTTTTAAACTTGCCCTGCCCAGGATTCCTGACATGTTCATAGTCTGAATTAATTGTACTCCAAAGGACCCAAAGAACACCCGAAATATAGCTCTAGGTCCCAAGACAGTCTGGGAGCCTCCACAAATATTCTAGGATGATCCTACTGCCAATGTACCTTCTCAATGAAGATCTGCTCCAGTTTCAGGCTAGCCTTGTAGCTCAATGTTATCACACATTTACTGATACTCCAGGAAAATAACTCTCTTATTTACTGGAATACACAGTTTGGTGTGTATATAAATAACTTTCTTCATTCCCCCAAGCATCTCACTTGTTGATTATGAATTCTGGCAGGCATCCCCAGAATGGAGCCATAATTCCAGAAAAATCAGGAAGTGTTAACGAGAGAAGGGGAAAGTACTGGATTAAAGTTCAGCCTCCAGTACGTTTTAAGCTCTCTGAAATTGTTTCCTCCCTCATAAAATGGGAATTATGTCTGCTTGGTCAACTTTACAACACTGGCATGTAGGCCTAGAGAGAAAATGAAATGAAAAAAGTAACAATAAAACATAAATATGACATAAAATAAAACATAATAATTCTGTTAATGTAAAACATTTCTGAGATACTAATGATCTTACCATATTGGTGTTCATTCTTCTCAAAGAATAAAAGAAACCTGCAAAATTCTCCAAAATCGAGGAATATTACTGACAGGATATACTTTCCTTCAGTTTTATTGTCACTTCTACCACTTTTCAGAGTCATTCTGAAGATTTAACATGATCACATTTTTAATGAAAATAATAAATTCAGTCTGAGGTCATAACACTTACATTCATTTAATGACTACAGACCAGTTGCTATGCTAGGAACTTTACATGCATGATCTCATGAAGTTTCTTAAAACAGCACTCCAAGAAAGAAACTAAGTTGTCTCTGTTTTGCTCACAAAAAAATTAAGGCTCAAAGAATTCAAATAACTCACATAAGGTTTCACGGTCAATGTCAAGGCTAGGATTTGAATCCAGGCCACTTTCCTTTTACATATATTCCTGGGGCACACCCTTTACTGACTGATGACTCACTCTCTCCTGAAGACCAGCCTCACAGGGCTCATGACACCAGCCTGGACCTTCAGGGAAGCTCTCAGATAAGCCTCATCAACATCAAATCTTGAATGTTCAGAGTCTGTGAAATTTCACATAAACAACTATTTGACTATTCCTCAAAAATAATTCATATGCTCAATCCTTACTTTGTCTAATAGCAATTATTTTTGCATCATCTTCATGTAGCAATCAAGATATGACACCCTATATATTACCCCATATATTATAAGAGCCAAATACACCTCTGGGTGAAATGTATGTTAATGATATTAAAAGCATTGCATTTTTCTGGCCGCGCCTGGTGGCTCATGCCTGTAATCGCAGCACTTTGGGCGACCAAAGTGGGCAGATCACTTGAGGTCAGGAGTTGGAGACCAGCCTGGCCAACATAGTGAAACTCTGTCTCTACTAAAAATTTAAAAATCAACCAGGCATGGTGGCACACGCCTGTAATCCCAGCTACTCAGGAGGCTGAGATGAGACAATAGCTTAAACCCTGGAGGTGGAGGTTGCAGTGAGCAGACATCGTGCCACTGCATTCCAGCCTGGGCAACAGAGTGAGACTCCATCTCAAAAAACAGAAAACAAAACAAACAAACAAAAAAACGCATTGCATTTTTCTTGAAACACACTTGGCATTCAAAGTCAGAAAAAATAAAGGAAAAGAAAGTTGCATGAGATAGAGGAAATTGCATGGAATCAGACAGACCTAGGCTCACAAATCCTAGCTCCCCCATTATATAGCTTTTTTTGTTTTTGTTTTTGTTTTTGTTTTTTTTTGAGACAGGGTTTTGCTCTGTGACCCAGGCTAGAGTGCAGTGGCATGATCTTAACACACGGCAGCCTTGATCTCCGGGGCTCATGTGATCCTCCCCCTTTAGCTCCCAGAGCAGCTGAGACTACAGGCACGCACCACCATGCCTGGCTAATTTTTTTATTTTTCTGTAGAGACAGGGTCTCACTACGTTGCCTAGGCTGGTCTTGAACTCCTGTGCTCGAGCCATCCTCACACCTAAGCCTCTAAAAGTCTTGGGATTACAGGCAGGAGCTACCATGCCTGGCTCCACTTGCTAGCTTTATCAGTTGACAAAGTTAATTACTTCAAGTTCCAGTTTCTTTGTCTATAAAATGAGAACACTAGCACGTACACTTCGCTGAGTTGTTGTAAAGTTTAAACTTAATAGTACAGAAGGTGTAAAGCTCCTAGAACAGTGATCAGAAACTACTGCTTCTCTTCTATGACAGTAAAAGATAACTATATGATAATGCTCATCAATGTGGCCAGAAGGAAACGGTTTCAGTTTCACTGAAATTACAGATAACCTGCCCACTGTCTAAACACTGTTTAAAACACATGTGGCCAGCCACACCCGCAAAACAGAAACTAAAGACTGGAAGTGTATTTCCCAAAAGAAATCACCGAGAGATATAGTTATGACAACCGAAAACACTTTAGTACAGGGGCGGTACCTGAGCCAGATGTACAAAATGAAATCTGAGCAGACACTAGAGGTGACTGGTATACCACGTGCACTGAGGGGCAGAAGCGAAAGCCTACTCTGTTCCTTAATCTCAATTGCCCCAGGAGAATGGGACCTTGTCCTTCAAAGAGGCAGTTTGGGACAGTGGCTAGAAGTACCCATTATGGAGCCACGTAGACCTAGGTCCAAAGTCTGCCTCTTCCACTCTCTCTAGTTCACTGACTTTGGGAGAGTTGCTGAATCTCTCTAATCAGTAATTTTCTCTAGGGAATAAGAACGATAAACTCATAAAAATTCTACTTTAGGCTGGACACAGTGGTTCATGCTTGTAATCCCAGCACTTTGGGAGGCTGAGGCGGGCAGATCACTTGAGGTCAGGAGTTTGAGACCAGCCTGGCCAACATGGGGAAAACCTGTCTCTACTAAAAATACAGAAATTAGTCAGGTGTGGTCGTGCACAACTGTAATCCCCACTACTCAGGAGGCTGAGGCAAGAGAATCGTGTGAACCTGGGAGACAGAGGTTGCAGGGAGCCTAGATTGCTCCTCTGTACTCCAGCCTGGGCAACAGAGCTAGACTCCATCTCAAAAAAAAAACAAAAACGAAACAAAAAAAACTACTTTATGAGGTGAAGTAGATATTTCTCTCTCTTTTTGTTTTTCAGAGTTGGGGGTCTCCATCTGTCACCCAGGCTAGAGTGCAGTGGCACAATCATAGATCACTGCAGGCTCAAACTCCTGGGCTCAAGTCATCCTCTTGAATAGCTGGGACTACAGGCATGCACCACCACGTCCTGCTGAGTTTCTGATGTTCTGTAGAGACGAGGTCTCACTATGTTGCCCAGGCTGGTCTCTAACTCCAGGCTTCAATCAATCCTCCGACCTTGGCCTCCGAAAGTGTTGGGATTAAAGGTGTAAGCCACTGGGCCTGGCCTATGAAGTATATATTTCTGTACCACCCCATATCAGTACTTACATGGCACATAATCAATGATCTATAAAGAATCAATTATAGCCTAATAATAACAACAGTAAGTTATATGGGAAGGTTTGCTGCCTAAATGACATTCAGGATCTAGAGTTTTAGGGATTTGAGTCCATGTGAAAACAAAAAACCAAAACACAAAAAAACCCAAGAGCTTCTTCCTGGGCCATGGCGGGCCAGTTTCCCATTGGTTTATTCCTGTTGGCATTTGAACCTTCCACCATTCCCTCAAAATTCCAACCCAGCCAGGAATCTTGGACAGTCAAAGCCACCCCTACAGGGTATGAGAGGTGGAGAGTCAAGCCCAGCTCCAAGCTACCCCTTAGGTGACCCTGGGGCTCTGGTCAAGGTTTGGAAAGCCCCTAAACCCTACTGATAAACGCAGTGCCAACAACAAAATGCTTTATTTCCAGAAACCCCTTAAGACCCTTGCTCTCGGGGAAATGGAAGTCTCCTGGCAAGGTTCACAGAAGTGGCCACATCCGGGATCGGTACCTAAAGAGAGCACCGTGAACTTCACATGTCAGCTCTCCATCAGCATCCTCCCAACCTCAGCAATGGTATATCTAGCTCTGTTGCAGAGTCTATTATTTTTACATCTCTGCCCTTGCGTGTATGTGCAAATTCCCAGTGCCTCACTTTTCACATGTGTTCTATGTCATTCGCTTTCAAAATAAAACATCGGCCGGGAGCAGTGGCTTATGCCTGTAATCCCAGCACTTTGGGAGGCCGAGGCTGGCAGATCACCTGAGGTCAAGAGTTCAAGACCAGCATGGCCAACATGGTGAAACTCTGTCTCTACTAAAAATTAAAAAAAATAAAAATAAATTAGCTGGGAGTGGTGGCAGGACCCTGTAATCCCAGCTACTCAGGAGGCTGAGGCAGGAGAGGTGCTTGAACCCAGGAGGTGGAGGTTGCAGTGAGCCAAGATCACGCCACTACACTCCAGCCTGGACAACAAGAGTGAAACTCTGTCTCAAATAAATAAATAAATAAAACATCAGTATGAAAGAAAAATTAGCTTATGTTAACTTATTAAAGAAAAGAGAGAAGTCCAAGATGAGTAAGAATCAAATCTGAAGATCTAAAAGGAAAAATACATTGATATCAGAGACTATTTGTTCTCAATACCCTTATGTGGATCAGTATACCCATTAGCTAAGATGCTAGTTAAACCAACATTAAATCTTGATTTATTTAAAGTATCTCTGTATTGTTATTGAAGTACTTTCCTCCCCTACAAGGGTAATAGAATTTACCAACATAGTAAATTATTTATTTTTAAAGTCTAAGTAGGCCAGCTTTGGCGGCTCACGCCTGTAATCTCAGCACTTTGGGAGGCCAAGACGGGTGGATTGTTTGAGCCCAGGAGTTTGGAACCAACCTGAGCAATGTGGCAAAACCTCATCTTTATAAAAAGACACAAAAAATGTAGACGGGTGTGGTGGTGCGCACCTGTAGTCCCAGCTACTCAGGAGGTCGAGGTGGGAGGATCACCCGAGCCCCCTGGGGAGGTCGAGGCTGCTGTGAGCAACAATCACGCCACTGCACTCCAACCTGGGCAACAGAGCCACACCCAGTCTCAAAATAAATAAATAAGTAAACAAAAAGTCTAAAGGAACCAGTTGTTTTAAAAGTCTTAGTTAATGGTCAAAGTATGACGTAAGCCTGCAAAATGCAATGTAAATAATTAAAAATAGATATTACTTTCAGTTTTACACAAAATTAAAATTCTACATTACCATCTTCTGATTATGAGTTGTGTAAGCTCACTCCGATAAGTTTATGTGGTTTAGTGTCCAGGAGAATTAAGTCCAACATTTACTACTTAGAATAGCATGAACTGGCACAAACTCCAGTCTTACTCACCCATCTCATGTGTTATTCTCACTCAGTATAAATGACTGCAGAAAAATTATGGAAGATACCACAATATCCATACATTTACAGAAGCAGTAACTGTAGCCTCCCGTTAATGTCACATTCTATCCTTACGCTCTGCTCACATCCTTACCCACAGTATGTTAGAACGTATCTTTCAGGAATACTTATACACTGTTAGTGGAAGTCTAAATTAGTTTAACCATTGTGGAAGACAGTGTGGTGATTCCTCAAAGACCTAAAGACAGAAATACCATTCGACCCAGCAATTTCAATACTGGGTATATTCCCAAAGGAATATAAATCATTCTATTACACAGACACACGCACCTGTATGTTCGTTGCAGTACTATTCACAATGGCAAAGACATGAAACCGACCTAAATGTCCATCAGTGATAGAATGGATAAAGAAAATGTGATATATATACTCCATGGAATACTATGCAACCATGAAAAAGAACAAGATCATGTCTTTTGCAAGGACATGGATGGAGCTGGAGGCCATTATCTTTAGCAAACTAAGGCAGGAACAGAAAACCAAATACCACATGTTCTCATTTATAAGTGGCAGCTAAATGATGAGAACACATGCACACACAGAGGGGAACAACACACACCAGCGCCTTTCAGTGGGTGAATGGTGGGAGGAGGGAGAGGATCAGGAAAAACAACTAATAGGTACTAGGCTTAATACCTGGGTGATGAAATAATCTGTACAACAAACCCCCATGACACAAGTTAACCTATGTAACAAACCTGCACTTAAACAGACAAACAAACAAACATATCTTTGAAAGCATCACGGGGATTCCCTGCTAAAGAATTCTTTTACGGGCTGGGTGTGGTGGTTCACTCCTGTATTCCTAGCACTTTGGGAGGCTGAGGTGAGTGGATCATTTGAGGTCAGGAGTAGGGACCAGCCTGGCCAACATGAAAACCCCGTTTCTACTAAAAGTTCAAAAATTAGCTTGGCATGGTGGTGCATGCCGGTGAAACAATCTATACAACAAACCCCTAATGACACAAGTCAACCTATGTAACAAACCTGCGCTTGCACCCCTGAACTTAAAAGTTAAAACAAACAACAAACAAACAAACAAACAAACGTATCTTTGACAGCATCACGGGGATTCCCTACTAAAGAATTCTTTTACGGGCCAGGCATGGTGGCTCCTGCCTGTAATCCTAGTACTTTGGGAGGCTGAGGCAGGCAGATCACTTGAGGTCAGGAGTTCAAGACCAGCCTGGCCAACATGGCAAAAACCCATCTCTACTAAAAATACAAAGATAAGCTGGGTGTGGTGGTGCGCGACTGTAATCCCAGCTAGTCAGGAGGCTGAGGTAGGAGAATCACTTGAAGCCGGGAGGCGAAGGTGGCAGTGAGGTGAGATGCCCCTACTGCACTCCAGCCTGGGTGACAGAGCGAGACTCCATATAAAAAAATTCTTTTACTTACCATCCTTTAATTTTTCTGTAAATATAACGTTTCTTGTGCAGTATAACTTTTACAGGAACCCAGATCAGTAGTGTCACTAACGCAACATAGGCAATAGAACAGGAGACGATCAGCCAGTAGTGTGTGTTGTCAGATCCAGCCCTTGTTCCTTGGTAGGCGGTGGCAAACTGTTCTGTGATCACGAGGGTGGGGATGGAGAAAGCGGCAAACTCTAGGAGCTCAAAAACCACGAACTTAATGAGCCTTCCAGAAGCCATCCTGAGGAAAAGCAAGCTGCCAAGGACCTGGGGCTCCCTCTTTGACTGTGGGCAGCATACGGGCCCACAGACACTGAACTGGGATCAAGTTCCTTGTCCTCGAATCGCTAACCAGCGACTTTTTATTCTTTTATTGACCCTCATATGGTTCAATGATCTCCTAACTTAACAACCGTGGTCTCTTAAAGGAACAGGGCCGTTGTGGAAGTGATCACTCAACATATTTGCACATCCATTATTAGAAGTCAAATGAACTTTAGAGCATGCCTGGGAGCATGGGTAAAAGCAGGGTTTTAAAAAGGCGTTTATTGCTAATGTTAGCACGGAACCTTTTGTGTAACAGTCAACTCTTGTTAAGTAAAACTGCTGGAATAATATAATTTTAGAGTTAAAAGGGAATAGACAGAATCCAACCCTCTATTTTTACATAAAAGCAAATTCAGGCAAAGGGAGATACTCAAACCTAAGTCTTCATCTTGGAAAACCACCCCTCCCTTTCAAGTCCTTGAAAAGGGAGTTTGAATTCACTTTATCAACTTTCTAACCAGGATTCTCCCCAATACTTAAGATATTCATTCATTATTGTGCATTAGTTGCCGTAAAACACAAATTAATGTTATTTTTGTTTTGCTGCCCAGCAAACTGAAATGGTGACATTAGAAGCCTGTTATCAGGATTTACACATTAACAGCTATCTGTGACTAGCTCAAATGCATATCAAATATTTAAAGGATGACTGTTGTCTCCATGAATATCCTTCCTTCGAAAAACATACTTAAGACCAGGCATGGTGGCTCACGCCTGTAATGCCAGCACTTTGGGAGGCCAAAGCGGGCAGATCACCTGAGGTCAGGAATTCAAGACCAGCCTGGCCGACATGATGAAACCCCGTCTCTACTAAAAAATACAAAAATTAAGTCCAGGCACAGTAGCTTACACCTGTAATCCCAGCACTTTGGGAGGCTGAAGCAGGCAGATCACCTGAGGTCAAGAGTTCGAGATCAGCCTGACCAACATGGTGAAACCCCATCTGCACAAAAAAAGAAAAAAAATACAAAATTAGACGGATGTGGTGGTGCATGCCTGTAATCCCAGCTACTTGGGAGGCTGAGGCATGAGAGAATCGCTTGAACCTGGGAGGTGCGGAGGTTGCAGTGAGCCGAGATTGCACCATTACACTCCAGCCTGGGCAACAAGAGCAAAAGTCTGTCTCAAAAAAAAAAAAAAAAAAAAAAAAAATGCAAAAATTAGAGGGGTGTGGTGGCACATGCCTGTAATCCAGCTACTTGGGAGGCTAAGGCAGGAGAATCACTTCAACCTAGGAGACTGAGGTTGCAGCGAGCTGAGATCATGCCACTGCACTCCAGCCTGGGCAACAAAGTAAGACACCTTCTCAAAAAAAAAAAGAAAAACCTACTTGAGCACTTAAACAATGAGCATTTTAGTATGTGTTAAGGTGTGAAGATGAATGAATGACAGCAGTTCCTGTTCTAAAAGTGCTTGAGATCCAATGGAGGAGATAAACTGAGGAACCACAACAAAAAACCAAGGTCAGAAGAGTGTAAACGAAGTGCTACAGGGACACAGGTGAACTTCACCTTGCTTCACCTTGGTGTTGTGGGAAGAGGATGGGCACATAAGCACGGTCAGGATGGATGGGGGCACTGTGGTGTCGGTGACATTTCAGCCACAGCCAAGGAGGCTGCAGGGGTTGGTGAGAATCTAGTGTGGCACAGCAGGAAACAGGAAGAGGCAATGTTAGAAAAATAGTTTGGGGGCCAGGTGGGGTGGCTCATACCTGTAACTCCAGCACTTTAGGAGGTCAAGGTGGGTTGATAGCTTGAGGAGGCCGGGAGCTTGAGACCAGCCTGGGCAACATGGTGAAACCTCTTCTTTACAAACAATACAAAAAATTAGCCAGGCACGGTGTCGCATGCCTATGGTCTCACTTACTCCAGAGGCTGAGGTGAGAGGATTGCTTGAGCCTGGGAGGTTGAGGCTGCAGTGAACTGTGATCGTGCCACAGTACTCCAGCCTGAGCAACAGAGCAAGACCCCATCTCAAAACAAAAACAACAACAACAAAATAGGTTGGGGTAAGAATGTCGTGTCCCATTAAGGATTTGGGGGGGTGTGTGTAGCCGGTAGTGAAAAAGCAAGGTTTTCTGAACACAGCAGTCCTTTGGTCATCTGGAAAGGAGGCTCAATGCTGATGTGGAGGAAGGACAGAGCAGTGTTACCCCAGAGGCAGGAGGCCAGCTGGGAACCACAGAGGAGCCTGGGCTAGAGGTAAGAGCCCCCCCGGCCAACACAGATGGAGCGGGAGTGATGAGGGGGGCATCACACCAGCAGACATTGAGCCCCATCCCTTCTGTGGCTTTCCCTATGCCTGCTGTCACACTGATGCAGACCTGTATTTCTCTAGGCTTCTCTCTCTCAAGGCCTCCGGCAGAAGGGGCCCTGCGCTGCTGGACTTCCAGGGTGCATCGGAAGCTCCTGGTGTGGCCCTGAGGATTAATGCCTTCTGCCCTCCCACTGCCAGACAATTAGTCAGCAGGTTCTTCAAGCCATCTAGTTATTTTATTTGAACTTGGATTTTGAATCCACAGACGTTTAGCAGAAGTTCTTTCAAGCCAAAGAGACGCAGAAGAACAATAATAAAATATGAAAGGATGGGGTGGAGGCCCATCTGAGCAGCAGTTCTGTCGTCAACTACTTTTTTTTTTTTTTTTTTTGAGGCAGAGTCTCACTCTGTCACCCAGACTGGAGTGCAATGGCGCAATCTCAGCTCACTGCAACCTCCGCCTCCCGGGTTCGAGCGATTCTCCTGACTCAGCCTCCTGGGTAGCTGGGATTACAAACACGAGCCAGCACGCCCGGCTAATTTTTGTATTTTTAGTAGAGACGGGGTTTTGCTATGTTGCCCAGGCTGTTCTTGAACTCCTGACCTCAGGTGATCCACCTGCCTCGGCCTCCAAAGTGCTGGGATTACAGGTGTGAGCCACTGCATCCAGTTGTCAACTACTTCTAATAACTTATCATTGACATCAATTGTCAATATCATCCCTGATGAAAATGCCTATTTAAATGATACTGGATATGAATTATATTTTAACCTCCTAACAGTCTGTCTTGAGTCACTACCACTGTTGAATCATAACTTCTGCTACAAATTTTGTGTATGAATAAGAATTATTGAGCATTTGAAGAGAGTTACTGAATAGCTTGATTCTTGAGAAAGAAGTCTCTTACCCAGGTCTATAATTCCATTTCGAATGCTCAATTTTTATTTCCATTTATGAGAATTTAAAACTGACAGTAGCTTTCTATTTCCCACCTGTAACGTTCCTCTGGTTCATAATCTTCCTCCACCTTTATTTTTTAATTGAGACAGAGTCTCGCTCTGTCTCCCAGGCTGGAGCGCAGTGGTGCGATCTCGGCTCACTGCAACCTCTGTCTCCTGGGTTCAAGTGATTCTCCTGCCTCAGCCTCCCTAATAGCTGGGATTACAAGCACCCACCACCACACCTGGCTAATTTTTGTATTTTTAGTAGAGACGAGGTTTCATCCTATTGGCCAGGGTGGTCTCGAACTCCTGGCCTCAAGTGATCCACCCACCTTGGCCTCCCAAAGTGCTGGGATTACAGGTGTGAGCCACTGCTTCCGGTCACCTTTACCTTTAAAGATGACCCCAAGAGTGTTAGCACTCATGTGACGTGACCTGTGACCAGTGTTTTTTACCTCCTGGAATGCTCTGGTCACTGGCTGTGGTTTCTTTAGGAGGAAGGCTGTGATTCTCGCTTTCTGCCCACCATGAGTCCAACTCCATGTAAAGAAACAGTTGAGTGTGTTCACATTGTCCTTTGAACACTTCCTGCATGCAGATCATGGCAGTCCCTGTTAATTCACCACTGCTTAAGGAGATAACACAAGTGCCCCGCAAAGACCCGAGGACGTTGGTGGAGTAAGTACACTGGGCGAGTTAGGGCTGGGAAGGGTGACCTGCCCACAGTCCATCTCCCTTCTCCAGCCACATCTTCTTGAATGAATGGGTCCTGGGCCATAGTGTCCAGCCATCTATGTATAGCCTGGCACAAACCAGGTCAATCGGATTCTCACCCTTAGGAATTTGAACTCAGAAACATGGGGAGAATTTGGTAAGTGGAGCTAAAGAAGGTCATGAGTTTGAGTCAGAATTAGAGCAAGCCAAACTCTACGGGCTGGAACCTCTAGTCCTGGCATGTTGTCAATTCTATCTGATGAATGAACAAATAGAAGCCAGGCGGTGAGGGAATAGAAGAGTGAGTTGAGCAAGGAACCTGGGAGTGAGAAGGCTAGGAAAGATCAACAGGGGGAAGCAAGCGTGGCAAGAAAGACCAGTCTTTACAGGGGTCTGAGTGGTTGAACTTTCCAGCTCACATGTGTCCTTACAAAAGGTGGTCTTTGTTCTTTGCAAGAGAAAGGGCTTGAGAATAACACAAAGGAGTGTGTTTATGAGCAGAGGCCAAATACCATTCAGAACCCCATGGAAAATTACCAGAAAATACAGGGGAAAGGATGGAAAAAACTCAAGAGTTAATTAGAGAAGGCTTCTCAGAGGAGGTAAGCTTTGTATCGATCCTTCTGTTGACTCAAAGCGGTAGCTGTATATTGCTACAGCAATTTTCTCTGTATAGTATAATAATATTTCCTTTGAAAAATTGTTCTGGCTGGGTGCAGTGACTCACATCTGCAATCCCAGCATTTTGGGAGGCCAAGGTGAGAGGATTGCTTGAGGCCAAGAGTTTGAGACAAGCTTGGACAACATGGCAAGACCCTGTCTTTACAAAAAAAAAAAAAAAAATTAAAAATTTAGCCAGGCATTGTGGCACGCACCTGTAGTCCCAGCTATTAGGGAGGCTGAGGTGGGAGGATTGCTTGAGCCCAGGGGTTCGAGGCTGCAGTGCACTTTGATCGCACCTGTGAACAGCAAATACATTCTAGCCTGCAAAACCCTGCCTCTAAAAATAATAATGATTTTTTTCAAGGAAAAATAGTTCTAAGAATGTTCATGATGTAGTAAGACACGGAAGATGGTGGAAGAGAGAAGCAAGTTGCGGATACTATGTCTAACAACATCAATGGTACAATCTTTTTGCTTCCAAATATTGTAGTTGTAGGTTTCTACATAAATTTTAAAATCCAGGAAGATACTTGTCAAACTGTTCACAGTGCTGTCCCTAGAGAATGGGTGAAGTGGGGTGGAGAGAGTTTAATAACAATTTTGTGCCTTTTTTTTTTTTTTTAAATCTTTCCTCCACCAATTTGATTTCCCTTACTTTATAGAAGCCAAATAATCAAACTGCACTTCAATTATCCTTTTAATGTAAGTACCTAAGAACAGTGAAATAGTCAAGAGGCAAGCAGAAGACAGGAGACAGGCTTGAACCACTGTTTTCTGGCTGGGTCTTTGGATGGAATTGGATCATCCTCTCCTGCTTTCACAGGAAAAGGCTGAAAAGGGAAGCTTCATCCTTCTACAGACGCTTGTTTTCTCTTCTGCTCCTCTGTGCAACCTTTTCTTACTCTTCTTTTACAAGCGGAATTAAGTCTTCCCTCCTTTCTCAAAACACTTTTTTTTTTTTTTTTTTTTTTTGAGACATAGTCTTTCTCTGTCACCTTGGTTGAAGTGTAGTGGCGCAATCTTGGCTCACTGCAACCTCCGCCTCCCGGGTTCAAGCGATTCTCCTGCCTCAGCCTCCAGAGTAGCTGAGATTATAGGCATCGGTCACTATGCCCAGCTAATTTTTGTATTTTAGTAGAGATGGGGTTTCGCCATGTTGGCTAGGCTGGTCTCGAGCTCCTGACCTCAAGTGATCCACCCACCTCAGCCTCCCAAAGTGCTGGGATTACAGGTGTGAGTCACTGTGCCCGGGCTCAAAATATCTTTTGGATACTTGTAGGGTAGCATAAATGATAAAAGGTTCTTATACCATTCATTTACACACTTGGTCCCTCACAAAACCGTGAGCTCCTGGAAGGCAGACAGCATCTGCCTCTGCACACAACAGTCCCTTAATACGTATTCCTGGAAAAAAGGAATGCACAAGAGAAGTATAAGAGGAGACGGCCAGGCACAGTGGCTCATGCCTGTAATCCCAGCACTTTGGGAGGCTGAGGTGGGCAGACTGCTTGAGCCCAGGAGTTCGAGACCAACCTGGGCAACATGGCGAAACCCCATCTCTATGAAAAATACAAAAATTATCTGGGCATGGAGGTGTGCACCTGTAGTCCCAGCTACTGAGGAGACTGAAGAGGAAGGATCACTTGAGCCCAGGAGGTTGAGCTATGATTGCGCCACTGCACTCCAAACCTGGGCAACAGAGTGAGACCCTGTCGCCTTCCAACTCAAAAGGAGAGAGAGAAGTGGTGAGTTAGGAATAAAAATTAGAAAAAAAAAATTTAAAGGAACAAGAATATGGCAGAGAAAAAAAAAAGAGAAGTAGGCAGCAGAAGGAATGTGCAGGGATTTGATCATGGTTAACTCTTTTTTTATTCCAAGGGAGAGTCAGCTGTCTCCCATGCTGACGTTTCAGAAGGAGAAATCATGTTCTATGAGTCTCAATTCAATCTACTTACTCAGTCTACAGGCTTCAATGTCCTCGCTCGCTCCTCCTTACCCTTGCAAGGCTTGGCTCCAAATAAAGCTACCAGATCTCTTTCTCCATAGCACGGCTCTTTGGGGTCTCAAGGTAAAAGAGAAAAGACAAAGTCGCTGTGGATTACAGAATTGATTAATCTCATGATGCCTGTTGCAAAACACTATGACCCTTTCCAAGCATTCACCACCACGGCTTCATAGATGTGAATGCTACAATATTTCCCCAGCCTTCTCCAATCTGTGGGTCCTCAGAAAATGCACACGCCCTAATGGGTTTCCACCATTAATGAAGGAGACTGGAGAGGACTGTCTGGTATTTGTCTGACCCCAGGGATGGCCTTCAATTATGTCAGAGTCTTCAGCCCTTTTAAGGTGTCATTCGCCTGAATTTTACAGAAAGGATTAGGAGGCAGCGAAGGTTCCTTCATGAGGGATAGAGCAACTAGCGACCTTGGCAAAGAAAAAGAAAGCTATTATGCCAACACTAAGCTACCGGGAGGAAATAATCCCAGATCCCTGACTTGGAGACAAAGACAATGGGAGATGAAGGAGGGTTTAAGATCATCTACCTACCCTTCGGCTGGGACCCGTTTACTCCAATCCTGATTCCTGCCCTTCTAAGTCCTCTGATGAGTGTGCCATGCAGTTGCACTGTGGTAACTGGAAAGACATGGAAGGGGACACCCAGATTCTTTACTTGGATTAACCCAGTACTGATTCGAGGAACTCTGTGCCTTAGTTTGCTCTTTAATGCTGGGTTTAACAGCTTCCTGGTAGGAAACAGATTTGGGTTTCTGAAGCTGGATCCGTGGTGAAAAGACTGAGCCTTGTGGTTAGAGTTCACTTCCATGTAGGAGTGTTGATGCAGTGCTTTTTATTTTAGTAAGCAGAAGATATCATTCTGTTCAGGGGAACACCTGTTCTCCACACTTCCAACTGTCATTTCCTTCCTGCAGGCAGGAAGTCAAAAATCGAGTCTCTAAAATTGTTAGGAAGATCATTTGTAATCTCAAGGTTTGCTCATTGTTTTCAGCGTAGGGTCTGTGAAACACAATGTACAAACTGCCAGGAATGTTCTGGCATATCTGTGGTTTGTTTCCTGTGATCTTATGATGTGCAAAAAGACAGGAGCTAGTGGCAGTGAAACTGCTCTTGGGATGGAGTTGAATGTACATAGAGCCTAGGGAAGAAGTGAAAGTAGGTTCTGGGGCCTGGTTTACTGATTATTTAAAATTTCCAGAGTTCCTGATCATGATACGCAGGCATGACCAAATAAATCACTTGAAGTGAATTTAGTAAGATGATGTTACTATCTGACATAAGCCCCCTTGACCAATTTTATGCTATCATAGTCCAGATTATGCTAAATATATACTATAGGAAAAAGTATTATTTCATCTGTTTGGCTATCAAATAAGCAACTTTGTAAAAGCAAAGATGACAGCCTATTTACTTTTGTAGACCTTTTATAACTGGTGACTCTGTTGTTGCTTTTTCTTTTTTTTTTTTTGAGACGGACTCCCACTCTGTCTCCCAGGCTGGAGTGCAGTGGTGCGATCTCGGCTCACTGCAAGCTCTGCCTCCCAGGTTCACGCCATTCTCCTGCCTCAGCCTCCTGAGTAGCTGGGACTACAGGCGCCCACCACCAAGCCCAGCTAATTTTTTGTAGTTTTAGTAGAGATGGGGTTTCACCGTGTTACCCAGGATGGTCTCGATCTCCTGACCTCGTGATCTGCCCTCCTCAGCCTCCCAAAGTGCTGGGATTACAGGTGTGAGCCACTGCGCCCAGCCGACTCTGTTCTGGAAATTAACAAAATGTATAGGAAATTCTTACTTAAAAAAAAAAATCACGCTCCCTTAAAATGTCATTCCATTAAAATTTCCCAGATCTTAAAAGAGAAAGAAAGTGAATTAAAATTTCCCACTCCACTATGTAGCCATCACACAAATTGTGTGTGTGGTAATGTGTAAATGAGCTAGAAATTTTTAAAAAACTATATTAAAGGAAAAAAGGAAGTCACTTCACTGTTTGCAACAATTCTCAAATTTTATTTTTCAAGGGACTAAAACAAGTTAGCCTTTTGGTATCCCGGAGTAACAAATTTAAGCAGACAAAAATGTAGGTACAGGCCTAATCAATTAGCATAAATTCATCCCAAAGTTCACAAGGATGCTTTAACCTAAATTTCCCACATCTTCACTGTAGAGGACTTGATAAGTTCGGAACTCTCCAATTCTTCCTTATGTAAGTTAAAATATCTTAAAATAACTATTACTAGTCCTGCCCACCATATATTCACAAAGTAAGCAAAAATGATAATTGTGCAGTTAATCTGATCACTGTAGATAAAAGTTAAAATAAAATTTCTAGCCGGGCACGGTGGCTCATGCCTGTAATTCCAGCATTTTGGGAGGCCAAGGCGGGCGGATCACCTGAGGTCGGCAGTGGTGAGCCAAGATCGTGCCATTGCACTCCAGCCTGGGCAACAAAAGCAAAAATCAAGAAAAAAAAAAAAAAAATTCCACTGATCTGCCTGTATGCAGTGCTTCCTAACTCCACTGGGTGGCGCAGGTTTGGTTTTGTTCTGTTTTCATCACAATTTTTGAGTTGATATCTATATATACGTATGTATTTTTTTGAGACACGGTTTCACTCTGTTGTCCAGACTGGAGTGCAGTGGTACAATCTCAGCTGACTGCAACCTCTGCCTCCGGGATTCAAGCGATTCTCCTGCCTCAACCTCCCGAATAGCTGGGATTATAGG
This sequence comes from Symphalangus syndactylus, assembly GCF_028878055.3. NCBI lineage: Eukaryota > Metazoa > Chordata > Mammalia > Primates > Hylobatidae > Symphalangus > Symphalangus syndactylus. The sequence goes on along the minus strand of NC_072432.2, from coordinate 23,114,822 downwards.
CATGCGCCACCATGACCGACTAATTTTGTATTTTTAGTAGAGACAGGGTTTCACCATGATGGCCAGGCTGGTCTTGAACTCCTGACCTCAGGTGATCTGCCTGCCTCGGCCTCCCAAAGTGCTGGGATTACAGGTGTGAGCCAATGTGCCTGGCCTTGAGTTGGTATTTTAAAAGATATTATAGGTTTGAAATCTTCCAACCTAAATTATTCCTTTTTAAAATGTAGGCTATTAAGTTGTGAGTCTTGTGGAAGATAATACACCGTCTTGAACTATGTAAATTTGGTTCATTTAGTTTGATATTTAGTGAGGTACGTCAGAGCTCATCTCAAAAGCCACTAAGATCAAAGCCCTAGGCTTCATAATTTTCCAGGCCTTCCACGATCTCTCCCCTACCACCTCTCTCTCTGACTAAATTTCCTCTCTCCTTGTCCTCCTCAATATTCTTCAAACACACCAAGCATAAAGACTTCTGTTCGACTTTGCCGTGTTATTCTCTTGGCCTGGAAAACTCCCAGAGATATCCAAAAAGCCAACCGCCTCCTGTTCTTCAGGTCTTTTCTTAAGTGACATTTTCTCATGAGACAACTTATCTAAAATTTCAACACCTCCCCAGCTTCCTATCCCTCCTTCTGCCTCATTTTTATCATTTAACACTATCTAACATAATATTTTACTTTTATGTTAATTGCCTGTCTCCCTCAAACTGAAATGTAAGTTTCTTGACAGCAGCAATTTTTACCAATTTTTTTTTCCTTGTGACAGAGTTTCGTTTTTGTTACCCAGGCTAGAGTGCAATGGCACGGTCTCGGCTCACTGTAACCTCCGCCTCCTGGGTTCAAGCAATTCTCCTGCCTCAGCCTCCCAAGTAGCTGGGATTACAGGCGCCCGCCACCACGCCCAGCTAATTTTTTTGTATTTTTAGAAGAGACAGGGTTTTGCCATGTTAGCCAGGCTGGTCTCGAACTCTTGACCTCAGGTGATCTGCCGCCTCACCCTCCCTAAGTGCTGGGATTACAGATGTGAGCCACTGTGAATGGCCACCAATTTTTTTTGAGACAAGGTCTCACTTCTCACTCTGTTGCCAGGCTGGAGGGTAGTGGTGCAATCCTAGCTCACTGCAGCCTTGAAATCCTGGGCTCAAGTCATCCTCCCACCTCAGCCTCTTAAGTAACTGGGACTTGGGTGGTGCATATCACCACCTTAGCCACCTCCCACCTAATTGTTATTTAGTAGAGATGGGGTCTCGCCATACTGCCCAGGCTGGTCTCAAACTCCTGTCTTCAAGTGATTCTCCCACCTCAACCTCCCAAAATGCTAGGACTATAGGCATCAGTCTAATTTTGTTTGTTTGTTTGTTTTTTAACAGTTTAAGCACAGAGAATGTGCCAGTTGTTATTCAGGAAATTTTACCTGAACCTCCAGGTTGAGCACATGAGTTCAAGACCAGCCTGGGCAACATGGTGAGACTCCATCTCTACAGAATATCAAAAACTGGCCACACGTGGTGGTACACGCCTGTAGCCCAGCTACTCAGGAGGCTGAGGTGGGAGGATTGATTGAGCCCAGGAGGTCAAGGCTGCAGTGAACTATGATCATGCTACTGTATGCCAGTCTGGGCAATAGAGTGAGATCCCATCTCAAAAAAAAATATTACAATAAAATTCATTTAAAAATTCAGCAGACCTTTATTGCAATTCATGAATCAGGACAGCATCTAATTCTATAAAATAGGACAAGAACCTTGATGAGTAGAGCAGAAGAGACTGGCTGTATAGACAGAAAAGGGCTGAAGAAAGCAGAAATAAGAAACGAACGGCAGATTGGTCTTTTAAAAGTTACTTTACAAGTTTACATCAGAAGGGGCTTCCTTAGCATGTTGGCTCAGGTACACTGGGCCCCTTCTGATTGGCTGCTATAAATCTCCAGGTGTTTGGAAAACTTCTCAGAGTTCAATTTGATGACATGGCACTTTCAACTTTCAACTGGTGACTGCATTTGGGTTTAGTCTAATCTGCTGGGAGCCTAGATCAAAATAATGGCCTCCCATAAATTTCATTTAACACTAGTCTAGCTGGATTCTTTCAAAGGTCCTAATCAAAATACACTAAATTTGCTACAAAACACTGAGATAACGGAAGCCTAGATCTAATTATTCAGCTGCAAGCAATATTGGTCCCTATTTCTTCTTATCATACTTACATTCTAACCTTGTGCTGTAGTTTCAAATGCATATTTCTCTTACTCATTTTACTTCCTTAAAGGTGGTGACGGTATCTTGTGTTGGGGGAACCCCAAGACCACCACCCGTTTCAATAAATGTCTACGAATCACAGGAGTCAGATATGACTGTACTCAGGGCTATAATTTTTTACACTGAAAGAACTTGAAGGAAAATCAACAAAGGGAAATGGCACAGGGGGTAAAGTCCATGGGAAACGGGGTACCAGTTTGCACAGGTCCTCTCCCAGTTGAGTCAAACAGGACATGCTGAGTTCCCACGGCAATGGGCCATGACAACACATGAAATGTTGCCACCAGAAAAGCTCCTCAGTGACTCAGCGCCCATGGTTTTTACTGGGTGCTGGCTGCCAAGGCACCTTCTGCCTGGAACCCACCAAAATTCCAGACTCCCAGAAGGAAAGTAGGTGTTCAGCATAAACCACATCATTGATGCAAATTGTTTAGGCACAGTGAGCCACTCTTATCAATTCCGGAAATTGTGGGAACCCTCCCAAAATTTAAGTTCCCAGACGCCAGCCAAGGGCCAACTTTGTAAACAGGCCTTTCAAAAGACAGCAGTCCAGCCTGCTCGGTGAACTGTTTTCTGTCCACTTACTCAGTGTTAGATCCTTCTAGTGCTTAAACATCTGCTCAATTCTATTTTCACCTTTATATCATTGTTAAAATGAAACAATGGGAATTAAATGAAAACATCATACATATCAACAATTAGTTACAGTTTTAAACTGTTTGCATGTATATTTTTTAAAACTGTGTCTTGCCATTTGAGTATATTGTTTGTTCCTATATTATTTAAGCATGGATAAGCCAATTTAATGTAAATACCTAGTCATCATCGTAAGTACAGAAGTAAACAAAATGTAATAGTTTAAATTACCACCACAGAGATAGTGGCCCAGGTATGATTTCTATTTTCAACATTTATGTATGATCTGACTTAAGGTATTTAAATTAATCTATATGACCCTCCTCTGTAATAACAATAATACTCTGAACTTATAGTACAAGGCCAGTATCAGACTGTTGATAGATTGATTCAGGCTAGTAATAAACTTACTAGTCTCAATAATTTAAAATGTTTGGGTGACTGGGAGCTGGGTGTGGTGGTGTGCTCCTATAGGCTCAGCTACTTAAGAGGCTGAGGTGGGAGGATCACTTGAGCCTACGAGTTCAAGACCAGCCTAGGCAACATGGCAAGACCCTGTCTCTTTTAAAAAACAAAAATTTTTTTGAGTGACTGGACAACTCTAATTGCTGGTAGGATCCAAGCCTACTGATACTAACAGATATTTCAGCAAGACTCTGGTGGAGTCTGAAGTAAGCCCCTATGGCTCACCAGGGGGTTGTAAGAATGACTTCTGCTGTGCCATGTCAGGGCCCAAAATGATGCTCTACAAATGAGACACTGTGTCCTTGGGAAGAGAAGAAAGCGAAGTGAGACGTCTGCCTTGGCATATCATCAGTGACTTTTATCATCTTTTTTCTCCCTGGAAGATGCTAATGACCACAATCTACAAAATCCTGCCTACTGCGTTTCCTTAACAGACTCCACTCTATTGCAAAGGCCTCGTATATGCTTAAAGGAAAGCACAGAGGTTCCTTTGATTTTGACTTGGAATATAACTGGTTCCTCTTCACAGCTCCTGGCTATCATGGGAATAATGAGACAAGAGGCTCAACTGGTAGGATGGGGCAAGATTAGGGGATGCCTTGAAATCTAGGCTGGAGAGTTTTAAACCAACTCTAGGATAGAGGTTCATAAGAAAGGCTACAGAAAAGGGTTCTAGGCCAGGTGTGGTGGCTCATGCCTGTAATCCCAGCACTTTGGGAGGCAGGCGGATCACTTGAGGTCAGGAGTTTGAGATCACCCTGGCCAACATGGCAAAACCCCATCTCTACTAAAATTACAAAAAAAAAAGCAAGGCGTGGTGGTGGGCACCTATAACCCCAGCTACTCAGGAGGCTGAGGCAGGAGAATCTCTTGAACCTAGGAGGCAGAGGTTGCAGTGAGCCAAGATCGTGTCACTGCACTCCAGCCTGGGCGATAGAGTGAGAGTCTGTCTAAAAAACAAAAAAAAGAGTTCTAAAGGGTCCCTGAAGCACCTGAAATTATACGTAAAACTCTGGGCAGGAGTGTTTTTCTGGTGAAAGTGTCCCTAGCTTTCTTCAATTTTCAAAGGTGATTCTGACCTCAGAATGTCTGTGAAGCTTTAGACCAAGTAGGTGAAGACACTTGCTGGAAAGGAGGAGGCTGCACAGTATCAGTGTTTCCCAAACTAGTGTGACCTAAGGATTCCTGGGGGTGGGGAAGCACTTGCTAATTATAGCTTTCCAGTCCTATCCCAGATTGACTCAATCGGAATCTGCAGGCAAAAGGCCTGGGAATCTGTATTTTACCAAGTACCCCTCTGATGTCGTTTGGAAAATAGAGGACTTCGGCATCTTTAAAATCCAAATGCCAGGTTAAACATTTCACAACTCCAGGATTTTTATGGGCCTATTTCTATTGGTAAAGGCCTGTAGTACTCTATTTCTTGAGGGTTGCTAGGAAAATGGCCCCTCAGGGGCTCACTTCTGATGTTTTCAGAAGACATGGCTCTGAAGTTCCTTGCATCTAATTCTCTTCTCCAGAAAACTCAAATTGAACCATTTTAAAAATCTTGATCCATATTATAATTCATGATGTGAATCTCTAACAGAAAATTAAGACATAAAATCAACAGCTACCCCTCGTCTAGCATATGGCCTATAGCATGACCATCCTTCTAATTCTGCGGAGAAACATCAGCTCCCGCTCTTTAATTGTTGAGAAAACCCAGAATGGTCCACGTATTAAGGAAATAAAATTGTAAAAATCGGTGCATTCCAGATGTCATGAAAAAAACAGTGAATCATAAATGAACTGTCCTGCAGTGTTATGTTTTTTCCCAAATAATCTGTCTGAAGTCTAGATCATCTTCTGTTAAATGGCTAATTTGGATTTTTCAAGAGTCAATCTCAGCAGCACCACCTACTGATAATTTAAATTCAGTTACTTTATGTAAATTCTTAGCAATGTACACAGCAAACAATTAACTCGAAAGAACCTAGAACATGTTTTGGATTTTCATAAAATAATATGCATGGTAATATAATTGCTAGATGAAAAATTTAATGTTTTTGCAGGCGGTGAGCTAGACAATGCCTGCTTCAATTGAGTATGTCTCCAGCATGCTGGCTCTCCTCCACTTCTCTCTCCCTGTCCTCAATATTTCCCCATCACTCTGTATTCGAGTTGGGTTTGGCCAGTGAGAGGACTGGCAGGAGGCCAATGGGCAGCAGGAGAAGCGAGGGTGTTGATTCCCTTGTCCCTCTTTCCCACTCACTGTGCCAGTTTCAGCTCTGTCAGTCCGTCCTTCCTCCTAGGCCCAGCAATCACTGTACACACTTGCCACTGAATGCTTACTCCTTTGTGCCCAGGGTGGTGACAGTTGAGGGTGTCTGTTCCCTTGGCCTTCAGTAAGTTCTTTCAGAAAAGCCTGTCCCCTGAAGCTCCTGAGTGTGATTCTCCAGGGCTCTGGAGACCCAGCTTGCATATGGTGAAGTGGAACTGGACACTCACTCAACATTTATTAAGTGAATACTGCAAAAATGATTGCTCTTGGCATAATAGCAGATAATAAAGATTCCATTATTTTCTGCGAGAAGCTTAAATTTACACACATGAAGGGCATTAGGGTTGACAAAAACCATTTTTAAGGGATGTGATTCAGCATAACTACTTAAATTTCTATACACAATTGTATCAATCTTAGGTATTGAATAGGTAGAACTTTGGACCAATTATGTCTCTATAGTTCCCCACAAGAGTCTGACCTAGTTTACTACCATCAGATTAGAACCCTAAGGTTTAGTTAAACGATCTTAAATAAGCAAACTAAAAACCTGGAACCAATTCTTTAACCTACACTTAATGTAGACTTCTGCATTCTAATGAGGCATTCTTACAGGCAAATGCTTACTTTGGAGTCCTTCCGTGTGACACGCACACACACACACACACGGAGAGAGAAAAATACAAAATTCCCCATTAGTGCAAGACCCTGGAGAACAAGGACCTGCTTCATTCTCCCCTGTGGCCTCCAGCATTCTCAGGAGGGGCTTCCCAGACAGTGGAGACTGAATCAACTGTTCAATGAAGACTGAACAGCTGGGAGACAGCACAGCATGGCGGACACAAGCACAAAGGTTGCCTAGGTTTGTACCCCAGCTATGCCACCTGCTGGATGACCCTGGGCAGATAATTAATCTCTCTGTACCTCAGTCTCCTCATCTAAGGCAGGGGGATATTAGTATCATCCTAGTTTAAATGAGTTATTTGAAAAGCACTTACACTGGTGCCTGTCCCACAGTAAGGACAAGATAAGAGCTTGTTGAATAAAGTGATGGTATTTTTCACATCACCTGGAGCCACTGTAGCTGGAAGGGCCTTTAAGAGAGATATAATTTTCTCATTTTATTTTATTTTTATTTATTTAAATATTTATTTATTTTTGAGACGGAGTTTCACTCTTGTTGCCCAGGCTGGAGTACAGTGCAATGGCATGATCTTGGCTCACTGCAATCTCCACCTCCCAGGTTCAAGCAATTCTTCTGCCTCAGCCTCCTGAATAGCTGGGATTACAGGCATGCACCACCATGCCTGGCTAATTTTTGTTTGTTTTTTTGTTTTGTTTTGTTTTTTAGTAGAGACAGGGTTTCACCACATTGGCCAGGCTGGTCTTGAACTCCTGACCTCAGGTGATCTGCTGCCTCAGCCTTCCAAAGTGCTGGGATTACAGGCACAAGCCACCATAGCTGGCCAATTTTCTCATTTTAGAGATAAGACTGAGGCCCAGAAAAGGTGAATTCAGTAAGCCACTGCAAAAGGTGTAATCACCTCACTCCTGGGAAGACCTGCTTGTTGATACACATATTTTATAAATCAATGGGAGGAATTTTATCCAACAAAACAAGAATCCCTGCCCCTGACCCTAGGTAATGAAAAATCATGGGCTTCCACCCCTATTCTGGGAAAGGTTTAGTCATAAGTGGATTAACTTCTGTTCCACAAGAAACGACTTTTTGTCTTTATTATTACTATCCAACACAACTATCAAGACCTATGAAGGCAAGCTGAAAAGTCAGCCGGCCACAGTTCCCGGAATGCTGACAGAAGGCACAGAGGCATGGCTCCAAGACAAAGAACTATGCTACTCACAGCGTTAGCAGGAGCCAAAGTATCATTTCCTGTGCCAGTTCCTCAAGCACAGGGGAGACAAGAAGGGCAGGTGACAAGGGCAAAGGCAGTGAGCTGCAGAACAAAACAGGAGCCCTGAGCTAGATCTCAGTCTTTCATCATGGTCAGCCTGCCTGCGCTTTGCTCTAAAGAGAGACACCAACTCCACATTCCAAGGGTGTAAACAAACCTGCCCTTTGCTCCAGAAGGAGACGCTATCTGTATCTCCCAAGGTTGTGTGCTATACAAATATCCTGGAAAAGACGGCCTAGAAAAAGCACTGTCATTTTCTCTGCTTGCAAGAACAATGGAGGATTATCTCCCAACAATTTCTGCCTTTCATTTCTACACCATTAGGTTTCTGGCAAATTTTTCCATGCATACGCCAATCCATCAGCCACTATGATTAATCTGTCTGACAGAGGCTGGGGCCCAATCTGTTCCATGGCACATTTAATTAAAACTACCACCAATACACTGCAAGCAGTAGGATAAGGCCAACTTCAACCACACCCCAGTGGCCTGGACCCAGCCACTTAACTCTCACAAACAATGAGTTTACCTTCAAAAATCAGATGAACCTGAACTCCCCTCCCTGAAGCAGACCAACGTGGGATGAAAGTAACCATCACCAAGGACAGCCAGCTAATCAGCACCAAAGCCGCATCAGTCAGCACCTGAGAAACAGCCTATTCATGGGACCAGGATGCTTAAGTGACACCAACTAAGATTCACTCTCATCAGGAGAGTTCCCTTTTGCTAGATTACCTTTTTTTACCTCCCAACATTTTTTTGTTTTGTTTTGAGATGGAGTCTTGCTCTGCCGCTCATGCTGGAGTACAGTGGTGTGATCTTGGCTCACTGCAACCTCCACCTCCCGAGTTCAAGAGATTCTCCTGCCTTAGCCTCCCAAGTAGCTGGGATTACAGGTGTGCACCACCGTGCCCAGCTAATTTTTGTATTTTTAGTAGAGACGGGGTTTCACCATATTGGCCAAGCTGGTCTTGAAATCCTGGCCTCAGGTGATCCTCCCACTTTGGCCTGCCAAAGTGCTGGGATTCCAGGCGTGAGCCACTGCGCCCAGCCTTCCTCCCAACTATTTTAGGTTCGGGAGTACATACGCAGTTTTGTTACACGGGTAAATTGTGTCAGGGGTTTGGTGTACATTATTTCATCACCTGGGTGGTGAGCACAGTATCTAATGGGTAGTTTTTCGGTCCTCAGCTTCCTCCCATCCTGCACCGTCCTTTTGCTGGATTTCCATAGTTCTCCATGTGCCCCAAACCTTCCAGGCCACGTGTTTTCTATTGCTGCATAACAAATTACTACACATTTAATGGCTTAAAACCACCTACACTGATTATCTCACAGTTTCTGTGGGCCAGGAATCTGGACAGGGCTTAGCTGAGTCCTCTTCAAGGCTGCGATCAAAGTGTTGGCCAGGGCTGGGTTCTCCTCTGGAGGCTCATCTTGGGAAGGGTCTGCTTCCAAGCTCAGCCTGCCGGCAAAACCATGACATAATGTCAGCAAGGAGTGATGGCCCATCACATTTGCCATAGTCTGTTGGTTTTCAGCAAGTCACATGTCCTGCCCATACTCAAAGAAAGGGAATTAAATAAAGGTCTGAACATCACAAGGAAGGGCTCATGGGGACCCACTCCAGAGTCTGTCTGCCGCAGACACATTCTTTAGAATCACGGCCAGGTCCTAGAAGCCACAGTCCAGCACTGTCCAAGTGCAAAAGAATGCGAACCATGTGTGTAATGTTAACTTTTCTAGCACCCATATTAAAAAAAAAGTGAAAAGTACATACACTACAATATTATGCTATGGATGCAATGGTTACTATGAAATAGAGCCCCACCAAAACAGCTTACGAAATAGCTTGCACTGCTGGTTTTTAAGTTTAAATTAATTCAAATGAAATCAAATTTAAAATTCAGTCCCTCAATTGCACCAGCCCATTCCAAGTGCTCAATAGTCCAAATGAACAGTGAGTCTTAGATCCACCCTCTCTTTAAAGCAGGAAGCAATGCTTCAAATAGTCCCTGGGTCAGGCAAAAGAGTGTAGTGGTGACAAGCGCTTTCCTTGACCTCTAAAACCTCTTCTCAGGCTTTGATCTTGGCCACTGTCCTTGTCAGGCCCGCACAACCCAGTTTTAGCAAGAATCCTGCTAAGTCAAAAAGAGAAGCCCTCCTGCCCTTGAGATCTCATCAAATCCCTCGTCCTCCACCCTGGCTAACTGATCACCCTGGCTGGCTCTTAGCAAGAATCTTCTCTATCCCCAAGGTCTCCTCTTAGTGATTTTCCACCCATGAACTACTCCCCATCACCCTTGGCTGTAAGTCCCCATCTATCTTTACTGTATTCCACTGAGCCCAGTTCTGGACGCAAGTCTCTTTTCCCTATTGCAATAGTTTCTGTATAAAATCTCCCAGGCCGGGCGCAGTGGCCCATGCCTGTAATCCCAACACTATGGGAGGCTGAGGCTGGCAGACCACCTGAGGTGGGGAGTTCGAGGCCAGCCTGACGAACATGGAGAAACCCCGCCTCTACTAAAAATACAAAATTAGCTGGACGTGGTGGCGCATGCCTGTAATCCCAGCTACTCAGGAGGCTGAGGCAGGAGAATCGCTTGAACCTGGGAGGCGGAAGTTGCAGTGAGCTGAGATGGTGCCACTGCACTCCAGCCTGGGCAACAAGAGCAAAACTCCATCTCAAAAAAATAATAATAAATGTCTCTTTACTGCTTTGACGAGAGTCCGTCTCTGATTCTCCCCAACAGTTGGGAGGGCTCAGTAGCAAACCGGAGACAGCATGGATAATTCTGGGAACGCAGGCCTCACATTGTTAGAGCTGGGATTTTTCTTTTCTTTTCTTTTTTTTCTTGAGACTGAGTCTCACTCTGTCACCCAGGCAGGAGTGCCGTGGTGTGATCTTGGCTCACTGCAAGCTCCGCCTCCCTGGTTCACGCCTTTCTCCTGCCTCAGCCTCCCGAGTAGCTGGGACTACAGGGGCCTGTCACCATGCCTGACTAATTTTTTGTAGTTTTAGTAGAGACGGGGTTTCACCATGTTAGCCAGGATGGTCTCGATCTCCTGACCTCGTGATCTGCCCGCCTAGGCCTCTTAAAGTGCTGGGATTACAGGCATGAGCCACCGCGCCCGGCCTAGATCTGGGATTTTTCAAGGAGCCGAAAGTCTGTATTTTTGGTGGGAAATCACCTAGACATAAAATATCATCTATTCAAAAAACATTTTTTAACTCTCTGCAAGCCAAATAAAACACGTCACACTGATCTGGCTAAGCCAGCAGCGTTTAACTTCAGCTTTAAGGTACCCATCTCCTACTGTGGTTCCTTCTCTACTATTTTGTCAATTTGAATCACACAGAGTAATCTTATTTCCTGAAAGTTTTGGGGAGCTACAGCACTGCAGTCTTTAAGAAATGACCACACACAGGGAGAATCCCCCAGGACCAAGGCCTCTCCTGGGCGGTGGGCCTTCCTCTTCCCCAGCCTGTCGCATGCCATCCCACCTACCGTTGCTTCCCATTTGACTCAAGGGACAGTTTGACAGGGAAGCAGGAAAGCAGAAGATCTCTTTTCTCATCAGACTCTTTCCCAACTCATAAATGTCCAGAAGAAAACAAAACATATTTTCCTGATTAGTTATACTCATTCTTTTCTATATTTGCGTTTTCCCCCAGTTAAGAATGACAAGCAAGACAGGGCAAAGGTTTACCTAGTTTACCTTGGCGCTTCCTACAGCAGAATTAAGATAAAACACGCCATAAAATTGATGGAATCATAAGGAAATGAAAATCATAATGAAATGAACGTTGACTTTCAAACCCTGAGAGAGCATTACAATGAAAAGATTGTTTAATGAGGCATTTAGGGGTGCGAAAAATGACCGCCTTCCTTTCCCCTGTCCCCCTCCCCACCAAGGGCCCTGCTCCAGTAACTGGTTGCTCAACTGCCTCTAAGGATGGGTGTTGGGCTTCAGATTCCTCAGGTGGATATACAAGGTGTAGCCTCTCAGAAAAAATAATAATAATAATAAATTTAAGGATTATCATGATAAACAGGTATCAAATTAGCCTGCCTAGGGCCTCTATCTGTTACAGTTCAGCCTTCAACCCACTGGAAAACCACAAAGAGTTGCTTCAGGGAGAGAAAAGGAGGAGCTGAGAAATTGTCTTTAGTCTCTCCATGGATCAGGTAAAGCTGTCAAAGTGGAAAGAAGGCAGGTAGATTTATCTCTGGGACTCCCAAAAAAGGATGACAGTGCACTGGCCTAGACCAGGTATTCTGAGGGTAGCGATGAGAAGCCCCACAGCTTCTGAGGAGGTGGAGGAGCCTCAGAACCCACGGATGGCCACCAGGAGATGTGCCCCTGGCAATCTCCCTTGGACTTGGTGTGCCTTCCTATAAAGCACTCACGGGGTATGAGCCAGACATATCAGTAACACTACGCTACATTCTGGCTATATCATAAATTAACTGGGGTTTGGACCCCAGCCCGGCATCCCAGTCACCAAATTCAGCACTCTTCTAAATGTTTCCTAGAACTTACTATGTTACAAATGAGCTTGTGGAACATGTAAATGAGGGAAGGCTTGTGCAAAAGACCTTCTAACATACAGTGTAACAATTAAATTTTAACACTAGAGTGTGCTCATTGCTATGTTTCCTTATTGTTCATTTTTCAGTAAGTTTACATGTCGATATCAAAATGAACTTGTAAAAAGTCCTGGATTCAAGTTTTCTGATTTCTAAAGGTACTTAAATATTTAAATAAATGCCTGCCATATTTAGTGCGATGAAATGTAAAACTTAAGAAGGCAGTTAGTGTATCTTGAAAATAGTGTAAACACTTAAGCAAATGAAGACCAAACCATCAACAGTTAATAAACAAAAATAAATTAAGGGCATAATGGCTGTGACCACTTATCTTAAAAAGTGATATTTATCCTTAATTTTCTTTTCTTTCCCTGTTTTTTTGGGAGAGGCAGGATTGTAGGGCATATAATTTCTCACAGGCTTTATGTGTTTTGTGTTTTCTTACCGGGTTTACAGGGCATTCAATTTCCCATGGATTTTAAGCATTTTAAGCAAAACACATAAAATAATTATTTGAATCTAAATGTGTTTACATGTTCAGTTGGGATCATTTCTGATCTGGTAAGGGGGAAGAAAGAGTTTTGTATCTTAGATGTTGTCCACAATTCTTATTCATTTAGAAATACCAAGAGTATTTTTCTGGGTAGAAATAAATGGTAAATAGCCACTCATTCTCCACCACAAAATATCTTTTAAAGTCAATATTGATATCACATTTGTTTGGAAAACACAAACTTGTTCCAGGAAATTACTAAGGAATATGAGCAGAACTACAAGGAATATGAGCAGAACGCAAATTTCACGATTTGCTTATGCATGTTTCATCTAGGAGCAACTGTAGGTGAAATGTGGAAAATGACACCCAGCATCGGAACACACAGAACACGAGTGAGCAGCCTCCATTCACTGCAAGTACTGAGTCACACTTACCCACTCCCGGGATCAGAACTCACCCTCTGATTCCAGCTGACTCTCCTTCCACAGCTTCACCCTAATTCACCAGCTGCAACCCTTCCTATGCCCACTTCTACAGGCACACTTCAGGTCTTTTCCAAGGTAAAGTGCCGTATTTATTAACCATTTAACATGTGTCAAACTGTGCTGCTCTTATTAGATTCTTATCTTTATTCTTGGGTATGTCACTGTTCAAGTTTTGGGGTGTTGAGCCTCTAACCCAGTTTTCCCCATATATCCTAAGGCCTCTTTATTGTGCAATTTTGCCGAGCATTCCAATTTTTAGAAGGCAAGTGTGCATTAACAACAGGATTCACTGCATTCTATTGTGAGCATCATTTCATCAAAATTATAGCAATTAAAGTCCAATATCCAAGAGGTATCTGCTGGAAACCACCCCCAATGTTCAGAGTTCTCTTGATTTTAAGCATTCTGTATAGCATTTTACATTTCTCAAAAGACAGCTCTTGGAATAAACATCTAGAAACAAATGAGTTATAAACAGCATTTGATTAATAAGCCATGAATATTTAGAAATGTATTTTCAAAAGACATTAAACAGTAATTTAGATCATGCTACTCAATTTTAATTTAGTGGTGTTTACCACTTGGTCTAAAACGAGCACTAGCACTTCAAAGTTTTAATCTTAAATTTACTTGTGACAAAACTACTAAGACATATTACCTAAACACTGCTCCTTTAGCTTTTAATACCACTATCTTCGTTTAAACTTTGAAGAAAATCCCCTGAGACCATTTTAAATTACTACGTACATAAAACAAACATTTAGCATAAACCAGGCACTTATTCAATTTTAAGTTTTCCCCACTGCAAGCATAAACAAAATCATGTTTCAACAAATATGCTCTGACAAATAAAAATCTGGAGGCTTTTTTTTTTGCCTTTAAAATATACAACTTAGCACAGTTAAATATCTACAAATGTTGGCGAAAAGTTAAAATAAAAATGTAATTTGCTTCCATCATGCTAAAAACCTTAAGTATTCTTTTTCAAATACAAGAGAGGTATGAAGAAAAGTAGAAATACTCTACTACTTGGCTTAATGAAGGAAGCAAAAGCACAGTAATTTAACTCATAGCCTAATGTAATTCTAGTCTAGCCACTAGGTCTTTCCACATGGAATGCTTATTTAACTTAACCTGAAGAGAATCCACTTGACTGCCCCACACCCCATGTAAATTAATATTCGGCAACCAGCTGAATGAAATGAGACTGTTCTGATGTTTTGATATTAAAATACTTCACTAAAATCTATTAGAATCTAAGTGGCTTTTTTTAAAAAGAAAGAAAAAGGCATTAATTGTATAAACACAGAATTGGCATTTACTATAAGAATTCTTTTTTTCTTGTTTTTTGGTGGAGCCCGACCAATATTCCTTTCTGTGACCATTCTTATAAAACATTAGCAAAAAATAGCAAAAAAGATTTTAAAAGGTACCTGTTTACAAAGGGAGACAACACACAATATGATAAACAACCGGAAAAGTTTGTCTTTCCCCCACAACAAGTATAAAAGCCTTATCCAGTTTACTTAGTACTTGAAGTAAGCCCCAACTTCTTCATCAGATTCCATTAAATAATATAAACTTTTAGGAAAGCTTTTTAGATGCCAGCATGGTATCTAATCTTCTAAAGTGCAAATAGGAAAACTAAAAACAAGTATTCTTTATTCTTGGAATTGTTTTATAAAATATATAAAATAATAGATAAACGTAACTGACAACACCAGAAAAAAGCCGATTTTAAAAAGAAATCAACCTTCCTTGAATTTAATGTCTACTTTAATACTTATTTATATTAATAACTTGTAACTAAGCAGTATATAATGGCATTTTTCTAGGCCAAATATTTGTGATGCAAAAAAAAAAAATCACTGCTGATTTTGCACCTTACTTGGTAGACAATTTTAGCCAGCACAAAAGATGGAAACTACTAGTTTCCATAGTACTCTAGCATCTCAGCAATACAACAGCTAAAGAACGGCAAGTGTAGTATACTGGTGACACTATCATTTTCAGTTCACCAAGACCAAGATGCCACTTTGCATACAAGAACATCAAGAATAAAATTTCATGTAGTCTGATGCTACTTATCTCCTTTAGTTTGAGGCAGTATACAAATACAGTATCTGTCCCAGAGCTGCAACTATTTATTTTTATTTTTTCAAATCAACACCAATGAAAGTTATAGTACTATGGCTGAAGTGCTTCTACTTGGAATGCAGATGTTCCTGGTAAAATCACTCAGAACAAAAGGCTCACCAGATACTAACGGAGATAAAGTACCCCCAGGTTACGTTCAGAAAGTACACTGGTATAACAACATGCTAGAAATCATGCACCCAAGTTTCAGTACCATGGTACCCAGGTCCATTCAGTGTCATAGGTGAACTATTCAGGCTGAATGGCAGGGATATTTAAGGTAGGCAGAGGTACATGGTATGAAACAGAAAATTTATACAAGCTACAAAAGATCATGATACATTAGCCCTACAACGCATAAATAAGTAGACGACCCACAAAGACACATGGAGCTGCCCCAAATCACATATCTACCGAGATATTCTTTCGACAAAAGATATATCTGGATTAAAATCTAGTTCTCTGAATTCCTAGAGCCATGAGCTGAAATTTCCACTTAATAGCAGAATGGATGAGTAAATTCCTACAACTTAATTTCGTTCTTATTCTTATCTTCAACCCCAAATACCATCAGCACTATCCACCCCTTTCTTTAAAAGAAATCCATGTATTCACAAAGTATGATACATTTACAATACAAATTAATAAAACCATTTCTTCATGCGCCATCCACCTTTCATAGAAATGAACTTGTTATAATGGTTCTTCTAAGTGAATTTACCTGTATTCCTGATTACAACTTCTTCAGTCATTTTCAGCCACTCCTTTACAGCATATTATGTTTTTAAATTACAGAATATCAAAGATACTTATATCAAACCCTTCTTTTCTCTGGAGAAACAGAAACAAATTCTGAAACAGTAAACAGATTTTTTTTTCTGTTTTTGGTTCAGAGAAAAATAACCATACATGGATGTCTCACATACATTTTCCTATTTGGCATCTTACCTGGCTAACAGACAATATCACCTATAATTAACCGAAAACATTCTTAACTGTTTATACAGCGTATCTTTTTCTAAAGTAACAAGATAATGTGAGCACCCTGCAGTTAAGAAACTTGATGAATCCTGCCATAGAAACAACTGATTACAAACAGTTAATCTTTTTAAATGCCATTAACCAACTGAAACAAGTCCAAAACTAGCTCTTTAATAAGCTGATGGCATATGTTACTGTAATGTGCGTGTGTTTCAAAATTGACTGTGTCTATATATTTTATTCAGTCTGCTTCCAATTTAGTTATCAACTTGAGGAAAATAAGTAACAATAGTAACTTTTAAAAAGAAAGGACTTTCCCTCCCCTTCAGTGATTTTCGTATTTTAACAGAAGGTTATGACTAGGGTCATGAGAAGTCTTTTAAAACAAACGTACCAAAATGTTTGCATCTAAAAACACAGAACTCTATTTGCTGGTTACATTTCTAGAGTTACCTAAAAGCCATCCAAAGTGAATAAGGTGGGTATTGAATAAATGGAGAAAAGCTGACTTGGGTTTGAATAGGGAAAGGGCACAAATTTTCTTCAGCTTCTCTGAATGCAATTCAAGATGAAGAACACAAAACTGTACTGAGCTACGGCAGCATCAATGGCCTGAGGATACAGGCTATCACACAGCAGCTACATGTTAGGGTTAACGACGTTCCTTTATGTGTGCAGCTTTCGATGCAAGCCTGAAAAATTTAATTTCATTACCTCTAACCAGAACTCATATGGTTCTGATTGTAATTCTTTTAGGAATAAGTAATTGAGTCGAGGCAATGAGAATAGAGCATCAAGTTAGAAATCCAGAATGTAAGAAATTCTACGAGACAACTGGCAGGGGTGTTTAAAAAGTCAATGTCATGGAGCATCAGGGGGAGATGACAAGATTAACCCAGATTAGTAGAGAATCAAAGGACATTAGAAGTATGGTTATATATTCCTGGAATGGATCCTGGATTTAAAATACATACATATCTATAAAAGACAGTTTGAGGGACATTTAATAACAATATATTACAGAATTACTGTTAATTTTCTTAGATGTGAAAATGGTTTAGGTTATGTGGGAAACTGTCTAAATCCTTATAAGACGCAAGATGAAGAACTTAGAAATATGGTTTACAATGTTTATAACGTGTCAGTTCACACAATAAAGTATGTGTGTATATACATATGACCACGCCTATATATATATACACACACACACACGTGCATATATAAACATATACAAGGAGATAAAACAAACGTGGCAAATTTTTAATGATTAGCAAATCTAGATGAATAGTAATTAGATGTTCAGTGTTATCACTCTTCCAATCTTTCTGTAAGTATGAAAATTCCCCAACAATTTTTTGAGAAAGTACCACTTATAGTAACAGATACTTACTTCAAGGGACCAACTTAGTAACATTCTACATCCCCTGCCTGTTTAATCTTAGCCTCTCAACCAAGTGGTCTCCAAATCAGGTTCATACATCCTAGGGCACAGAGAAAGCAAACCACTAAGATATAGAAAGAAAATATTTAAATTTCTATTAATAACTTTTTATCTCACCCTTTTAAGATTTCTATTTTTTGGTGTGTTTCATAATGTACAATATGCATTAATACAGTAGAACTTGTAAAATTTGTGAATAAATACATATACATATTTTTAAGGCTACACGCTCAAAAAATTTGTTACTCATTGGGGTATCTAATCAGAAAATGTGGATACTACTCTTCTATAAAACAGACATGACTTTTTGTTTTTAAGTCTCTGACCACCAAAAGACCATTAAAATCAGTCCCTTTTGCTTTTATCGAGGGGTTTACTGACTCTTAATAATTTATTATCAGAAATTCTAGGTCTAAAAGCAGCAGCAAGAAGACAGTAATGACAGTGGTAAGTGTTAGCAGAAGCCAGGGAATCAGAGAATTGGCAAAGTGCAGTTTGGCCACAAGTTAGCACCAATAAAATGTTCAATTTTCTTCATCAAGGAAATCTAGAATTTTAAATACTGAGATTTAAAGTGTTCTAGAATGTCATAGGGAAGAGCATTTTTGAAGCCTGGAAATCTTCAGAAAAAGATACTATCAAGTACTAAGTAATTTCGAAAGAAGACCATTCTAAGGAAGAATACATATAATACAATGAAGGCAGCTTTGCTTAAAAACCTGGGGGTATGGGGGGCATGTCAGTATAAAGAATACAGAAAACAGTCTAGGTACTTGACAAGAACACTTAATGGAATCAGGATTATAAAATAAAAGATAATTGAATATAAGGCCTTTGAGAAATATTAGGTAAGTTTCTTCCATAAATTTTATTCTAAGGGGTACAAGCAGTTAATCCAAAAAAAAGAAAAAAAAAGGAAAATGATACAAGTGAAAAATTTAAACTATAGCTTTGTTATTAAATATTTTAAAAATGATGTAACAGAAGGCAAGCTATAATTATTAGAACTGGAAAGTAAACCAAGAAAATAGATGACAAAAGAAAATAGTGACTTCAATGTATATTAAACAGATGAAAATTTGAGCAATTATACCAATAAATCTCATTTTGGAAAATAATTTCCATAATTTTTATAGTTGCATAGTTTATCATGTAGGGTGCTAATTTGTCTCATATCAACTTGAAGCTTTGGAAAAAAGATGTCTTCAAACTGAATTATATATATATATCGCATAGGAAAGCTGTATCTATCAGAGAAAAAAGATACTGGTCTATTAAGCATTTTAAATACAAAAACTATGAGGTATAGAAACAAAATGCCAGAAGTACATGAAAAAAGGAATCTTAGGCACATAAAAAGGTCCCTCGCTGCATAGGGAAGATAGGTAACAGTGAAGGCGAAAGACGGAGTTAGAAGAGGCTGTAAAGTCACATTAGGTATGCAATAGAAATCCTCTTACAGGTTCAGGGCACTGGCATAACATCACAGGCCATGGGCCTGTTGCCTATATATGCTAGATTGTAACTGGATTAGATTTTTTCCATTTACGTGTCACTATTTTACGGAAAACCAACCTCAAATTTTATTTTTAAAAAAAGAGAAATAAAATTTGCTTCACAGAAGTTTACGTTACAGTTATTTATTTCTCACTCTGTCTCCCAGGCTGGAATGCAGTGGCGTGATCTCCTCTCACTGCAACCTCTGTCTCCCAGGTTCAAGCAATTCTCGCGCCTCAGCCTCCTGAGTAGCTGGGATTACAGGTGCCTGCCACCACGCCCAGCTAATTTTTGTAGTTTTGTAAAGACGGGGTTTCACCATGTTGGTCAGGCTGGTCTCGAACTCCTGATCTCAAACGATCTGCCTGCCACGGCCTCCCAAAGTGCTGGGATTACAGGTGTGAGACACCACGTCTGGCCTATGTTACAGCTAGTTCATTTTATAAATTATTCTATTCTTTCAAAATAAGGACAGTTATTAATGAAAGATTTCTTGAAAGTGTAAGACCTGCAGGTTTCAGAACTTAAAAGTCATTCATGATCCTAACTGGCACCCTCCTATTTCTACCCTCGTCATGTCATTTGAAAGACAAGCCAGTGCTTCACTTTCATTGGAGTTTCTCCCCCCAGTATTTTCATTTTTAACAACGGGAAGGCATAAACTAATACAGTAAGTTTTAAAGTACTCATCATTTAAACCTTTATAAGCCTAGTAATGTAATAGGTAAAGAAAAATGTATATGGGTTGTAATAAGGGTAGTTTTTTCTATTCACTGTCATTTGACTTTTATAGGGCAAAAATCATACTAGAGACTATGTCATTGATTTTCAGCATGAAAGATATCAAAATTAAAGTGGGAAAATGACACATTTAACATTGGTAAACAGGAATTTATCAAAAGACAAAGAAAAATTGGGGAAAAGTATATCAGTTAAACCATAATACTCAAATTGGAGTGGAAAAGATTATAATCTGATTGATGTTTATCGAAAAGTAACATAGTATTTAAAATGTGAAATTTGACTTCAGGGCACGGCAACATATTTTAAACACAGGAAATCACAACACAACACTTGAGCGAAAACACTTAAGTTACCCTTAAGTAATCTTACAGGTGACTAATTTCACAGGCTCAGATTTAAAACTACGGCGCTTTAAATCGGAGTCTGTGAAATTAGTCACCCTTAAGATTACTGGCCAAAGATTTAATCTTCTCTCAAAAAGAAAATAAACAAGCTACCTGATTACAACAGTCTAGAAAATCAAAATCAAAATCAAAAATAAATAAATAAAAATAAAATTTTCATTTATAGTAAGAAACCTGTTACATCAATTCATTAAATATGATGTTCACCTCAACTTTTCAGTTGTTTAAATAGTGTTAAAATAATAGTATAGCCCAAACAGCGAAATCGTAAATATTTAAGATTACAATGTCAGTGGAAAACATTTTTCGCATGAATTAAAAGAAAAGCATTCATTCGAAAATATTCCCAAGTAAGAAGCCAAAATAATTCCACTAGAATTTTAAAAGGCCAGAAAGAGCAACCCAAAAATCCAGTTTGAAAGATAACAATAAATATATAAACTGTTAAGCAAAGCCAGGAATATAGATTACTTTGAAACATCTACTTATTTTCATTTTAATGAAGAATTAAAGGATACAATGTGTTAAAGACATATTTAAAAGACTAGCAAGGGATTAGACAGACGAATCAAATTTTGTTGATATCCCAAATAATTACAAGAGACTTTGAAAATGTAGTGTAATTCAGGTTTTCTTTCCAGTTTAAAAATTTCTATCCATTGCCTCTATCTTTGGTGTCACTGCCACCAATAAACACAGTATACAGCTTAGAAACCTAATTACTATCTTCAACTAGGAAAAGGTAAACCAACATCATTTCCTTAAAAATAAGAAATAAAGAACATGATCGTACTTAATCTTGTCTCATGGTCCCACAGTACTCTGAAATGTCATGCCAAAATGTAAAAGTTCAAAGGGGAACATTATCATTTGCTATAATTGCACCAAAAATTTAGCTACTGTACGCTGGTGTGATGACAGCTAGTAGTATGCAGAGGCTACAGAAAGACATGTAGAGATATACATATATATATATAGATATACATATCTATATATATCTCTTTTTAGCTCACAATTAGTAAAAGGTTCAGTTTAATACGAAACTGAAACACACAACAACATAATGCGCCTTCGTGTAAATACGCTACAACTTTGTTTTCTTGCAGTTTAAAAGGATACTATAATTACCTTACATTTACACAAAACATTAAGAAACATGGTAGTTGTTTATGATTAAAATAAAATAGCAATGTAAATTAATTTAACACAGTGTTAAATATATTCACATGATCACCACTGTGATTCAAAATGGCCACTAATGCAGTTACATATCAATATATGTACATAACATTTGCCACAACAGTTTTTGTAAGTTTGATTTTCTGCAGACCAGGTTTACCAGGTTTACGAGACAAATAGCCTTGTATCAATTCTTTCATATTATGAAAGGAATTAAATGTTGTAAGTAGTTTCATTCCTGGGGGGGAGGGGGGAAGAACCTCTAAAAAGTCAGTGTAAATTGAGGAGAGTTCTACCTTCTTGAATATTTGAACTTGTTGACCTGGAAAGATTCCTATAAGCTGAGGATAAACACATCTTAAGATAGTAATGAATCTCATAACACTGTCAGTGGCATTTAGCAGGTATCTGCCACCAAGAGGAACACCGGGTCCTATAGCAGAGCCTTCTGAGAATATGGTTGCTGTGGCTGAGGTGGCTGTTGGCTGCCTCCAGGCTGAGGCAGAGTTGATGATGTTAAGTTATAGTTTGGCACCTGGGACATATTAGGTCCTGCATTCTGGTATAGAGTGACATCGGCAGTTGCAGCAGCAGCAGTAGCGGCAGGAGGAGGACTATATACTGGCGCCTGGCTGGGATACGTGTTTCCTTGAATGGAACTGACCATTGTACTGCAGAGGAAGAAAAACACTCAATTAGATCAATACTGATTTATAGAACAAGTACAGATAAATGGAAAAGCTACTAATTAAGCATTCATTCATACAGTCAATTCATTTAATAACCTGTTACTAAATATCTATAATGTACCAAACAAACATTGTTATTTTAGGCATTGTGATATCAGGCATCGCATTAAAAAAATGTGTTATTTAAGCATTGTGTAAAAAAAAGGTGGTGAGGGGGTTGTGGAAGTAAGTCTATACCACCATGGAGCGTCTGTTCTAGTGGTAGAAAAGGATAACAAACACATGTATCGTGTGTCAACTGGTTCTAACTGCTAAGAAAAAAAACAAAGCACAATACGGAGGACCAAGAGCAGCTGGGGCAAGGGATTCTAGTTTATGGGAGGGGGCCTGTCCAATAAGGCAATTATTTAAGCAAAGATGTGGAAAAAGTAAGCGAGTGAGCCAGATAGATTCCCTAGGAAAGTACATTTCAGGCAAACAGACAGAAGACTTTGAGGAGAGAAAAAACCCTGCACGTTCAAGGAACAGCAGGAGGCCACGAGGGCTGCGGCAGAGGGGGCCGCAGAGGGGGCCGAGCGGAGAGCAGCTAAGATCACCCGGCAGGACTGGGGTGGTGGGGAGGCGGCTGGAGAACACACAGCACCCGATGGCCACAATAAGGGCTGTGGCTTACACTCTGAGTGAGACAGAAAGACACTGGCTGGTTCTGAGCAGAAGGGTGATAAGATTCCACAGGGTTTAACGGGCTCCCTCTGGACCAGGATAGCTGACTGCAGGCTATTACAATCGACCAGGAGAGAGCCGACCGGCAGCAGAGCCACGGCGGTAATGGTGGAGATGGGAGAAAGGGTCAGAGTCTAGATAGATTTTGAAGATAATGCCTTCAAAATATGATAATGAACAGAAGAGTCCAGAATGCCTGAGGTTTGGAACCTAAAAACGTAGAAATAACTGGTAGAGTCGCCATTCACTGATTTTCAGAATGCTATGATGGGACTATAGTAGACTCGGGGGTGGGAAGGGTGTGGGGAAGATCAAAGTAATAATCTTGGATCTGTCAAGTTTGATGTCCAAAAAACAGACAAGCAAAGAGAATGCATAGGCAGTCAGGTATTCAAGCCTGTTGTCCTGCATAGGCAGTCAGCTATTCAAGCCTGCTGTCCTGTAGGGAAGTGCGGAGGAGAAATATGCATCTGGGAATCCTCGGCAGATCCACGGCATTCAGAATCACTGGGCTGCATGAGATCCCCTAGGGAGCGGCCGCAAACAGAGAAAAAGGCAGTCCATCTGCTGAGCACTGGACCTTGAGGTCCAGAAGATAAAGAGGCAAGAGGCAAATGAGACTGAGAAGAAGTGGCAGTGAAGCAGAAGGGAAAAGAGAATGGTCACTGG
Source organism: Symphalangus syndactylus (assembly GCF_028878055.3). Taxonomy (NCBI): domain Eukaryota; kingdom Metazoa; phylum Chordata; class Mammalia; order Primates; family Hylobatidae; genus Symphalangus; species Symphalangus syndactylus. The sequence goes on along the minus strand of NC_072432.2, from coordinate 23,091,252 downwards.
CAAGTGAAGAAAGCATTTCAGAAAAGAGGAGGGAATCACGGACTGTCAAATGGAGGAGGAGGAGAATGCTGAACCGACCGGGAGTCTGGCAATATGGGCATCACCAGGGTCCTTGACAAGAACAGTCCCAGAGGACTAGTGGAAGGGAAGGCCTCACAACCTCATTTCTCTTATTTCCGTGAAAATACAGAAGCACACGCTCCAACACCACACTGATCAACTCTCTGCAGCTGCACCCCCTCACGTACTGAGCTTGCCTCCCGCTCCCACCGCTCCGCTGCCAGTACTCCCGTTTCAAGGCCCTGCACTTGTGCACTGCTCCGATTAGAAAAAAAATCCTTCAAAGGGTTGTCTTTATCCACTGCCTCTACTTCCTGTCTTCCTGTTTCCAACCGAATACATGCGTTTCCACTGTAAGACACCAGGTTTGCTATGTGAAGAGAAGTACTAAGATGCTGAGAATTCCCCCTACATTTGTATTAAAAATGTAAAACAAGCGATATAAAAAGCAACTGCCAAATTTTGAAAATATGGCCTATTTCTAAACTTTCCTCCAATATTATTTATAAATCTATTGTTGGTAAATTCAATGCTCTTGTACTCGGCACAAATTCATTATTTGATGGTAATTTATTATAAGAGATGGTAATTTAATGCTACATTTCACCAACTAATGTGGTGACCTAAGGCATTATTTGTCATCACTCCATATGTGTGAGATATAAAGTTGATTAGAAGATGTCAAATTTCATACTATTATTTACAATGGTACGGGCTATAATATTGCCATAATATAGAGTCTATGTGCTGGGTTCTGGAGTCAGAATGTCTGGTTTAGAATCTTAGCCAAGTGGGACTTTGGATCTGTCTCCAGGTCTCAGCTTCCCCATCTATAAAATGGGGGTAATAGTTTACCAACTTCACAGGTTATTATGAGGAATAAGTTACTTTGTGTAAAGCATACAGCACAGTGCTTGGAACATACTAAATACCCCTTAAATGTTAGCATTATTGTAATCATTCTCAATTTACAGTTCCAGCATCCACTGCCTAGGGCAAAACCACGCAATTCACCAATACTTCTTTCTCTTATCTCTGCGCTACACTATCTCCCAACCATGTCACCCAATGTGTAATTATTTGCTAATCTCCTAAATAACTCTTTCCAATTAATAGCACTGTATCTTGCCAACAAATACTCATCATTTCTTGCCTAATATCCACGGTCTCCCAGCTTCTAATCTTGCCCCTATGAATCCATCTACACTACTGCCATTCAAAGCCCTTTCTGAACTTTTTCATTATCCCTAAGATGGTATCTAGAACAAGCATTCTTCGACCTTGGCAGTGTCTTCAAGTATGTCTCTCACTGCTCCCCCACATGCTTACATCCCTTGGTAAGTGTGCTGCTGGAATGCCGATACGTACCACGCCTTTCACACCTCCCATCTTTGCTCACTCCACGGGTACCATGCCATTCCAGACTACTGCATCTTTGACATGACAGAACATCTTCCTCACTTTTTTTCTACTGGCTAAGAATAACCCTCTTGGAAAAGTTCCTCAAACCCTCAGGCTCCTAAAGCACAAGGCATATATCTTTCTTTATTTATAAACCATGTTGTATAAAATTATATGTTTTTTATGCGTTTGCCCCTACTACTCAGTAAGCACCTTGAAGCTAAAGAAGACTCTCAAGTGTCTAACACAGTGCCTGGCACATGCTAACTGTAGTGAACTAAAATCAGAGACAAATAAATACATAAGCTTCAGTGGTCTCAAAATACTAACAGTAATTGTCACTTATTATCACCTTATAATACTACCATCGCTACAGGTAGCTTTAGAAAACTGTCATCAGTGACACCTTCCCCAACAGTAACACTGTCCTAGGATGACAGAAGTATGAGAAACGGTGAGCTTTAACACCAAAATTTTATGTAACAAGAGATAGCCTCTCAGAAATATATAAACTGAGGAGTGCTAAAAAACCTGCCTACCAAAAACAACAACAATCCTCACTGACCTTGATTTGCCACTAGAAAGCTCGAGTCAAATACGGAGGACACCTCTAGTGAGGAGACTTCTAACCCTGGCCCTCGCTCCTTCCGATTTCCTCATCCTACATTTGCTCTACCAGCAATTCCTCATCTCCCCGTTGAAACACACAAACACTCATCTGTTTTTATATATCGATAAACAGATATTACACATTGTACCTTTCTATAGAGATATTTAAATGGTCTCTACGTCTCTGTGAAGCCTTTGCAAGGAATTTTTAAAAAATACACCTAACTGGTCTCATATAGCACTTGAAATTGTCATTAACACTAAAACACGTATTTATAAAATATTTACTGCGTTCCTAGCCAGTGTAAAACTGTGTGCTACGTAGGATGGCTATAGAGGTGAAAGAGACAGTGCCAACTCTCAAGATATTGTCTTCAGTGGGTATACAAGCAAGTAAAATGGCAACTACCAGCCAGAAAACAGAAGTACACACACAGTCCTCTGACAGCACACAGGAGGAACAGTGCTGAGAGGTGGAAAAGCAAGGAAGATGTCCCAGTAAAAATGCAGCTAAGCTAACAACTAAGGAATATACGGGAATGAGCCAGGACGAGAGGGCTAAATATTTCAAGAAAATGTTCTTCAAAAGACACCTGTTGAAATAAACATGAGTTCCTTGAGAGGTGACATTAACAGCTACACTCTATGGGTAGGGTTGGGCCCATGCCAGGGATTTCACATCCCGAATGCAGAAGCAGAGTCACTCACAGAGAACAGCAGCAGGGTGCCACAGCGCTACAGAACTTCACTGTTAAAGCAACAGGTTATCTCATTCATAAGGATAACTTCCCAAGGCCCCGACCTTGAAGAATGAGTCTCAAGTAATCTCTAGTAACAAGGAAGGTAGAGCAGCACGTGACATAGTCAAACAGAGGACTAGCAGGGGAAAGGTGGCAATTCCGGCTAAAACTAAAATAGCTGAAGGGTCCTATTAAGTCAGGAACCCTAGTGTCTTCTCAACAATTCCTACCTTCTACCCACTTTGTATCTAGTTGTAAAGCAACATGCTACTCTAAGAACAGCTACTTATTTTCCATAAGTGTGTTCATTTCCACCAGATTTCAACTTAAAAAAAAAAATCCTGCAAGAGTGCAAGCTACACTTAACACTTTTTTTTAAGATACATAACCCACTAGGGAATGCCCTGTTTTCTGACACTAGGCCTTGCCATCATCCCCCTTAAGGTCACTTCGGGATACTAGATCTGACAACCAAATAGTGCTTGAAAATCCCCAAGCATCTCTAACACGTAACTCTTTGAGGATGAATAGTGCAAGACAGGGCAGTACAGGAGCATTCCTGGGCAATCCTGACACTGCTGGAAAGGTTTCTAGTTGTACCCGTGCTACCCAGAAACTTCTGTTGCCAGCTAGAATATCGTAACTTCTAGAATACATGTTGGTAAAATCTTAAAAGCCTATCCTTCATTTGCTTCAAGGAAAAGATTTCAGCTTAGAGTCCCATTAAAGCAGAAAAAAACACATAATAATCATTTAACTACATGACAGAGAGCACTGTAAGTAAATGGCAAAGTAAATGGGCATCTGTCATCACATATTCAGCCATCTGCCTCCTGAGAAACAAGGGTGCTTATCTTCTTGTATCTTCTTGTTTCAAATAGGGTACCTTGCTATAATATAAACTAAGTTCCAAAACAGGGCAAAAATAAGAAAATAATTGTCTTAAAGAGACAGCTCAGAACTATATATTTTAAAATAACAGAATTTAGATTTTATACAAAATGTGTGGGAAAATGAAAAATTATAGTCACTAAACGTAAATTTCATTAAAGACATTATCAAATATCAGAGATGCAAATAAAAACAATAAAAACTTATGGTAAGAGTAGTAGTAAAAATATAGGGCTGAAACCAGATTACATGAGTTGAGCGAGTCGGGAGCAGAGGACCAGCTTGCTGGCTGGTACTGGAATACCACAGAGGCTCCACCACTCATTAGCGCGAATGGTCCAGCCGCATGACGCTGACCACAGATATTTATTAGCCAGATTTTATAGTTATAGATAACTGGGAGCACTTAAACAGCTGTAACAGCATTAAGTCCAAACAAGAATCAACAGTAAAATTACTTTGGGTAAGCGGCCGGAGTCTGCTGACTAGGAAGGGCTGGGTTTGCAGATGGCGGGACCACTGCCTGGCTGAGAGAAGACAGCTGCTCCGGCGGAAGACTGTAGCTCTGGAGGTGGCTCATCTGCGCGTTCCCTGCAACCAGGTAGGCACCACTTGGAGGAGGCCCTGCATACACCTGGGACGGTTAAAGAGAAATCATATTCAATTCTAAAATTTTAATAAGCATACTGAACTTTCTCTGTAGAGGTATTCAGTTACAAAAACAAGAAAAATTACCACTCTGGAATCCTTTTTTCAAAGTTATTTCTGTCAACAGGCATTTTGAAAAACACTTTTCAATGAAATAGGCTGTTGATGGTTTTCATTTTTAGTTAAACATATGCTAAACTCATGTTATCTCCATAATGAAGCATTAAAGAAACTTACCCTGAAACTTTATACTAATCTCCCCTTACATTAAATATATTTTAATATTCTGCATGTTGGTATTTTTTAAGGAATCCCAAAGGATATTTAGAAAGTGTATTTGAACTCATTGTTTTGTAGCCATAGACTGCAATGGATACAAGTCACATTTCCTAAACTGCAGTTTACTGAACAATAGAGCAAGCTAACTTTCTAAAGCAGGGGTCAGCAAACTTTTTTGTAAAGGGCCTGACAGTAAATATTTTAAGTTTTGTGGACCATGTAGTCTCTGACACAACTACTCGGGTCTGTCAGTAAATCAGAGTGGCTGTGTTCTGATAAAAGTTTATTTAAAGCCGCCGGGCGTGGTGGCTCATGCCTGTAATCCCAGCACTTTGGGAGGCCAAGGCAGGCAGATCACGAGGTCAGGAGATCGAGACCATCCTGGCTAACACAGTGAAATCCCATCTCTATTAAAAATGCAACAAATTAGCTGGGTGTGGTGGCGGGCACCTGCAGCCCCAGCTACTCGGGAGGCTGAGGCGGGAGAATGACGTGAACCCAGGAGGCAGAGCTGGCAGTGAGCCAAGATCGCGCCACTGCACTCCAGCCTGGGTGAAAGAGCAAGACTCCGTCTCAAAAAGAAAGTTTGTTAAAAAAAAAAAAAATGCAACAGGCTGGATTTGTCTACTTCTGTATTTAAAAATGCATTTTTAATCTAAAGAGATTGAAGTCTTAACTACCCAAAGTCTAAAACATACAATGTCCTAATTTTCTGTAGTATTCATTAGATCCTTCCATTTAGTACTTCTGTTAAACGACAGACCCACACATGGATCCAAAGGGTCTTCATTATAAACACAGCTATACCAGTCCTCATAACTGTATTCTGTCATTCTTAGAAAATTGAACATGAAGGTTTTTTGCTTCTTTGTCTCAAACTGGTGATCGAGACTCTAAAGCAGGTGCCCTCTAGCCCCAAGTTTCTTGGGCCTAGCTGTTCATCTACAGGGTGCTGGCCCCTCAATTCTGCTAAACGTTAATCTGAACACAGTCCGTGCCCACTCTGCATGGAAAAAATGGAGTATTTGGCTAGTTTTATTTTTATTTATTATTATTATTTTTTATTATTATTACTATTATTTTTGAGATGGAGTCTTGCTCTGTCGCCCAGGCTGGAGTGCAATGGCAGGATCTCAGCTCACTGCAACCTCCGCCTCCCGGGTTCATGCCATTCTCCTGCCTCAGCCTCCCAAGTAGCTGGGACTACAGGCACCCACCACCACTCCAGGCTAATTTTTTTTGTACTTTGAGCAGAGACGGGGTTTCACCGTGTTAGCCAGGATGGTCTCCATTTCCTGACCTTGTGATCCACCCGCCTCAGCCTCCCAAAGTGCTGGGATTACAGGTGTGAGCCACTGCACCCGGCCAGTATCTGGCTAGTTATTCCCTGTAACCTCACCTCACCATGATGAGTTTGTGAAAAGGGGGCCCTTGAAATAGTTGCTTGGGGTGAAAAGACAGCAAAGGGCTCTACACTGTATTGCATGCATTCTCACGTAAAGGAGGGAAAATTCCAGATTAAAGCAGTTTTTAAATTATGGAAATATATTTTGTTGGTTTGTAATAATAAAAACAGGTTTTTACCTCATTTTTTTTTCACTGCATTTAAGTTTTCCTTTTAAGGATAACTAGAAGTTCATTAGATGTTTAAGAGAGTTTTCTTAGCTCTAAAGCATTTTGTGTTTTTTACGAAACTACTTTACTGAGATATGTCTGACCTGCAAAAGGCTATACATATTGAGTGTACACAACTTGATGAAGAACTAAGGTTCTTAAGCAAATAATTACATATGCGCTTTTAAAATATGGGCCTCGGCCAGTCACGATGGCTCACGCCTGTAATCCCAGCACTTTGGGAGGCTGAGGCGGGTGGATCATGAGGTCAGGAGATCAAGGCCACCCTGGCTAACACGGTGAAACCCCGTCTCTACTAAAAATACAAAAAAAATTAGCCTGGCGTGGTGACGGGTGCCTGTAGTCCCAGCTACTTGGGAGGCTGAGGCAGGAGAATGGCAAGAACCCGGAAGGCAGAGCTTGCAGTGAGCCGAGATTGCAGCACTGCACTCCAGCCTGGGTGACAGAGTGAGACTCCGCTTCAAAAAAAAAAAAAAGGGGGGGGGGGGCCTCAACCCTGAGGATTCTGATTCAATAGGTCTGGAGTGGGACGGATATATCTGTAATTTTTTTAAAAAGTGTGATGGCTGATTCTGCTGCATACCCCTGTATAAAAGCAATTTCCTTTAAACAACAACAACAAAAAACTATTAGTATAATTAGTATATTATATACTGTAATTGCCAAGTAAAAAAATTCTGCTAAATTTTAATTCTAAACATTAGTTTTAGAAAGTTTCAAACGGCTATTCCAAATAATCTCAAATGCATTTGAGAATTTCTTTCTTTATTTATGTATTTTATAGACAGGGTGTCGCTGTTGCCCAGGCTAGAGTGCAGTGGTGTGAACATGGCTCACTGCAGCCTCGACCTTCTAGGCTCAAGCTATCCTCCCACCTCAGTCTTTCAAGAGCAGGGACCAGGGAACATGCCCCAGCCTGGCTAATTTTTTTTTTTTTTTTTTTTGGTAGAGACAGGGTCTCACTATGTTGCCCAGGCTGGTCTTAAAACTCCTGGTCTCAAGCAATCCTCTTACCTTGGCCTCCCAAATTGCTGAGATTACAGGCGTGAGCTACCACACCTGACTGTGCATTTGAGAATTTAAAACAACATGGGCTTCTAAAAGCTTACCTGAGAACCAGAAACACCAGACGACTGCATATAATACGGCTGATTCTGTAACTTTGCATACATGGAATACATCGGATCTTCGTTCATTAACTTGGTATATAAGGAAAGGGCCTCCATCACTTTCACATTAAGTTCTGAGAGTTCTGAATGTTTTCTGAAAATGACACAATAATTTGAAGCATAGCTCTTACTAAAATGATATAATGTTCTAAATAATGATACATCCAAATATCAAAAATAGCAAAAAGTAGTACTAGTAGACATTATTAAAATTTCACTTACAACAAAAATATCCTGCATTTTAGCCCTGAAGCAACTCAAACTGTTTAAGGTTTACGTGCTGTGCTGAGGGAACTCCAGTTTATTGGACCTGACTGTACCAGAAATATCTTGGTTTCCCTAGTTACTAACATATGGGTCATTTGTGAGCTCTGGTAATGCCACTTCAGCAAAGAGGATTACACAGCTAGCCCTTGTTTTTAAAAAGACCTATCTATGCTGGTCCTTTTGACTATATTGTAAAGGTCGATCAAATCCTCACTTTAAAAAAAGGACAAATGAGTCTAATTCTCCACATCTAGCACAAGATACGTGAATGAGAGTTGGTTCCTCCACAATATTTTTCTTTTTTAAAAGGCAGTTATAGCCCACTTTGCAGTTTATAGTGATAGCTTCAGGAAAGAAGGTACACAACATAAATGCACCCATTTTCTTTTACCTATCAATATCTTCCAGCTTTTCATCAATGAGAGGTCCCATCTGGTGACACATTGCTAAAATGACAAGATGTGAAGAAATATAAGAAAGTACAAGAAAAAAAATGTGAACCTTTGAGAGATATTTGTATAATTTAAGGAATAAAAGATTTAATTTGGAGTAATAAAAATATACATTCGTTAACCTTAGTCTACAGAACCCAAAATTGATTTTCTTAAAGTTATAATGGTGACAACTTAATCTAAAATATTAATCTCGAAACCTTAAAGTGCCATTTTTCATTTTACCAGATTCTAAAATGTTGAACAGAACACTTAGTTTGGATAGAAAATTATAAGAATTCAAATTCTGGCCGGGCGCGGTGGTTCACACCTGTAATCCCAGCACTTTGGGAGGCTGAGGCAGGCGGATCACGAGGTCAGGAGATCGAGACCATGGTGAAATCCCGTCTCTACTAAAAATACAAAAAATTAGCCGGGCGTGATGGCGGGCGCCTGTAGTCCCAGCTACTCGGAGAGGCTGAGGCAGGAAAATGGCGTGAACCTGGGAGGGGGAGCTTGCAGTGAGCCGAGATAGCGCCACTGCACTCCAGCCTGGGCAACAGAGTGAGACCCTGTCTCAAAAAAAAAAGAATTCAAATTCTACCCAAGGTTTCAACTGCATATGAGAGTGAGCCTGGGTCAAGGAGAAATGAGAAATGTTCCATTTTTAATATTATCCTCAAAACCCATTCTTTAACAGGACACCAGTTATTAACCTCTAATTATTCTTTATTTGCAAGGTAAATAGAAAAGTTTTACCTTCAAGATGAAGTAGCTCTGGTAGGTCTGGCTGATCATCACTGGGGTCTGTACTTTGCAGCATCTGTAGCAACTGGTCCATTTTATCCTACAGGAATGAAGTAGTTAATATAAAAAGCTACCAACCTTTATGCAACTTTATGTTTTCACTTTATTAACTAGACAAACTTTCGAAATTCATAGTTATGGAGACTCCAATTTTGCTTTTATGTTTTCAGTGTCCCATGTATTTATTTTCTCTAGTATCGCATGAAGTCAGAGCCTTGAAAGTGCTTCCTATATATTTTTGAGACTGCTCAGGAGGCTGAGGTGGGAGAATCACTTGAGCCCAGGAGGTCAAGGCTGCAGTGGGCTATGATCTCGCCACTGCACTTCAGTCTGGACAACAGCGCAAGACCCCGTTTAAATAAATAAATCAACCAACCAATCAACTGCTAACAGAGATTCTCTTAAGCGAGAAGAAATCAAGCCACATTTAAACCTACAATGCCTGAGTTCTTCCACCTCTTATGTCAGGCTAGAGGATTTTTCTTTGTTTCGGAGCAGCTTTAGCTTAGCCATGCCAACAAGTGTACCATCCATCTCAAGATGGCATTGCTTATGACTAACAACTTGTCATTCCTTCTTGCCCATGGTGAATACAGCAGCTGTTTCAGTAAGGCAGAGCTCAGCTGTATCACAGCTGCTCTTCTAAGTGGGACTCTTAGGGTTTATTCTACATTTTCTTTCTACCAGTGTTTCAGTTAGTCCTAAAAGGAAGGAGGAAGACTAGTAGTTTCTCTATTTTCCTATGTGGAAAAGGCTGGAAGGTACCTCAAATCAGTGACACAGATCTATTTCAGAATCTTTTGTTGTACAGACCAATGGAATGAATGAAACCATCATTACATACACACGTCTATACGATATATAAGTATATATGTATTTATGTTTCTTAAAAAATCCAAACAGATCTACTCTACCATGACTACTACTAAAATAATTACAAACCTTTCTCCATGCATGGTTTTTACATGGTTATGCTACTATATACAGGTACGTAGGGCAAATAAAGACTACTAATTCTAAGCAAAGTAATTATTTAAAATTTAAAAACTACGTTCTGTGTAAAAGGAAAATAGCTTGAGAAACGAATTAATCATCAGAGAGTGAAAGTGACATAAGTATGCTAAAAAAAACTCTTCCCAAGTCAAAATAATTCTGTTTTTTTTGAAATGGATACCAATTTTCAATGTAAATTATTCACAATTTTCATTTTAAGCAGTCTTAAAAAACAAAAGCACATGTCAAGAAAGTTTGCCTACCACACACAAAAAAAGGTCAAATGAAAGTGAGAGTCCATTAACACACAGATGGTTTCCGGTTTGTTTGCTTACAGAATACTATACGATATTTAAAATTATTTAGTGTCAAAGAAGTAGGGTTTCTAGATAGATGACTAGTCTGCTTCTGCAAGTATTTTCTTTTTCTTCTTTTTTTTTTTTTTTTTGAGATGGAGTCTTACTCTGTCTCCCAGGCTGGAATGCAGGGAGTGCAGTGGCATGATCTTGGCTCACTATGACCCTCCACCTCCCAGATTCAAGCAATTCTCCTGCCTCAGCCTCCCAAGTAGCTACGATTACAAGTGCGCACCACCATGTCCAGCGAATCTTTGTATTTTTAGTAGAGACGGGGTTTCACCAAGTTGGCCAGGATGGTCTCCATCTCCTGACCTCGTGATCTGCCCCCCTCGGCCTCCGGAACTGCTGGGATTACAGGCGAGAGCCACTGCGCCCGGGCAACATTTTCTTATATAATGCAATCAGCCAAACATCACTTCTCCTAGCCCAGGTGGATTCCTCGCCCTTAGCACAGTCTTCCACAGTCTGTTTCACTCTTCAAATTTTGTTTCTGCCTCCCATAAAAGATTGCTAAAAGCCCATAAACCCCTTTACATATTTCAAAGATAACATCTCATTTCTCATACGTTTAAAATGTTACAAAGGATAAGATTTCCAGGACATTAAGTGTTCACATTTTAAAATAAAACAGTCAAAAATTCCTTTAAATATAGCCAAAGGAATTTAAACACCAGAGCAATCTGCACTCACCATTACCATTCAAACAAAGTCTCTGTCATGTATTTCAAATTGTTTTTCTCCTTGAACTTATCATATTTCCACTCAATTTCCCCTCCAAAATTTTATCCGAATATACTTGAAAGTTTTCTACTGATGACCATATGGGATTTCTTTGCACTAAAAGTATGTAAACTGATAATACTCTCAGTGTTAGATTCATTCATATGTATAAGGTAATGATTATTATTATTAATATATAAAGGGTCAAAACAACATTAACTATATTTCAAGTTTTGAAAAGTAAAATGAGCCAGGATTCAGCACCAGTTCTATTCCTATTTTTCGTTTTTATAGTTTAAAGTGAGGAGAAATTTTATTCATATAATCAAGCTGTTATAGCAATTTCATTAAGTTCTTTCGGTATCTTCTGAAAGATGGAATGGAATGACAGTGGTCTGTCATTAAAAATTATTTTTAATAATCTACTAGCTGAAAATTCATTTAGGTCCTATTTTTTAAAAACAAAAAATATGGAACCATCTCAGCTGTGTTAACTAGAGCCATTACTTTCTTAATACCAAAACCAATATATGGAATCATCCCTGGTATTTCTTATACTCTGAGGCAATGTACCACAGTAATCTTCACTACAGGCAAGCGGTAAGCCTTTCTTCCGTAAAGTGGGAGAGAAGAATTGAAAAAGGAGAGGAGGGGGGTAAAAATGAAAAATGGTAGGAGAGAATGTTCTTGGGCAGATCAGTTTAGGAAAGAATGCTATGGTAACTGAGGATCTGAAAAGATTCTCTTTAAATTATCTATACCAGGGGCCAAGCAAACTTTTTCTGTAATGGCCAGCCAGTAAATATTTCAGGCTTTGCTGGCCACATGATCTCTGTTGCTACTACTCAATTCTTCCACTGCAGCACAAAAGCAGCCAAACAATATATACACAAATTTATCTGTGTTCCAGTAAACAGGCAACAGGCTAAATTTGGCCTGAGAGTTTGCCAACTCCTGATCTATACAATGTGACACTTAAAAAATCCTTAATGGTTTGCTAGGTGCATAATTTAATGTATTATTAAGTTAACTCAACAGTTATGTTAATGTTATTTTTAAAACAAGGCAATAAGTTTGAGTAGAAAAAGACAACCACAAACATACTTTTTATTTTTTCACAAACACGCTTAAAGATGAAAAAGGTAGCCAGTTTTAATCTTTTCTTTACATGCAGTAACAGCAGATATTTCTATAAAACTTAACTAAATAGGAGTGATTAACTTAATCCAATAAATCTCAAATTTAAATCCCAGTAATACCAATTTGGATACCATTATGTGGCTCCAAAAAGTGTGGTGTGTCACCAAGTTGATATCACATTTTTGAGCATAATTACTAAAAATATACTTTGTTTCAGGTATGACAATGACATATGAAGACATTTAATATAAAATTAGCATAAGCTTTTCCTCAAATACTAGAATGTGTTCAATACAAGGAGGAACCATGAATCATCTCCAATGATATTCAATATATTAGCACTGCTTTTATGCAGTGATTTATGTAGAAGCAATTTAATGACAATTTTATTTTTACAACAGTAATTTATTTGTTTCACTAGACAGTCAGTGAGTGTCCCTTCCTCAGTAATGCGCAATCTTAATATCCTTGTTGAGTATGCCGGGAAACAGGAGTTCTCGCATGATATGAATAGGAGTGTAAAAACCTGTTGTGCTCAACAATTTGACAGTATCTATTAAAATGGAAAACACACAAATCCTTCAACTTGATAGTTTCACTCCTGAATATCTACCCTAAAGAAACACAAAGATACATGTTCAAAAACAAAAATCTCACTACAACACTGTAAAAACTGTAAACAACCTAGGAATTCAACAATAGATTAAATAAATCATGGTAAGGCCACTCTACAGAATATTCAGCAGGAATTTAAAATAATGAGGCTCTGGCATGGCAAACAAAGGACTGGAGAGGAAGTTTCAAAAACAACCTGCATCGTCTATATTGCTTGAATTTTTATAAAAAAATACAAAAATTTTTACAACAAAAAAACTCAATCAATTTTTTCTTAAAGCAAAACCATTTAAATTTCAATACAAAGTACCAACTCCTATCACCATGGAAACCACTTACTTCATCAATAAAGGCTGGTTCCGGCTCTGGTTCTATTGTCTCCACCTGAACATCATCACTAAATTGTACCGTCTTCTTCTCTGTTTTAACTGTAAGATATGTAAAAGTTATCTTTTTTTTATAATACATTTAAAATTCTACTTTAAAGCACTTTAACTTCCAAGAGAGATTTGGGGATTTTTCTTATACTCCCAGCAAGCTAAAAGGCGCAATTTAAGAAATAACTGAGTTGCAGATTTTGGCAGTAATAACAGAACATTACTTTATGAAATTGGATTTCTTAATTTTCTCTTGTAAACATTTTACATTTTCCATAAAAAGAGATTTCACTAATAATAAGAGTTGTATTTCTGAAAAAAGGTTAATCACCTATTACACATCAGAGTTTAGTAAGCTGGAGGACAAAAGCAAAGTTTTACAATGGCCTAAGTGAATTCTGCACTTTAAAATAAACTCTCTTTTTAAATTACCAATCCTTCAAGAAAAAATCTCATTTGGTAGAAAAAAAAAAATCTGGTTTGATAAAAAATCCACACTACTCCAATGTAATGAATGCGAAAATCAGCTATATATTATCTGGCATGCCACTTAGGCGTTTAGAGAATGACATCCATGCCAGTGGAGAACTTTACAAGTGGCCTTGGCAGGGATCTCAGTCTTCCAACAAATCAGCCTATATTTTCTAGTTATATAATATTATCATTTGACATTAAAAAGTGGTCATTGAGGGATCAACAATTCATTGGCCAGAAGCACATATTTCTCCTACTCACCAAAGCAATCTTTAAAAACAATTTAACATAACAGTAGCTATATAACAACCTCCAAATACTACCGAAAGGCATATATGACTCTACTAAACAAACTTCCTTTCTATATTTTTAATTCTTACATCAATGTGGTCAATCAATTCATAAAAATATTAAGAATCATGATGGAAAGGAAGATAGGAGGGGGCAATTTAAGGAAGGGAAATAATGTTTATTAAACTATTGAATATGCTTGATGGAATATTACATTTCCTCCAATGAATCTCCAAAACAATCTTACGAGATATGCCCTTTTTATAAATAAGGTAGTTTGGAAAGATTAAAAACTCTTACAAAAGAGAAAGCTAATAAATGATAAAGCCTGGATTTGAATGCCAATCTATCTTGCTCTACTAGCCCATACTACTGAAATCTGGCCTGTGCCAGTGATTTTACCCCGAGAACATGAAGCCCAATCACTTGGGTACTGTGTTGTGTGCTTCTGTATAACACAGAAATAGCTTAATTTCCAACCAAAGAAATATAATCATTCCATTCAAGTCACCAAAAGCAAAATTCTACAGCTGATTCATTTTCCTATAAAGGAAAAGAAACATCTGCTGCAGACATTTTGCTTTTTCTATCTTGAGCTATTACAAGTAGAAAGCTGGGATAGCACTGCATTGGCCATTACCCATAAGAAAACACATGGCAGACTTCATATTCTAACAGCTCTTGACACACAAGTTTGCAGCCCCTTTTCTCATAGGAACTAATACTATGTGTGCGTAAAAAAATATATTATTTATATACAATATATAACAAAGGGATTTCACAATATTTTACTGTATCTCCAAACCAAAAGCAAGCTAAATAGGGCAGCTATTTCTCTTTGACAGGCTAAGTGAAATAGACTTCTATATCCTCAAAAGAATGATGCTCTGCGATCATGCTAGCACCTGCTCTCCACGCTTGAGAACTACAACCCCATTACATAGGCTCTGATGCTTCAGTTTCTCTTTTAGATCGTCCAGAGTGAAAAATATGAGAAAAACTAGAAAACTCATATTGAAGCTGCATTGCTATATGACTAAAAAAAAAAAAAAGATGAAATGGCTCCAGGATCTACATGAGATCCTTGACCTTATCTTGAACAGAACTCCAAGCAATTCTATCCTCTCCAGGAACTGATTCAGGACAAAAAAAAAAAAAAAAGTCCAAAAACAAACAAAACATCATTACCAGCCCAGGTTATTAAAAAGTCAGCACACTATGCAATGCCATTTAAACAAGGTTGACATGTTTTTGAAATCTCACAGACATAGAAAACATCATTGAAAGACTGGGTCTCACTAATCTGTCTCTATAAAAATGACACCAGACACCCTGGCAATAACTATGACAGCGCATCATTTTCTTAAAGATCTGTAATTTCTGGTTTGCTGTTCAAGCCTTCTCTTGAAAGAGAAGTGAAGTATCTCTTTATTGTTAACATATATATTTCTGTATCATTTATTCTATAAATACATAGTATGTATTATAAGATTCACTATTAGGAGCTGCTGGAAACAAAAAGATGACCAGGACAAAGATTTTTTTTCTAAAAATTCTTATAAACTAAAAAACACCTAAGCATCTTGTGGTTTGTAATTTTCTTTGATCCCTTCTATCTAGCATTAAAAAACAATAATGAGATATTTTGCCAAATAACTGTAGCATATCAACCTATATACATAAGCTCCTTAAAAATTTTAAACATTTTATTACAAACACAAATTTTTCTAGATTTGAATATATTTTTCTGTCTTCCTAAATAGAGGGGAGATTATGACTTAAACTTTGCTTGATGACTAAACTCATCATTATGAAGATTCATTAAAGCACAATATTATGTAGAAATATAGTAAACTGTCTCTCACTACTTAGACCGACTATGTAGCTATGTCTCCTGAAACTGTTAAGCCTGCCACTAGTATCACTTTTTCTCCACGGCCCCACTTTCTAGTTTATTATCCTACTCAGCAGGGTTTGCAAATCAAACAAAAAACTTTTATATGATTAGTAAAAATGGCTCCTTCTGAATATCTGACATGTTGCTTGGAGACCACTGCTTTCAAGTCTGAGACTACACACTAGAGAAATGGTCCCAACCTTTGAACAGGAAAAATCCTTCCTGAGGTTATACTGTACTTGTCACACTGTAATCAACTGGTAAGAAAAATATGTAATGTATAAATTCTGTAAGACTCCTTAATGAATTTGCATTTTAACAATGACCTCTACATAGATACATATGAAAAAGAAAAGTCAGGCCAGGTGCAATGGCTCATGCCTGTTATCCCACCACTTTGGGAGACTGAGGCGGGTGGATCACCTGAGGTCAGGAGTTCAAGACCAGCCTGGCCAACATGGTGAAACCCTGTCTCTACTAAAAATACATACACATACAAAAATAGCTGGACGTGGCGGCGGGTGCCTGTAATCCCAGCTACTCAGGAGGCCGAGGCAGGAGAATCACCTGAACCCAGGAGGCGGAGGTTGCAATGATCCGAGCTCGCACCATTGCACTCCAGCCTGGACAACACTGCTCTAAAAAGTTCAGTTTACTCAACTTCCATTAAGAAAAGGATTAGAAAACATCATTTATTGGCAGGCTGGAAAATACTTACTCATTTCTGGTTCAGCAGTGAGATCTGCAGTCACAAAATTAGAAGGAAATAACCCTATGCCTTGATGGGTTTCACCTTTCCACCAGTTAGGATCACTATGACAAACAAAAAACAATGCTTTACCATAACAAATGTATTTATTTCTGTAAATCTTTATCTTTTGTAGTATTTAACTTACACTACTACAAAATTTGAATCTCACAATAACCCACTGAAAAAGCCAATGAATCTTCCTTTATTACAAAAGAAGAAGAAGTCTCAGAAAAGGTAAGAAGCTATTAAACACACGGTTGCTTATCTTTTTGACTGCCAATGCATGCTTTGCAGTTATGGACTCTCTCCCAAAAAAGAGGCACCCATACGAAAAAACTGTCAGCTTCAGGTGGTTCACAGGCTCCAGAGTAAGAAGTCTTTGTAATGAGCTATAAAGACAGGCTCTTACTTTCAGTCTCCATTCCTAAATCATTGCTCTTTCTAGTACACAGGAGCAAGGTTTTTTCTTTTCTCCCAGCAGAACAAATATGAAAGATGACACTGTTCACAGCGCACAACATTCACAAAGAGTACACTCCTAGGTGTAAACTCTGGTATATGGAAAGCTAGCAAGCACTCAATACATGTTTTTGAAAGAACAGATGTAAGGTTTTGTGCAATTTCCAGCTAACCAGCTCAAACTTTATTTTCTTCCATTCAAAAAAAAAAAAACGTTAAAATATGTCTTAATGTTTGTGTCTTCCCAAAATTCACAGGGTGAAATCCTAACCCCCAAAGCAATGGTATCAGAAGGTGGGGCCTTTGGAAAGCAATTAAGTCATGAATGAGATTAGCGACCTTATAAAAGAGACCCCAGAGAGCTCATTTGCCCCTGCTGCCATGGGAGGACACAGCAAAATGACAGCCTTCTACAAACCAGAAAGTGGGCCTTCAACACACAGTCAATCTGTTGGGTCCTTGATCACAGACTTATACTCCAGAACTGTGAGAAATAAATTCCTGTTGTTTATAAACCAGTTAGTCTATGGTAGTTTGTTACAGCAGCCCAAATGGACTAAGGCAGTAAGTAAGAGAGACACTACAGGAAGAACTTTAAATCAATTTGAACTGATTTTTAAAAAACACCTGCAAATTTTATTACTTCATTATCAGTAACAAGCATCAGTAACAATTCATTTTCAAGTGAAACATCAGAAAGCTATAGTAAAAAAAAAAAACTGATACACTGTATCACCTCCTGAATAAATGTGTAATTCCATATAAAATAAATTTGTTCCATATGGATATACTGTTCTGTGTAAAAAAACTCAATAGATTATATATTTCTTACAAATTCCATTAAGTACATATACATACTCAGTGTTTTTCTAAAACTGTAACTTTTTAAATAATCTAACAATCTATATTATTAGGTGGAACCAAAAATGAATAGATTAAACTAGGCCTCCAAAACAAATTATAAACTAAGTAATAAATAAGAAAAAAATTAAACAACAAAATAAGAATCCACCCAGTATAACACAAGCAAATCAGCCAACTGTCATACAGAGAAGCATCTAGGTCAATATTTATTATTGTATTTGGTAACTGCAATCAACAGGAATAATATGAAACACAGAAACCATACATACTTTCATACAAATTTTAAATGTAATATTAACATTACCTGTCGTCAAGAACTGTAATAATTTCTCCGGCTTTAAAAGTAAGTTCATTATCTTCAGCAGCTTCAAAGTCATATATAGCACGAACTTTTCGGCCTTCATGTTGGTGGTTAGTTAAGAGATTGGATGTGCTTGGATACAAAGTGGAAAGGGTGGTTGACTGCTGCCTTTGTTCCTTGAGAGACAACTCAATGGCTAGAAAACAATGAGTTTTAAAGACCCAAAATGTTATTATATCCAACAATCCGAAGAAGTAGAAAAAGACATCAAGATAAAAGGTATTCTTCCTTCAATAGTATAGTTAGAAACTAGAACATATCCTGATATACTGAACAAAAATCATTTTGTCAGTTTCATTCATTCATTCACAACTGAAAGTTTAAAAATAAATTAACAAAATTGGAACAGCATAACTCCTATTTTTACTGAACAAATATAATGTAAATTATTCTGGGTAATAAAAAATACAAACTCTTAGATCTACTTTTGTTTTTTAGCTGCAGATATTTTCCTTGACCTTTTTTTCAAAATAATCATCAAAATTGCCTGGAAAGTCAAGAACATCAAGCTTCACTGCAGACTTACTAAATCAAAGCCTTAAAGGCAATCTTGGAGAATCCAGATTTTATTGCTCCAAGGGTAATTCTTATCAGTCTAAAGACTCAACCTAACAAATCCTCCAAAACAGATCTCAAATGTGTCTCTATCTCCACCACTACTTCCCAAGTGCAGACCATCACCATATGTCACTCAGACTTTGAAATGTAATATCAGTGCATTGATTATCCTGCTTTCAATTCAACCCAGAACCCTTTCTGCTCTTCCGCTCTTGTTTTAGAGTAATAAAAGAACCAATACGAAAACAAAACTTTAAAGCTACTAAAAGTCAATACAGAAAACTATCTTTTAGGACGTTGAGGTAGGGAAAAATATTGTTTTAAAGCCATTAAAAAGTAAAAATCATAACAAAAGAGCAAACAACACTGGCCTTCTCAAAACTTAAAATTTCTACTTGATAAAATACACCATTACCAAATTTAAGGTCAAAAACGAGGAGGAGATCTCTATAATAATTACAACAGATAACAAATTAATATTTCAAATAAAGACTTCTACACATCATTATTTTATTTAACAAAAGACAATTTACCCAAGAGAAAAACATAATGACCAGTGAATATACAAAAAAAGAACTCAGTCTCACTAGCAATCAAAAAAATTAAAATTAAAATAACAGGACATCATTTTAAACCTACCAGATTCACAAAAGTTAAACTCTTAAGACTACCAAGTGTTGTCAGATTAATAATAATAGCTTTCATACACTGCTAATGGAAAAAGAAATCATAGAACCATTTAACAAAACTGAAGATGTACCAATGCCATGATCCAACAATATTGCTTTTAGTCACACATAATAGAGAAAGTCACATATATGTGCACAGAGAATATGTACAAGAATACTCACTGCAGCTTAATTTTAGTAAAAAAAAAAAAAAAATCAGAAATAATCCACAGGTCCATCAGTAGGAAGACAGAAAAATATGGTACCCTCATTAGTACACTGGATAGAACAGTTAATGGATATGCCACATGAATAGATCTCAAACATAACGCTGCATGAGAAAAGCAAGCGGCAAATGGCACTTCGAGTGTACTATCTACAAAAAACAAATTTGTTAGACACAAAAAAGCACTTGATATTGTTTTTGGATACACAGTATAGTAAAAAACTGTCATAAAAACAGACTGAAAGGATACATGTGACAGTAATTGCCTCTCAAGAGGAAAGGAAAGAATACTGAGGAGGGCAAAACAGCAGATTTCAGCTTTTGCCATAAAGTTCTATTTATTTTACCTTTAAATATCTCAGAGAAAAAATAAAGGCTTATGTTATTCCCACCATCAGGGACTTAAAAACGCACCTTTTGCTAAATCTTCTTCTTCTTTTTTGTTAGCCACAGTACCAGGATCCTTGGCTACAAGAGCTGGGCTTGCTTTTGCTTGTTCTGCAGCCTAACAAAAAAGAGGAACACAGTACTTGAGGATTGTTATCAAATTCTCCTCCTCTTATCTACCCTAAGAATTTGCAAAACCTTTCTCATCAATCTAGCGCAGATTTCTGAAAGAAGAAATCCCAACTGCAGCAGCTTCCACCTTAAAAGGGAGAGGGAAATGAATCAGAACCGGAGGACACAGAGAGCAACTGGACACTTAGAGGAGGCAGCCTAGGCACACCCTCCCAGGTTTGTGCCAAGAGGTTCAACTAAAAGCATATGGTACACAAGTCAGAGAAGACAGACTACAGAAGATTTCAACGTGTTTAAAAAAACTCCAAAACCAGAAAAGGGGCTGGGAGACAGAAAGAGATAACTACTTTAAACATAAATAGTTAAAAAAAAATGTAATATCTATTAATAGTTAGATTTATCATTTCCTTTTGGATCAAGTGTCAGGATGTTATCTTCAGGAACTCAGATAGATATAGATATATATATATTGTTATATATATAACAATATAAATGTTCAAAAATCCTATTTTGTAAACCACATTACAAGTAGTTAATTCTGAGAGTATATCACTGCCTCTATTAAATTGTGTAAATAAGGGAATGCACAACAAACATATAAATCAATGCACACTTCTGGAATTACAAGCTTCTAAGCCTATGGGCTCTGTGGCCTCTCAGTTTTTGCCTACCATTCAAGGCAAATCAGAATTTAGCCTATCTTACCAACCTCATTTCCAACCATTCTACCAGTTACCAGAAACTGCTAGCAGTTCCTGAGCAGCCTCTATACCGGTACTTTACAGGTCTCACACTCATTTGCTTCTACTTACAACGTTCTCCCCCTTTGCTCCATTCACTTTTTCCCTTTTGAGTTTGAACACATCAGTCAGTAATCAGCTAAAATATCACTGTCAGTGAAGCACCCTTAACCTGTTAATTACACATTCTCTTGTTTGTTCTTATGATAACACCTTTAAACAAGGTACTGTGATATGACTGGTTAAGAATGTAAGTTGTGAAGTCAGACAGACATGAGTTCAAATCCCAGATCTACCACTTTCTAGCTGGATGACACTGGGCAAATTAGCCTCTTGGTGCCTCAAATTCCTCATCAATAAAATGAGTACAATATTAGCACCTACACCTCATGGGCACCTCACAGCCTATTTAAAGTATTAAATTAACACATGTGATTCCAAAATCAGATGAGATGGGTTCATTCAGGGTTTAAAACAAAAAGTATGTAACACTACCTCCGGGGCTTATAAGGTATGTGGAGGTAATACACATGACAACTACAGCGTAAATAGAGCTCTACAGATGCAAAGTTGCTATATTTTACATCAAATATTAACTCAAAGTAGATCACGAAAAGTTATGAATGTATATTGTCATTCCTGGGACAAACAATTTAAAAATGAAATTCCAAAAAACATTCAAATTGCCACATGTACAGCACTTAGAACACTGACTGGAACATTGTAACAGGCAATAATCTCAGCTTTTGTTATAATTGTCTGATTACATGTCTGTCTCCACAACCAGACTGTATGTTCCCTGAGGGAATGTGCCTAAATATTACAAGCAGTCAATCAACGTTTGTTGAGGGTATGAAAGGAAAAATATTCGACATTATAATAAAATACAGTTCTACATTCCTCACTTACTGGATTTCGTATTGTCAAACAAATGCACAGGCATTTATTTATTTATTTATGAGACGGAGTCTCGCTCTGTCGCCCAGGCTGGAGTATAGTGGCACGATCTTGGCTCACTGCAAGCTCCGCCTCCCAGGTTCACGCCATTCTCTTTCCTCAGCCTCCTGAGTAGCTGGGACTACAGGCACCCACCACTACGCCTGGCTAATTTTTTGTATTTTTAGTGGAGACGGGGTTTCACCATGTTAGCCAGGATGGTCTCGATCTCCTGACCTCGTGATCCTCCCGCCTCAGCCTCCCAAAGTGCTAGGATTACAGGCTTGAGCTACCGCGCCCGGCCAGTCATTTATTTTTAGAAGAGCTGAGAAGAAAAAAACTTTTTGGTGTTCACGGAATACAACTTTAAACACTCTCAATTCTGACCTATCTCTAGTTGTAATTTTCTTTAGATAATGTTTTAATTATCAGACATTTCTGAAAACTACAGGTATGCCTGGTCAGAAATAACTTTTATGGTTTATATAAATTTTTGTTCACAATTTGGCAAACTTCACAATTAGATAGATTTGAACTTCTATGGTGTGTGAAGAAATCTCTACCAGTCGAGAAGTGCAGAAATAAGCTATGTGAAGCCGTATGTTTCTGAACTGCACTTTTTATTCAAAGTTCCTTTCTATCATCAGGTTCTAAATGTAACGATAACACTTGTCTTATTAAGCAGCCAACTACGGTAGCAGTGCTGCTAGCCTACTTCTATCTTTACATCAAAAGTTAGTGCTAACAGAACTGCATCAGCAGGAGTCTGGTGACTACCACTTTTCTTAATATTTTTACATTATTTTCTTCTGTACTCAGATGAAAAAAATATACTTAGAAAAATATATCTTCAGAGGTTTTTGTTAAGTATGCCCTAACAAAAATCTACCCTGATGAAAACACAGTAATAACTCAAGTAACTAAGTGGCTTTAAAATCTACAGGGAGTTCTGCAGTTGAACTTAGATGATTTATTTTTTTCATTTAATGTGAAGCTCTTTACATGTAGGGTTTCTAATAAGCTTTTCAGAAACCACTAAAAAAATCATTCTACCTCATCATATTTTACTTTATATATATATTTCTTGTAGGTGAAATACAGCCACTATGATAAGATTAGCTGTTACATACTTTATAACATCTAGATCAAAGGATGAAAATTAAGTCCTATCTTTACTATTGCTCTTCTATGTCCTGAATCTCTTGAACAAGAGAATAAGCTAGTTTCTCCACCAATCAAGACATAATGCTCTTGCCAGTGTTCACTCCACTGTAAGCCTGGTCTAGACAGACACATATTCACTAACCTCTCTATCAAAGAAGGCAGACTCGGGCAGTGAAAAGAACACTGGACTGAGAATCAGCATGCCTGTGTTCTAGTTCCAGCTGTCAACTATGAGTTGTGTCCCTGGGCAAGTCACTTAACCATTCTGAGTCTCAGTTTCCTCATCTGTAAAAATGAGCGGATTAGATTAGAGGCTCCCTAAAACTGTTTCCGTGGCTAAGATTCTAGATTAACCAAACAAAGGTACATACAGCACAATCATTAATTCTTCCTTTTCTTACAAGATAAGTCCCTTTGTGGACTGAAATGCAGTTTTCACTTGCACTGAAGGCTGTCCTCTAGAGCAGCAGTGCTTCTCAGACCTCAACGTGCATATAAATCCTCTGAAGATCTTGTTAAAATGGAGATAATGAACCCATAGGTCTGGAGTGGGTTCAACCATGCTGCATTTCTAACAAGCTTCCAGATAATGCCAGTGATGCTGGTCAAACCACGTTTTGAGTTAACAAGAACCAAAGACTCTAGATACTTAGTGGGCTTGCATTTTCTCTACCTATTGTAGGTGGGTTCTCTGCAGTGAGTCTACTCTTTGATAAACAAACATTGTTTTTGTTGTCAAGGAATGTATAATGTCTTGCATTATTCTGCTTCAGATTTTTCCTTAATTATACAGATTCTAGAAACTATACTGTGTAGTAAAAACCAGCTATCAGTTATAAATGACTATATTTTCAAAGACATAATTTATCATTGTAAAGCCAATCATAAACCAAAATTTTTTTAAGAAGAAAAATGTCCTTTGCTTCCTTCCTCTCCCAGATACACTTTTGAGTCTTCACATCTCAAGAGTGCTCAGATAAACTGGAAATGCCTTGGAAAGAAAGCACATGTAGGTCTGGATGAATGTAGATAAGCTACATGACTCCCTGAAGTGGTCAAAACATAAGCCCTCCACACTCACAGATTTCTGTTCATGGTTTCACATCGCTCATTACAGTCTGTCCCAGTCAATAAACTGGAGAAAGACAGTGTAGTAAATCAGCACATATTTTAAGCCTCTTGATTAGTTGGGCATCCTAAAGGAAGGTTACCCAAAATAGAAATAGGAATAAAAAAGACATTTCTTGATTTTTTTTCTACATGACATAAAATAGAGACTGAATTCTTTTGGCACGAGGGCGGACAGGAGAGGAAAGTTAAGCTATTTAGCCACACCCACTGGGGAAAGGAAGACTTATGTACTGGTCGGCTCTTACTAAGTAGAAAATGCTTCAGGTGCTTCTCTTCCCATTTACCCCTTCTAGAGTCCTCTCATTGTTAATACAGGAATTCATAAATTTCCTCATCAATAGAATCTCTCAAGTCATCCCTAACTTTTAAGGATATCCTGATTTCTGAGCTGTCATTCTTTGTAGAAAACTATAGCATTAAGAGCATTTAAAAAGACAATGTTACCTAATTAATAAAGCTATTTTGTGTATATTATTAAAACTGTACTGGCCAGGCCCGGTGGCTCACACCTATAATCCCAGCACTTTGGGAGGCCAAGGCGGGCAGAACACCTGAGGTCAGGAGTTCGAAACCAGCCTGGCCAACATGTTGAAACCCACCTCTATTAAAAAAAAAAAAAAAAAAATTTCCAGGTGTGGCTGTGCGTGCCTGTAGTCCCAGCTACTCAGGAGGCTGAGGCAAGAGAATCGCTTGAACCCAAGAGGCAGAGGTTGCAGTGAGCCGAGATCACGCCACTGCACTCCATCCAAGGCGGCAATGAGCCGACATCACGCCACTGCACTCCATCCAGGGAGACAGAGTGAGACTCCATCTCAAAAACAAACAAAAGCTATACCAAAAAATTTCAAAACCTGCAAAATGTTAAACCAATTCATTTATAAAGAAGTAGAGAGGTTGGAGCACATTAATATTCCATTGTAATACTTTTCTGGCACCTTTGAATGCCAGAAAACTAGTATCACTAACTAGCAATACAACTAGTTACTAATACAATTAGTATTAATAATGAAAATTCCTCTGAAGTAGTAAAAATTACCTGGGAATGAAGACAAAAATTCAAATAAATATATCTGTTTAAGAGAAACAAACTGTAGCACACACACAACTTCATTCCCAAAATACCTGAGAGCCAATAGCTGGGAACGTAACTCCTTGTTCCTTAAGGTTCTTAATCATTGCTGATATTAGACTAAGCTGTGGATCATTCTTAAATTCATCTGTCCATTCAACCATAAGAGCCTTTAATTTTTCACATACTTTAGGATGACCCTGTAAAATAGAAAAAGAAATAAAAGAGCATCGATTTCCCAGCCAATGATTTAATACAGACATTTTAAATAGTAAAGTTATAAAGTGATATTTTTTGAATCACAAGTTATGCATAGCTATAGACAAATAAGAAAATATAGTTATTGGAAATAAAACTAATGTTCACACTATGAAAAAACCCATCATGTATATGTCACTTCAAAATTAAAGCATTAAATAGGTAATAACATTTTGGAGATCTGAAAGGACTTTTCAGAATATTTTACAACGAAGCAAGGTTTGTACATCAGTAAGACAAGGAAAAGTGTTAGCTTTTTGCAAAGCAATAAAAAAGTTGGAAGGAGAGAATAAATGATACAGTTCCTTTATTCCGAATTCCTGACTTCTTAATGTTCATAACTATGCATTTTTTCCATGATGCTTAATTATCTGGGGCCTAATTTGAGGTACATTGCATGTTAATCATCTTAAAAATTTAATTTCTTCAAAATAACCTCTTTTTATTCTTTTTTTTTTTTTTTTTTGGTTCGTTTTTTGAGACAGAGTCTTACCCTGTGGCAGAGGCTGGAGTGCAGTGGCTCGATCTCAGCACACTGCAACCTCTGCCTCCCAGAGGGGGGTGGGGGGTGGGGGTTCAAGCGATTTTCCTGTGTCAACCTCCCGAGTAGGATTACAGGCGCGCACCACCATGCCCAGCTAATTCTTGTACTTTTAGTACAGGCAGAGTTTCACCATGTTGGCCAGGCTGGTCTTGAACTCCTGACCCCAAGTGATTCGCCCGCCTCAGCCTCCCAAAGTCCTGCGATTACAGGCATGAGCCACCACACTCAGCCCAAAATAACATAACTCTTTATGGTTGACGTATAACAAAGATTCAAGTTAGTCTAAGGCAGGTGTACAGGGCATTATTCTTCTGTATTAAAGAAAGAGATAAATGTAGTGAGTTTTCAAAATAAATTATTTTACTCATTGCTTATTAAGGAAAAAAACCTGGCCAGTTCATTAAAATACTGACGTATCTTCATAGTGGCAATAATTTGAAGTCTTGCTATTTGATGTAATAGATATAAAGAAACCTTCACAGATACCAGAGAAGAAATAACTCCTCTATGAAATGTCATGAATGCATTTCAAATCAATACTTACTAAATAATTGGCTAAAGCTTTTAAAAATGGAGGTTAGACTTTTAGATTACTCTATTAGACGAAAAAGAATTCTTCCTAAGTGCACATGTAATCTGTATTTTGATCAGGGAGCATATAGTGGATTTGTAAATGCTTTATTGAGACTATGCATGAACTTAATTTGTTTAATAAAAGGAAATTTTTAAAAAGGGCAGGATGTTGGCTGGGCGCGGTGGCTCATGCCTGTAATCCCAGCACTTTGGGAGGCCGAGGTGGGCAATCACGAGGTCAGGAGTTCGAGACGAGCCTGACCAACATGGTAAAACCCTGTCTCTGCTAAAGCTACAAAAACCAGCCAGGCGTGGTGGCGCATGCCTGTAATCCCAGCTACTCAGGAGGCTGAGGCAGGAGAATCACTTGAACCCGGGAGGCGGAGGTTGCAGTGAGCTAAGATCACTGTACTCCAGCCTGGGTGACAAAGAGAGACACTGTCTCAAAAAAAAAAAAAGAAGGCGGGATGTTATTAAGCACAAAACCAATATGTTCACTGTAAAACATTCAGAAAATAAAGAGAAGTCCTCTTGCCTATAGGTAGTCGTTTTTGGAAATGGCTGTTTGCACTACTACACACAGGTAAGTATACCACATTTTTCACCTACATCACAAAAAACATGGTATTAGAATCTCTTCATGAACAGTTGTAATCTCGATGGACATTCAGGACATTAAAAGACATAATGTTTATTAATTAGGAGAAAATAAATATTAACTGCATAAAGCAGGAAAGGGAAAGAATTATCACTTAAACATGATGTTTGAAAAGTACAGAATTTTATATTCTTACTATATTTCTATACTGCTTTTTTTCTACTGTAACCTGGAACTACTCATTTTTCCCAAAAACATGAGGCATTTTCCATTTTAACATACAAAAACTTTTTCTTGATTTACAATACTCCCCCTAAAAGAGCCAAAAATAATTACCTTTAGAATGCACAAATTTTTACTGGGGAAACTCACATATTACTAAGTGAAAATTTAAAAATGTCCTGAATTGTGTGACTGGAATTCTACAGTTGAGTGGGCAGTTGTAGGGTCCCCAGTTCTCCCTGCTTTCTTTCTGTGTCCCAGTAGAAAAATAGAGTGCCTTGTCCCGCTCTGTGACCCAGCCAGCTGCATGTTTTCCACCATAGGTTTGGACCCAAACTGGGGCCTTGAACATTCTCAGGCACTGATACAGTTGTTCAGGTTGTGGCCCGAAACACTAAAAGATCAAATATGTTGCTAAACACGTAGAAACCAGCCCCGACCCTGAGCCAAATTCCTTAAAACCTCCTATAAACTGCAGCCCTACTGTGTAAGTTCCCCTAATAAATGCTTTAGACTGATCACCCTGGCATTTAGTGCCTCCTTTTTTGGACTCTCATCTGGCCCTATCTGGAACAGTTTAGGGTAGTCCCTTGTGGGAACTCCCCCCGCCACCACTTTTGAGGCAACTCCAGCTGTGGGTTCGGCCAGTAAGAACAGCAGTATAGTATTAAAATCCTGTGATGGGGCCGGGCACAGTGGCTAACGCTTGTAATCCCAGCACTTTGGGAGGCCGAGGCGGGCGGATCACAAGGTCAGGAGATCGAGACCACGGTGAAACCCCGTCTCTACTAAAAATACAAAAAAATTAGCCAGATATGGTGGCAGGCGCCTGTAGTCCCAGCTACTCGGAGAGGCTGAGGCAGGAGAATGGCGTGAACCCGGGAGGGGGAGCTTGCAGTGAGCCGAGATTGCGCCACTGCACTCAAGCCTGGGCGACAGAGCGAAACTCCGCCTCAAAAAAAAAAAAAAAAAAAAATCCTGTGATGGCCAGGAAGTGGCCTTATTGATAAAGATAAAAACTCAACGGGGCCATAGACTTTTGGCAGTATTTCTGAAAGGTTTTCCATTAGGAAAATACCTTGTGCCTACAAAAACAGTACCTAAAATAGACTGATATTATTTAATTAGATATAGAAATACCTGTTTTCTTATCAGATGAAAGTATGATGGAAAAGAACAGGTTAAAAATACTCTAATATGGCTTGAAAAAACTAACTCAAAGTTACATGAATCCGCAGTCTCTTCAACGAAACATAATATTTATTTATATACTGGATAGACACAGCCTAGAAAGGATTTCTTAAAAAGCACAGAATAGTCCTTTGTGAAGATTTAAACAATAAAATATGTGAAGAAAGAAGACTGCCTTAATTTCTGGAAATAATGCTCCTTACCTTATTTAATACGTTGCTTACTTCACTAGCAAAATCTCTTGAACATACTTCTAAATGAAAAATTTTGCCACAGTTTGATACACACGCTCCTAGAAGCTAAAAGCACAAAATCAGAAGTTAAAGAGGCTCAACTGTGGCAGATAATTTTGTGGTACAGGTTAAAACAAAACCACTCACAGTCAAAGCTTGCATAGCAACGTGAGGATCTTTGTGGTTCACTCTTCTCATAATAGACCGAAGACAATCCTTAGGTCTAAAAAATAAGAAAAGTAAAAATTACTTAATAATACATCTGGCTTCCCCCTGCCCCTTAACTGTTATAGACCAAAGACTACGATAAAAAGGGAGACTACGATAAAGTAGACAAATTTAATTTTCATCAATAACATGGTTGAAAAACTGTAAACTAGTTCCTTTAAATTTTTCAAACAAAATTAACAGGCTCTCTTATTAGTAATCGTAGATGAGGCATTTCAGGCTAATTCTGGGTAGGAAAAAAAAAGCGTTGAAAATAAAATGGTAGGCCATGACTTCCACTGCCAACCAGGGTGGAAAAACAGACCAGACTTACACTCCCATTGTAAACAATTAGAAAACTGGAAAAATAGATTTAAAATACACACCGAGGTTAACTTTTTAAAGACATGAGGCCATAGGCAGTACTGAATGATAATCCCTAAGAAGGAAAATGAATTAGATAAGCCAGAAGTTTGCCTCAACTTTCTGCCTAGAGGCACTTTCCAAGTATCAGTGAAGACTTTCTGAAAAACCCACTCATGCACAGGTAAAAAAAACTCCATGAAACTGGTCAAAAAGTGATGAGGGCGATATGCTAAAGAGATCCAAAGCTCACACAGTTGTCATAGATGAGACCACAGTGAAGCATCTACTGAAAATCCAGAGCATTCAGTGGATATACAGGGGAGTTTAGACCCTAGCAACGCAGCTCAACCATACCTACATACCGCCTAACAACATAAGCCACAGACAAATGTAACAACTTCTGAAAAAATAAAGTCCAATACTCCTTAACAGGAATACAACACCTGATGCTCAACAATGTAAAATTCAAAATATTAAGGATTCAATAAAATGATATGATGACATGATATGAAGAAGAAAACTACCATACACAACTAGCAGAAAATTCAGTCAACTGAGAATGTAGAAATAACAAAGATGATGAAATTAGCAGTCAAGGACTTTATATAAGCTATTATATATATTTATAAATATATATTTATATAAGCTATTATAAGTATGCTGGAAATCATCCACATAATGATGAAGAAATGATATATTAAAAAGGGCCCAGAAAAAAGTCTAGAGACAAAAAATATGTAAAATTAAAAAGTAGATGGAATTAATCAGGTAAGAATGAAAGATCAGTAAATTTGAAAATATGCTGAAAGTATCCCAACTGAAGTACAGAGAGAAAAAAAACGAAAAAATTTAACAGAGAGCCACCATTACAAATACTTTTAAGAGAGAAATGAAAATAAAATAGCTTGGGTGCAGTAGCTCACACCTATAATCCTAGCATTTTGAGAGGCCGAGGCGGGCAGATGGCTTGAGTCCGGAAGTTCAAGATCAGCCTGGGCAACATTGTGAAACCCCATCTCTACAAAAAATAATACAAAAATTAGCCAGAAATGGTCCCAGCTCCTAGGGGCACAGTGAATGGCCTGAGGTGGGAGGTACACTTGAGCCCCAGAGGTCAAGGATGCAGTGAGCTGTGATGGCACCACTGTACTCCATCCTGAGAGAAAGAGTGAGACCCTGTCTCAAAAAAAATGTTTTAAATTAAAAAAAAAACATAAAAACTATTTGATTGATACACAAAAGACAGAAAGAGAAAACAGAAGAAACATAACCAATCATCTAGAAAAATGGCAGATTAAGATTGTAAACCAACTACACTTGTATCAATTCACTACTGTTAGCAGTTTTCACAACAAGGAATACTAACAGGGATAAAGAGAGACAGCACATAATAACAAAACGGTTAAGTCCCCCAAGAAAACATAATTCTAAATGTGCATGAACACAAAAATAGAACTTCAAAATATATAAAGGAAACATCGATAGAGCTGAAAGGAAAAACAGACAAATCTACTGGAAACTTCAACATGGCCCCTCAATGACTTGATAACACAAGAAAAAAAAGTACTGATATGGAATACCTGAATGACACTATCATGCAACTTGACCTGACTGGCATTACACAACAATCCACCCACTCATGGAACTATACCCATTTTTTCTCATGTGCATGGAAAATTCAACAAAATGGACTACATTCTGTCCTATAAAACAAACACTGATAAATTTAAAAGGACTAAAGTCATACAAAGCACATTCTTTGACCATAACAAAATTAAACTACAAATTGATAACAAAATGATAGCATAAAAATACCCAAATATTTGGAAATCAAATAACAAGTATCTAAGGCTTACATCAAATGAAATCACAGAACCATAATCTCCCTTAAGGACATGAAAA
This sequence comes from Symphalangus syndactylus, assembly GCF_028878055.3. NCBI lineage: Eukaryota > Metazoa > Chordata > Mammalia > Primates > Hylobatidae > Symphalangus > Symphalangus syndactylus. The sequence continues at coordinate 23,059,909 of NC_072432.2, read as the reverse complement.
TGAAAGCATACTATCCAGTACTCTTTATAAGAATGTTCACAGAGGCTCTGTTCATAGAGTCAAAACCTGGATACTATCCAAATGCCCATGAACAGATGAATGGATAAATTGTAATATATTAACACAATACCTCTTCCCCAAAAAACAGGAATATTGATACATACAAAAATTTGAATTCATCTTAGAAACATACTTAGTGCTAGTCACAGGAGTACTGACAATACCATTTCATTTTATGAAATTCTAGAAAAGGAAATTTACTCTATAGTGACAATGCATATTAGTAATTGCATAAGTGGAAGGAACTTTTGGGAGTGATTAAATGCTATCTTGGTTGGGATGATACTTATATAGGTGTATATATTTGTCAGAACTCATCAAACTATCAAACCATACACGTACAAGGGATGCTTTTTGTTGTAGATAAATCATAGGTCAGTAAAACAGATCTATTTAAATGACAGGCCAAGCACGTAGCAAACATGCATTTCATGGGCATGCTTTACGGTAATTAACGATAATAGTAAAGCAGAGTAATCATCCATATAACCTATGAAACATCATGTGCTTAGGCTCTCAAAAATTATAATAAGCAAAGGACTCATTCAGTGTTCAAAACATTCACAGCAAACCAAGTCCTCCATTTACTGAAGTTCAGTTCCTTGCCCATGATGCCAGTTACCGGGCAGTAATAGGCACTAACAAGATTCATACCTGTCACTTAAACATGCTATGTTCTGGCCACAGAGATGCCTCCCAATAAATTCAGATAACATAAACAGGGAGTTCTTTATGTAAGTCAAAAGGATAGCCTCAAAATATTAAATCATCAGATGAAAACGACATATATTTTCCTCTAATAACACAATACATTATCAACATCTATAAATTATTTCAACTAAAAATAATACAATATATTATTCTCAAGGGCATATGGATATTACCCAGGATAAACAATGTTAAGCCATAAAACAAGTCTCTACAGATTTGAAAAGATAAAAATCATAGAAAGCATGTTCTCCAAAGACAGTAGAATAAAATTTGAAAGAACAAAAAAATGTAGAAAATTAAAATATGTGAAAATCAACATCCTCCTAAATAGCCAATGAGTCAAAGAAAAAAAAATCACAGGGGAAATTAGAAAATACTTTGAGATTAATGAAAAGGAAAACATAACCCAAGAAAACTTAAGGGTGCAATAAAACAGTGAGAGGAAAATTCATACCTATAAGCACCTACATTTAAAAAAAAAAAAAAAAAAGACGATCTCAATACCACCTCACACCTATCAGGATGGCTATTATAAAGAAAAACAGAAAAAATGATAAATGTTGACAAAGATGTGGAGAAACTGAAACACTTGTGCACTGTTGGTGGGAATATAAAACTCTACAGGTGCTGTGTAAAACAGTATAATGGTTCCTCAAATAATTAAAAATAGAATTACCATATGCTCTAGCAATTCCCCTTCTGGGTATATACTCCAAAGGACTTAAAGCAGGCAGGGTCTGGAGGAGATAGTGGTATACCCGTGTTCATAGCAGCATTATTCACAATAGCTAAAAGGTGGAAGCAACCCAAAGTGTCCACAGACACATAAATGGATAAGCAAAATGTGGTACATACATACATGGAATACTATCCATCCTTTATAAAAACGAAATTCTGCCATATGCTACAACAGGGATGAACTTTAAAGCCATTACGCTAAGTGAAATAAGCTGGTCACAACAGAGCAAATGCTGTATGATGCCCCTTAAATGAGGTACTAAGAGTAGTCAAAATCAAGGCCGGGCACAGTGGCTTGCACCTGTAATTCCAGCACTTTGGGAGATGAAGGTGGAAGGATTGCTCCAGCCTAGGAGTGAGACCAGCCTGGGCAATATAGTGGGACCTTGTCTCTACAAGAAATTTTTTAAATTAGCCAGGCATGGTGGCACACACTTGTAGTCCCAGCTATTCGAGAGGCTGAGGTGGAAGGATCACTTGCTGCGGTGAGCCATGATTGCGCCACTGCACTCCAGCCTGGGTGACAGAGTGAGACCATATCTTCAAAAACAGAAAAAAAAAAGAGTAGTAAAAATCATTGACAGAAAGTAGAATGGTGGTTGCCAGGGGGCCTGGGGAGCAGGGAATGGGGAGTTATTGTTTAATTGTTTAATGGGTATACAGTTGCAGTTTTAAAGAGTTCTGGAGGTAGGTAGGGACTATAGTTCACAACATTATGCAGGTATTTAATACTATTAAGATGGTAAATTGTATGCTATGTTTATTTTGCTACAATCTAAAGAATTGGTGAAAAAGATCTCAAATCAATAACCTAAGATTATACCTTAAGAAACGAGGAAAAAGAGCAAGTAAACCCAAAGCAAGCAAAGCAGAAGGAGGGAAACAATAAAGAGAGGCAATAAATGAAACAGACAACAGAAACACAACTGAGAAAATCCAATGAAAACAAGTTGTTTCTTTTTTTTAAAGGATCAACAAAACTGAAAAACCTTTGGTTAGACTGGCTAAGAAAGAAAGGTGACTCAATTTATTAGGATCAGAAAATAAAGAGGCAACATTACTCTCAACCTCACTGAAATAAAAAGGATTTTAAAAAACACTATGAACAACTTTATGCCAACGAATTGGATAACCTAGTTAAAATGGACAAATTCCCACAAAGACAGGAAACTATTGAAACTAACTCTATGATATGCTTAGGTGTTCAAAGAAAAAAAGAAAAAATAAAAGAAACTGACTTAAGAAGAAACAGAAAATATGAATAGACCTATGTAACAAGTAAAAAGACCAAATTACTGATTAAGAAAAGCTCCCATAAAGAAAATCTCCCAAAATCTCCTTAAGCTGATTAGCAACTTCAGCAGTCTCAGGATACAAAATTAATGTACAAAAATCACAAGCATTCTTGTACACCAATAACAAAGAAACAGAGAGCCAAATCATGAGTGAACTCCCATTCACAATTGCTTCAAAGAGAATAAAATACCTAGGAATCCAACTTACAAGGGATGTGAAGGACCTCTTCAAGGAGAACTACAAACCACTGCTCAATGAAATAAAAGAGGATGCAAACAAATGGAAGAACATTCCATGCTCATGGGTTGGAAGAATCAATATTGTGAAAATGGCCATACTGCCCAAGGTAATTTATAGATTCAATGCCATCCCCATCAAGCTACCAATGACTTTCTTCACAGAATTGGAAAAAACTACTTTAAAGTTCATATGGAACCAAAAAAGAGCCCGCATCGCCAAGTCAATCCTAAGCCAAAAGAACAAAGCTGGAGGCATCACGCTACCTGACTTTAAACTATACTACAAGGCTACAGTAACCAAAACAGCATGGTACTGGTACCACAACAGAGACATAGATCAATGGAACAGAACAGAGCCCTCAGAAATGATGCCACATAGCTACAACTATCTGATCTTTGACAAACCTGACAAAAACAAGAAATGGGGAAAGGATTCCCTATTTAATAAATGGTGCTGGGAAAACTGGCTAGCCATATGTAGAAAGCTGCAACTGGATCCCTTCCTTACACCTTATACAAAAATTAATTCAAGATGGATTAAAGACTTATATGTTAGACCTAAAACCATTAAAATCCTAGAAGAAAACCTAGGCAATACCATTCAGGACATAGGCGTGGGCAAGGACTTCATGTCTAAAACACCAAAAGCAATGGCAACAAAAGCCAAAATCGACAAATGGGATCTCATTAAACTAAAGAGCTTCTGCACAGCAAAAGAAACTATCATCAGAGTGAACAGGCAACCTACACAATGGGAGAAAATTTTTGCAACCTACTCATCTGACAAAGGGCTAATATCCAGAATCTACAATGAACTCAAACAAATTTACAAGAAAAAAACAAACAACCCCATCAAAAAGTGGGCAGAGGACATGAACAGACACTTCTCAAAAGAAGACATTTATGCAGCCAAAAAACACATGAAGAAATGCCCATCATCACTGGCCATCAGAGAAATGCAAATCAAAACCACAACGAGATACTATCTCACACCAGTTAGAATGGCCATCATTAAAAAATCAGGAAACAACAGGTGCTGGAGAGGATGTGGAGAAATAGGAACACTTTTACACTGTTGGTGGGACTGTAAACTAGTTCAACCATTGTGGAAGTCAGTGTGGCGATTCCTCAGGGATCTAGAACTAGAAATACCATTTGACCCAGCCATCCCATTACTGGGTATATACCCAAAGGACTATAAATCATGCTGCTATAAAGACACATGCACACGTATGTTTATTGCGGCACTATTCACAATAGCAAAGACTTGGAACCAACCCAAATGTCCAACAACGATAGACTGGATTAAGAAAATGTGCCACATATACACCATGGAATACTATGCAGCCATAAAAAATGATGAGTTCGTGTCCTTTGTAGGGACATGGATGAAACTGGAAAACATCATTCTCAGTAAACTATCGCAAGGACAAAAAACCAAACACCGCATGTTCTCACTCATAGGTGGGAATTGAACAATGAGAACTCATGGACACAGGAAGGGGAACATCACGCTCCGGGGACTGTTGTGGGGTGGGGGGAGGGGGGAGGGACAGCATTAGGAGATACACCTAATGCTAAATGACGAGTTAATGGGTGCAGGAAATCAACATGGCACATGGATACATATGTAACAAACCTGCACATTGTGCACATGTACCCTAAAACCCTAAAGTATAATAAAAAAAAAAAAAAAGAAAAAAAAAAAAAGAAAATCTCAGAAACAGAAAGCTTCACTGGTGAATTCTACCAAATGTTTAAAAATTAACATCAACTCTTCATTAAAAAAATAATACACATACAAATTAAACACCAAAATTAAAAGTTTTGTGCGTTAAGGGATACCATCAATAAAGAAAAGTCAAACCACAGAACGGGAGAAAATATTTCCAAATCATATATATGACAAGGAATTAACAGCCACAATATATAAAGAACTCCTACATCTCAACAACAAGCAACAACCCAATTCAAAAATGGGCAAAGGACTTGAATAGACATTTCTCCAAGTAAGATACACAAATGGCCAATAAGCACATAAAAAGATGCTCAACATCACTAGTCATTAGGGAGATGCAAATCAAAACCACATTGAGATGCCACTTCACACTCACTAGGCTGGCTATTTTTTTAAGAAAGGAAAGATACCAACTATTGGAGGGGATGTAGTGAAATTAGAACCCTTGTACATCCCTGGTGGGAATGTAAAATGGTGTAGCTACTGTGAAGTGTGGTAGTTCCTCAAAAAATTAAGCATAACCACATATAATCCAGCTGAGACTCTAACCAATATCCGTACACTCATGTTCAGAGTAGTATTAATAGTATTCACAACAGCCAAATGTCCATCAACAAAAGAATGGATAAACAAAATGTGATATACAATGGAATAGTATTCAGCCTTAAGGAAATTCTGACACATGCTATATACAACATGGATGGACCTTGAAAACATTATGCTAAGTGAAATAAGCCTGACACAAAAGCACAAAAAATTCTATGTTTCCACTTCCATGAGGTATCTAGAATAGTCAAATTCATAAAGATAGAACACAGAAAAAAGTAACTAGTGGCTAGGAGGGGAAATGGAGAGCCATTATTTCAAAGGTGTAGAGTTTCCACTTGGGATGATGAAAAAGTTCTGAAAATGGATAGTGGTGTTGGTTGCATAATACTGTGAATGTACTAAATGCCACTGAATTATACACTTAAAAAGGATTTAAATGGTAAATTTTATGTTAAATATATTTTACGAAAATAAAATCAGTACTAATACAAGCTACAACGTAAATGAACCTCAAAAGAATTACACTTACATGAGGTCGGGCACGGTGACTCACGCCTATAATCCCAGCACTTTGGGAGGCCGAGGCAGGCGGATCACCTGAGGTCAGGAGTTTGAGACCAGCCTGGCCAACATGGTGAAACCTCGTCTCTACTAAAAATACAAAAACTTAGCCAGGCACAGTGGCATGTACCCAATCCCAGCTACTCAAGAGGCTGAGGCAGGAGAATCGCTTGAACCTGGGAGGTGGAGGTTACAGTGAACTGAGATTGTGCCACTGCATTCCAGCCTGGGCAACACAGCGAGACTCCGTCTCCCAAAAAAAAAAAAATTAAACCACATGAAGAAAGTTGGTCACAAAAGAACATGTATTGCAGAGCTCCATTTACATGAAATGTCTACAACAGGCAAATCCATACAGACGGAAAGTAGATTAGTGGTTTCCAGGAATGAGGAGAGGTGGGAATGGGAGTGACTGCTAATGAGTACAGCTTTCTTTTTGGGATGATGATTGTTCAGGAATTAGATACTGTTGAACAAACTTATGAACATATTAAAACCCACTGAATTGAATATTCTAAAATGGTAAATTTGATGGTATGTGAAATATATACACATTTATAAAAGTAAAAACATTTATCGGGCAATTTGAACTCCAATGAGCCCTGGAAAGTAAAGCGATATGCTTAAGGATAATTAGTTAGCACTGTAATAAATACAAAAAAATCCATTTTAATAATTATATAGAAAAATTAGGATACAAGGTAGGATTCCTGATTTTAAGGATGCTCAACTGCCTGTGAGGCTGCTTCCACCTAAAGAGCATGGTGAAGGGAGAAACAACACACAAAACAACTAATAGTGACAGAATGTCTATTACGTGCCAAGCATTCAATTTTTTTATCCTAAAACTTTTTTCTTCTACTTTACTGATTTTGTAAGATATTAAAATTTTTGGATAGCAGCATCATTAAACTGAAGAAATTATGTACTTTAACACTATTATTTAGATTTGCCTTTTTCACAGTTGGACTTATTTTAGGAGCCAGGGTCCGTGACCCCATACTGACTTGCAGTTGTGAATACCATGCTGACATAAAAACACAAAACAATCATTTCAAGGCATGGTAAAGGCCAGATATAAAGAATTATTTGAATACTAAAATTAAAATCAGTATAAAATAATCTAAAGATGATTCAGCTCAATATTTTAGAAAATAATCCTGTATACTTTCTTTACCAAATGTTAAATAAAATTGATTATGTATTTTGTTTATAAACCACTTCTTTTTTAAGGTAAGAAACCTAAACTGTGACTTTTGGAAAGGATGGTGGGGAAAGGGGTGTTGAAATGAAACTATTCCTTTTTATTTTAGACATTCCTATGTCGTTTTACCACAGCCAATTGTAAAAACCAAAGCAAAGATATCTCTGGCACCAAAATAAAACTGGCTACTGAACCACTAAAAGGACAGAGCTGCAAAGCCAGTAAGAATGAAGTGCTGATGAATACCTTGTTTGTGCAAACACAGCAGTATCTTTTTACACACTAGCTTAAAATCCCTTCAGAATTGTCTACAAAACAGAACTTACCCACTATTATGAACTGTCTCATTCTGTCCCAGGCATTTTTAATTCACTTTTTAGTATTTCCACCAGATAGATAATACTGAACTTTTATATATATATGTATAATTATTAAATCTTACCAAGTAATTAAAAGTATGGTTAAAACACTATTTTTTTAAAAGGTTCGGGGATTATAAGTGAATTTAACGTGAGTATACTTCTGGCTATTATCCTTCCAATGACAAATGAAAGTTGATTACAAGCATGGCGTCTATATAACTCATTCTCTACAGCAGTACCCTTTTGAGAGTGAAAGGTGGTGCTAACTGGACATAACAGAGGAACAGCAGGCATAAACTACAATTGTCCAAGGCAAATTGGATGTTATGGTCACAACAGCCAAAACTATGTTCATCCACAAAATCATCTTTTTATGAATAGATCTGGGTCATATAGTTCATAAGAGGGTAAAGGAAAAGTGGGCAGTATTTCTATACCGTTGCAGCTTCCAATGTCTTTTTCTCAAATCACAGACCAGACAGAAAACAGACTTTACAGGAATGTACATAACTGCCTACACAGCATATGTCAGCTGATGAACTGAAAGCATCAAATTCAATTTCATTATTTACCAGTATTACTCCTGTCTCAACAAACTGCACTGTCAGATTCAAAGAAAGCAGATTTAAGATGGAGCTCCTCTCTATCACATCCTCCCTACACCCACTCCTGCCCCATCATACCACTCTCAACCATTCAGTTTCTATGTGAAGTCATAACTATTAAAAACAAGTCAGCTCACGCCTGGAAGTAAATGAAAATTAAGGCGTGAACCTTCCTTAATCAATCAATCTTCACACACAAATATCCAAACTGTGCTACTGTGCTTTCTTTTGCAATAGACCTTTCTAATTTCCCAAACAAAACACAAACTCTGCAGAACTTGAAACTCTTAAGGCAAATGTGCAAAGGACAGATTTTTTTTTTTAATGAATTCTATCAGCAGTCACTTCTCTGATCTAATGGCAAATTAAGAAAACTTCTCATTTTTGCCCATTCATCGTGTTGGAAGTACTCAGATAATCTGATTCCACCACATGGAGTGCTATTTGTATATATCAATGCGAAAGGACACCAGCCCTTTGGATTAATCTCATTAGGAAAGCAAGACTTTCAGGGTGAATCACCTCCATAAAAATTAGAGAGGCACTGTTTAAAAAAAATTCAATAGGTACCAAAGAACTCTGTTAATAATGCTTTCCATAACTAATGTTCATTAATTACCTTCTAGGTGACAAGTATTATGCAAGGCTTTAGGAATAAAGTAGTGAACAAGAGGAGACTGATCCTGCTTCATGAAGTTCATAGTCTAGCCCAGTGTCTTTTTCTAAAACTTAAGTGAATCCCTGTATAAGTTAAAACTGTGACATAAACATAGTTGTCCAAACTTTATATAAACTACAATATCATGTTTAAAACCATCAACTTCAGAAAATGCTACTATCTTCTTTTTTTTTTTTTTTGAGACAGAGTCTCACTCTGTCTCCCAGCCTGGAATGCAGTGGTGCGATCTCAGTTCACTGCAACCTCCACTTCTTGGGTTCAAGCAATTCTCCCACCTCAGCCTCCCAAGTAGCTGAGATAACAGGCGGGCACTACCATACTCAGCTAATTTTTTTATTTTTAATGGAGACAGGGTTTCACCACATTGGCCAGGCTGGTCTCGAACTCCTGACCTCAGGTGATCCACCCACCTTGGCCTCCCAAAGGGCTGGAATTACAGGCGTAAGCCACCGTGCCCAGCCGAAAAATGCTATTATCTTTAATTTGGCTTTTATGAATTTTCATAAACTAAAATCTTTATCAGGCCATGTGTCTAAAACCAAGCCATGAACAGGCACCATGAAAGAAAATCTTCATGACTACCTAATCAGTTAAGATTCCCTGTCAGCTGTTCATATTTATAAATACACACAAATGGGTACATCTTTCAACACAGAACAATTTTCTCCATGTCAAAAGTCATAATTGTTAGATTTAAAAATGAAGAAACCCTTGTATCACATTTTGTCATTCCATTCTTAAGGATTGAGTGTCTCAAGTATCAAAAGTGGAATCTATAATTTTGTTTATTAGAAATTTTTTTCTAATGGTATTTTTCATTGTTTTGCTAAGTTCAAAGTTCTGATTCAACACTTATGGAACTAACAGGCCTTAGGCAAATTATGTATTCCGAAGATAACTATGATAATAATTCCCTTGACATGAACTTACCATTTCCCATCAAGAGATGACATCTAACCACCCTCCCCTTGAATCTGGACTGACTTCAGTGACTTGCTTGACCAATAAAATATAGTGGAAGTGACATTCTGAGACTCATAACTTACAAGAAGCCATGTGGAGTACATTTGGGTCTCCTGGAGCACTGGCTCTTAGGATGCTCCAACTGGGAACCCACCAGCATTCTGTGAGAAGCTCAAGCCACAAGCAGAGGCCTTGGGTAAGAGTTTCAACTGATAGCCAGGTGAGGTCCCAGGTGATGGTCGACCATCACTGCTCACCATACTAAGCATCCATCCCAGTGAAGCCTTCAGATGACCCTAGTCCCAGGCACTATGTGACTACAACTTCATGAGAGACCCCATGCAAGAACTGCCCAGCTGTTAACCCACATAACTTTGAGATATAATAAACTGCTTTTTTAAGCTAAGTGTCAGGACGGTTACGACTAAGAGTTGTGTAGTAAGAGATAACTAGAACAGCCTCTAACAAAGGAAGCTGATGGCTGATAGTTTGAATAGTACTAAGTCATATTATTTAGAATTGTTTGGGTCTTCTTTTAATCTCTGTTTAAAACATAACTTAAACATAATACGTATTTAAATAAAGTCACTTCAAGTTTATAAAGCCTAAATTAGGTCAGGCTTACAAAAGCCACTCATGAATCTCATCTCTGGATCACTTCTCAAAACCACCCTGCTCTCTTGGACCTCCAGTCCCTCATGAGGACTCTCCCGCCCTGCTGTTCTTAGTCAATGCTTACTCATCCTACAGATCAGAGCTTACACATCTCTTAAACTGAGGAACTTAGGCCCTTGATAGCTCCCCACATCAAGCTGTGCTTGGAATGTTAGGTATTCCACCTGCAAACTCAAATATTGAACTAAATCTGTCAGATAATAGTTGTAATACTAATAGTTAACACTTAGGGAGTGCCTGCTTTGTGTTAGATGCTGTGCTAAGAACCTTACAAGCAGACAATCTGACTCCAGAGTCTGTGCTCTTCACCACCACATGATAAAGCTTTGGTATTTAACACCTCTCTTTTGTTGGGTTGGTTTGTGGGGTTTTTCTCCTTAACTATTTATCTCCCCATCATGAGGGCCGCTGAAGGCAGGGCCCAGGGTTACACAGCTCATCCTTGGCATGCCACTCCTTAACCATGCCCTCTGGCACATAATAAATTCTCAATTGAAATTTGAGAAAATGAAAATAAGAATTATTTAGCAACTGCTGTTGCTCTCCCGTGACTGAAGTTAAAACACTGTCATTGTGAATGGGGCCTAGAATTGTGCCTTTGACATGGCTGAGGCTCAAAAAAAAGTCACTGAGCAAAACACGAAAAATACTACTTTTCACTATTGTACAACTAATATTTAGAATAAGTCATCTTCCTTATAAAGCTCTATTTATTACCAAGTTCTGTGTATCTTCCACTGAGTTCGCTAAGTGGAAAACGTACATCCTTTCATAAAATGTAGTTAATAGAACTATAATAAAACCATAAGGGGGAAAACGCACAATAAGTAGTGCTGGGAGGAAGAAAGGATGTCAGAAAAGAGATGGGTGGCAATAAACACAAAATATTTTGTAAAAATACAAGGTAAGAGAAAATCTGCACGTGCACTTAGAAGAGTCTACCAAAGGTTTCCATCACCTACCTGTTTAAAGGGTGGGCAAATCCTCATCTCTCTCAAAAAGCTTCTTAAAACCCCATTTTGGTATTTTAAAACCTTTTGTAAGACACATCCTCTCTTTTCCTTATCTTGAGATGGGAAAAGAAAAAGATAGGGGTCAGGGACAGCGACAAAGAACAGGGAAAGGAGAATTATCTCTCACCTTTCCCAGTTTTCCACCTAAAAATACCTACTTCTCTTATCATTTGATAAATGACCATAACATAAATCACACTGCTGTAAGATGTCACAGAAGAGCAACATTCTTAAGGTCAGTTTCCAAAGTCAAGGTGTAAGGCCAAACTGCAGTTAATCCATTTTCTTTGATTAGGGATTTAACTATTGGAGAACTCATGAACCGTCTCTCAAATGTGTCCAATACAGCCAACTTTTCCTCAATTACTAAAGCAAAACTGTTACTTTGAGCAACAGTTGAAGAAGCTGGCTTGCATACAGGACTATGTTAAATAAAATATGCATGCTCCGAGCAAGAATGGCCCTCAGCACAGCGAGGTATTGATGCTATGAGAAAACTGGGAATTGTAATTGTGAGACAGCGCATATAAGCTCACTAAATGAATTGGCAGGCACTAGTTTTTTGGGAGAAAATCTGAGGAGGCTGGAAAAGAATACAGTAAAATTTAGTAGGTTAAACATGTATATGATACAGCTCAATACTACAGTCAGAGGATCAAGGAAAACTAAAAGCAATTTTGCATTCTTGCAATTCTCTTTTCCACGAAAAGTGAAATTTCAAAAGTCTTTGGCCCACAGTAAGTTTTCAACAATGTCACTATATAATTTACAAATGTCTATCTACTTAAAGGTATACTGCTGTGCAGTCATGAGAGAACTATAGCTCAACGTTAGACGCAGTCACCAGTTAGTGAGATTACCTGAAAAGGTATTCCCAATACTATATAGGAGGAAGCCAAGAATATTTAAAGCTATTGTTGGAAAAAGAGTCAAGATTTGTGACATCCTATGCTGTATAAAACTTTGGAAAGTCTCTTATTTCAAATAGCTCTATATCTCAGTTGAAAAGTACTCTTTAGTATCATAAAAACCATATGCTGAGCAGTGACAGGAAGATTTTATATTCTTAAGGAAATTATTGTCATTGAAAAGACAGTAAATTTAAATTCTAATTCCTGTATATATTACTAAACTAATAAATGATTTTTAGACCAATCAACTTTTCAAAATGAGGCTATCACCTCTTCATTATCCCTCTCTCAGGACATAACAAAATAACAGGGTATTTGCCTAAAAGTATTGCAAATATAAAAGAAAAACGATCAAAACAAAAATTATCAATAGCAATAATAAAAAACATGGTTAACAAATATGTTTGCATGGTTAACCTCTAATAACCTATTAAGTCAGACTAAAAACATACAAGGACACTAGTGAAAGACTATCCGGCATGTTGCATCCCTGATCCCTGCTAGTTACTACATCAGTAACATCAGTAGTAATCCCCCTGTCATGGGACACCTGAAACCATCCCTAATGGAGCAATACCACCCAGGCTGAAAACCATTACTAAACAAAAGAAGCATTGTGATACAGTAGAAAAACAATTTGAAGCTTTGACAGACCTCATCTGTAAAAGAGGAGATGTCTAATATCTCCTTATCAGAATGTTAATACAAAACTCCTAGACTCATGCCAGGGATTTAGAGACTCTCAACAATGTTCTTGAAAGCACAAAAATGTCTCATTCTTTATCTTCACTTTTACAACTGTAGCTTTCAAAGTTATTTTAGAGTGATTTAAACTTTACATCTTCATCTAAAATGCTACGAAAAAAGCTTTACTGTGGTTTACCATTCAAGGACATATGTATGTCTATACTGGAGGAAGGAGGAGTATGTGCATGCATAGCTTTTTTTTATTATTATTATTATTTTTATTATTATACTTTAGGTTTTAGGGTACATGTGCACAATGTGCAGGTTTGTTACATATGTATCCATGTGCCATGTTGTTTTGCTGCACCCATTAACTCGTCATTTAGCATTAGGTATATCTCCTAATGCTGTCCCTCCCCTCTCCTCCCATCTCACAACAGTCCCCGGAGTGTGATGTTCCCCTTCCCGTGTCCATGAGTTCTCATTGTTCAATTCCCACCTATGAGTGAGAACATGCGGTGTTTGGTGCTACACCATGGAATACTATGCAGCCATAAAAAATGATGAGTTCATGTCCTTTGTAGGGACATGGATGAAACTGGAAAACATCATTCTCAGTAAACTATCGCAAGGCATGCATAGCTTTTATAGGACTTAGTATACCAGGACCTAGCAGGCACGTAGGAACTAAAAGACATGGGAACTCAAATCTTTGCTGAATGAACTAAATATTTTTAGAAATTAACAGATAATATAAATGCTCCTTGAATATTGAGTAAAGCCTTATTTAGATGCCTTTCATAAGCATGAAGGCATGTCACAGACTGTAAGAGAATTCTAATATAAAAATACGAAAGAAATCACAACAGAAATAATGCAGTCTTTATATACTGAACATATTCAAAATGCAAATTTGATTTGTAACATACATTACATAAAACATAATCCAGACAACATATAAAAAGGGGCAAAATACAGAGTACAAATATCAAATTATTCCCTTAATGTTAAGCTTATTAAGTAGGCATTTCTTATGAGATAATGGAACATGAATATAGATAAATATATATAGTGATGTTATTTGACTATTATTTAACAAACATGTTCATGTAAGTCGCAAAGGACTTCATTAGAAAAGGAGGTAAACTAAACTTCTACATGCTGAACTAAAATATTGAGGATTAAGTTCAATATGATGATATTTTGAGTTTCCCAGACCATATAACACTAAGGTATATTTCAGTCAAACAAAACACAATGTAACATAACATATGGGGAGAGAGGAATCACCAAAAACTTTAACGTAAGATTGGTAAGTCTTGATTTGTAATTTTAACCTTCAAATATAACTGCTCATACAAGCACTTAAGCACACAGCACAGTGAAGGTAGAAAAAAACAAAATGGGAAGTAAAGAAATCTGACTTCTAATTTTGCCTCTGTTCACTCCTTTTAGACAAGTCACATTAATATCTCAGGGCTTTACTTTTCTCATCTGCAAAACAAGTGCAACAGTCATTAGAATTCTACAAGTCTCATTCTATAAAATATATGGTGTTTTTAAGAGTTAGTAAAATAAAAAAGTAGAATCATTGTCTAGGCAAGTAAAGACTGAAAAATCAGCTCATGTTGGATCCCATTCCCTAGTCAACAACTTGATTTGTGTTGTTATCCCGATTCTCTCCTGAATCATCATCTCAATTTCCCCCTCACAGTGCATCATTCTCTTCCAGATACACAGATGCTATAATCTTGACTACCCTTTAAGAAGGGAAATTCCCAGCTAGGCGCAGTGGCTCACGCCTGTAATCCGGGCACTTTGGGAGGCCAAGACAGGCGGATCACGAAGTCAGCAGATCGAGACCATCCTGGCTAACACGGTGAAACCCCGTGTCTACTAAAAATACAAAAAAAAAAAAAAAAAAAAAGAATTAGCCGGGCATGGGGGCGGGTGCCTGTAGTCCCAGCTACTGGGGAGGCTGAGGCAAGAGAATGGTGTGAACCTGGGAGGCGGGGTTTGTGGTAAGCTGAGATTGCACCACTGCACTACAGCCTGGGTGACAGAGCCAGACTCCATCTCAGGAAAAAAAAAAAAAAGAAAAAGAAGGGAAATTCCCAGTCAGTGAAAGAAAACCCCCACTGAAATAGCAGCAAAAAGGACAAAATACCTCATAAGAAACATTACAAAAAATGTACAAGACTTTTAAGAGGAAAACTTAAAAATACTACTAAAGGTTATAAACAAAAGGAGATGCTATGTTCTTGGATAGGAAGATTTAGAATCATAAAGACATAAATTTTTTAATTTAAAACTAAGCCAATTTAAACAGAAAGTTTTGTTTTTAAACCAGTCAACTCAATTTGAAAGTTTATCTAAGGAGAACAGGAAGGGGAAAGAATATCTAAAAAAACACTTCAAGCAAAAAAAAAAACCTCAAGACCATGTCCTACCAAATGTCAAAACATATTAATAATTAAAACCACGTGGTAGCAGAATGTGTTTAGACACATACCAACGGGTCATAAGAGAAAAACAGACTTAAATACATATGCAAATATAATATATAAAAGAAGTATTTCAAATCAGATGGAAAAAAAGATGGACTAGTCAGTAAATGGTCTTGGGATATTTGGTAGCCAAATAGAAAAGAATAAAGTTAGAACCCTACTTCATACTGCCTAACAGGATAAATTCCAAATAGATCAAAGACTTGAATGTAAAAAATAAACCATACTGAGACTGTGGGGACAGTCTGGTGGCTTCTAACAAAGATAAACAGTCTTACTATATGATCCAGCAATCATGTTCTCACATATTTACCCAACTGAACTGAAAATGATGTCAACACAAAAGCCTGCAATTAATGTTTATAGAAGCTTTATTAAAAATCACCAAAACTGGGAACCATCAAGATGTCCTTCTGTAGGTTAATAAACCGTAGAACATCCATATAATGGAAGAGTATTCAGCAATAAGAAGAAATGAACTATTGAGCCACGAAAAGGCACGTAGGAACCTTAAATGCATATTTCAGATGCCAGTCTGAAAAGGCTATATAGTCTATGATCCCAATTATACAACATTTGGAAAAGATGAAGTTGTAAACAGTAAAGAGATCAGCGGCTGTTTAAAGTTCAAAGAGGAAGGAAAGCAATGAATAGATGGAGCACAGGTCATTTTAAGATGATAAAACTAATCTGCATGGTACTGTAATGACAGATTCGTGTCATTACATAACGGTAGATACATGTAATTATATACACTGTCAAAACCCACTGACCTATACAAAACAAAGTGTACCTTAATGTAAACTATGGACTTTAGTTAATAGTAATGTATCAATATTGGTTCATATCTTGTAACAAATATATACACTAATGAAAAATGTGAATAATTGGGGAAATTGTGCTGGGGTTGACTTCTGAACTATCTGTTCAATATGCATTATGCTAAGCAATGTGCATTCGTTTCCCTTGCTTCTTCCAAACCACTCTCCCTCTTTCCTAAAACTGCCCAGCTCTAATCACGTCAGTCCCCTCATGTTGCAGTTTATTTAAAAATCTCAAATGCCCCTTCACTTGTCAATTATTTTAGCTACTGGATCACTGCCTCTCTCTCCAACATCACTCCTGTCCTAATTGTTGGAGTGTAAGTGATGCTTTCAACACCCTGGCTTTTCAACTTCTATCACATCTTATTAACTCCGACGGACCTTGGAATCATTAGACCTTGTCATTATCAATAATTGAAAACCCTCTATAGTCTTAATTTAAAGCATCCTACATTCCAACCATCATCTTCTATTTTTCTAACTCACTCTGAAACCCAACTCTGCCCTCATTCAGGGCAACTGACTTCTGCTCCAGCTACTCTGTAACTTTCAAGTTCTTAGAAGGCATCAAGTTTTCTCTACCTTGCAGCATTCAGCATTCACCTACAGGCTATTGCTTCTTTCTGGGATGCAGTGCTTTGAACTCTTTGTCTCTTTTCAACATTAAAATTACAGCATAAATGTAACCCCCTCATACCAGTCTACCCTTTTATTTTCCATTATAGCACTCTGGTTACTAGCTTCTTAGCTATTGACCATCATCTGTTTATCTGTTTATTTCACATCTTCCACCATCAGAATATCAGCACCATTGATGGCAAAGGCTATGCCTGCTTTATTCACCACTGTATAGCCAAAGCATGATACTCGGCATTCAGTGTTTGACAAATAAAAGAAAAAATGACTAATGCAAAGAGAATGAAACGAATTAAAGAAATTCTGCCATGTTACGAAACTGAGCGAAACATGGAAATCAAGATCATGTTTTAAAAAAAAATTCTATGGGCTGGATGCGGTGGCTCACGCCTGTAATCCCAGCACTTCAGGAGGCCGAGGAGGGCACATCACAAGGTCAGGGGTTCGAGGCCAGCCTGGCCAATACGCTGAAACCCCATGTCTACTAAAAATACAAAATAGCCGGGCATGGTGGCGTGCACCTGTAATCCCAGCTACTTAGGAGGCTGAGACAGGAGAATCGTTTGAACTCGGGAGGCAGAAGTTTCAATGAGCCGAGATTGCACCATTGCACTCCAGCCTGGGCAACAAGAGTGAAACTCTGTCTCAAAAAAAAATAAAACAAAAAAAATTATTTAATTCTGCTGGAACACTTCACCTATTTTAAGTTACATAACAGAATACTAAATATCAGTTAGATTTCTTACTTGAAAAGTTGAGAGAATCTACAGTACCTAGAACTGCTGTGATAATCAAAATGTTCACAGGACACTGTAACAGGGTCTGGCAAACAATAAGTAGTCAATAAGTGATGATTATTCTTAAAAGAGCATTTAAAAGACTTTGAAGATAAAGTCCTGTAAAATGAGGATATGATCATAGGAAGAAAAAAAGACTTGAAAGAGGTCTGTTTCTGTACTGATGCTGCCCTTTCAACTCTAGGATATCCAGCTCAGAGATTATTTTTCCCTTACAAAAATCAGGAAATATTCTTTCAACTTCCTACTGAAGGCCGGAAATAGTCACAGTCCAGTCCAGGACAAAGCAATACAAAGCCAAAGGGCGGGCAGGGTGGCTCACGCCTGTAGTCCCAGCACTTTGGGAGGCCAGGGCGGGCAGATCACAAGGTCAGGAGATCGAGACCAACCTGGCTAACACGGTGAAACCCCGTCTTTATTAAAAATACAAAAAAAAATTAGCTGGGCATGGTGGCAGGTGCCTGTAGTCCCAGCTACTGGGGAGGCTGAGGCAGCAGAATGGCGTGAATCCAGCAGGCGGAGCTTGCAGTGAGCTGAGATCGCACCACTGCACTCCAGCCTGGGCGACAGAGCAAGATTCAGTCTCAAAAAATAAAAAAAATTAAAAAAATAAAATACAAAGCCAAGGAAAAACATTTTTAACAAACACCTTCCCAAAGGCTTACATTAGTATTTTTCACAAAACACCAGTAATGACTATCATATGATCTTTCTCATTCTGTTAGAATAAATTTAGTACCAAAATATATCCATTAGTCGGGTAAAGCAAAAGTTACATGATGTTTTCCACCTTCAGTCAACTATATCTTTGGCTAAAGCTAAGCAAAGACAGTTAACATATAAAATAATAGCAAAAATTAAGCTAGAGGTCAATTACAGAACTTTAATTTTAACTTGTTATTGCAGATAATCAGTATCTATCCTCACGTCTATGTTTACATATGATAATATAAACCAATCAATACTAACACAGAAAAATTATTTATGTGAAGACATGTTAAAGAAAACTGCTATTATCATTGTGAAAGTTCTCTTGATTTCTAAACAAATGAAGGCTGTTCAGCCCATCATATGACCTAATTGGCTGAGCATTCTTCACTAGTTACTCATACACTGGAAATCGCACACTAAAAATCATGTGAATATCTTGAGACGTTAGAAAAAAATTTCAGAATGTTTGTTAAAGTTTTAGGTTTGGCATAATCAAATATTTCAAGATTAAAAAAACTACAATCTAAATGAAGTTAACAGGGATTACATCTAGTAGGTTTTCTGAAATTGAGATAATTACTAAAAATTACTAATTTTTATTCAGTAATTATGTATATGTATTAGATATTCTACATGCCACTAACCAAAATTAATGTTAAACTAGAAAATAATTTCTAAATTTGTCCAATACTAATAGACTTAAAAGAAATACATTTCTAAGACTGACAGGATACAATAAGTAGTCAATAGGTGATGATAAGTAATTAAGTAATAAATGCAGAAGAACATATACAATATGCTTATTACATGCAAATGGGGGAAATGTATTCACGTTTGTGTAAAAGAATAATGGAAAGATACAAAATATACGGAAGTGGTAACCTATAGAAGATCACAGCGGTGAAACAGAGATAGGAATTAGACTTGTCAATGTCCATCTTTTTAAATTGTTTTAACATTTGAGCCATGTGAATACATACTTATTTTTAAAAGAAGTAAATACTTTATATAAGCATGTGTATCTCTTTAAATCAACATAAATATATATGCATATGTATATATGAGTTTAAAGAACAGAAAATTGGTTTGTCTGTTTTTTTTCTTTTTAAGAGAAAGAATTAAGAAAAATTTTTCACAACACCACTGAGAGCCATGTTTCCAGGTCACAGTTCTGACTAAATGAAACTTCACAATAATAGCTCTTTTCTCCCCCTTTAAAACCCAAGAATACTTTTCAAACTACCATAATTCTAAGACAGATGACTTTAAAAAAAGAAACCAAAAGAGAAAAAAAGGTTAAAATAATATGAACTATTTCATTTTATTTATCCTCTAAATAATTCTACTATATATTACTAGTTACAAATCATTTTGATTTAAAAAATATAGTATTACTGAAAGTGAAATGCTCCTCCTAAAGTCCTTCCACCATCTCTGAATCTGTCCTCTTAAAAAGATCGCTGCACTTTACAAAATTTCAGGCTAACACCAAATAGCAATAATAATTTCTTTTCTAAATCTAGATTGTTGCCTGAAACACAAATCACTTCTGAACTGCATTCCAATCTACAACATCCCTCTGCTTCAAAAGACTCTATCTGAAGTTGTCTCTGGAAAACTCATGTCCTCTTTCCCCTCTCATCCCACTTACACGTTATAGTCTTCTCTAAAGCACATCACGTATTTAGAATACCTCAATGGCAGCCTGTAATACTGTTCAACATTCTTATGCTACCATCAGCAACCCATACCCAATCACAGGTTCCTACAAAACATAAACCAGATTTCTATAAGTTGTCCATATATACTAATTATAAAATGATTTAAAATATTAAAGACAAATTATAAATGTTTAAGACAAGCTGGAGGAAAGGGGAATGAGTTACCGTTTAATGGACACAGGGTTTCAGTTTGGGATGATGGATAAGTTCTGGAGACAGACATCGGGCATGTGAGTGTACTTAATGCTACTAAAGTGAACACTTTAAAATAGTTAATTTTATTTTATATATATTTTACCACAAAAATAAAAACAAATGACATATTAGGAATGCCACCATAAGTATCCCACAGTTTAGTGCTCACCTGAAAGAAACCTAACAATTTTCTATTACTAAGTTGATCTGTGAATATATAACTCAATTCTGTAAATGCTTATGCATTAGGCATGTAGGCACAGGGCCTATGACTCACTATAATTTTAGAAGTACATGTAAATGTTTTCATTTCTTTTAAAATAAGAAGAAAAAAGTGAACTTTTTTTTCAAAGAAAATGTTTTAATATTTAATACTAATATATTTTTCCTTAAAACAATGTAGTCATAAAATATTTTCACTTTTTTTTAATAGAAAGAGGGGCCCAAGAAGGCAAAAGTGCCTAGGGCCCATGAATGTCCTAATATGACCCTTATGTTTACCATTTCCTAGTATGAGATTATCAAGCGAGAACAAGAAAGAAAAAACACAACTGCAGATGTATGTTAAACAGTATTATTGAAAGAAACTACATACATGAGCAATTATTGAAGGCCTGACATTTTTTTAAAACCTCAATAATATTAGAATGGTATCTCAATTATTGTTTAATCCTTTTCAAACAACTCTTTATTAACAAGAGGTAAAACAAGATATCCCATTTATGCACACAATAAATGCTTGAAGATTAACCTAATGGGGATTTAAAAGAACCAGAGAGCAGTAACTACTAAAGGAGTCAAAAGTAAGTGAATAAGTGGGAAGAAAAAAGAAGAAAAAGGAGGGAAGGAAGAAGAAAAGGAAAAAACACTGACTAAAAGAACAAACAGATCCACCTTCTTTATCGAATTCGAATTCACTGAAGTTGAAAATATTTCCTAAGTAAATTCATAGGCTTAGTATAATGTCAATTAAAATCCCCAATTGACAATTCAAATATTGAGGAATATACTGAGAGAAAGTATGCAGTTTAAAAATAAATTTGAAAAACTAAAAAAAATGAGCATCTATCTAAACCTATTGATACTAGATAAAAACAAAAAGACAAAAAAATTGTTAAAGCTATAAATTAGTAAATTTCAAATATGAAAGGAAATAAAATAGGGAAAAGAATAATAAACATTTCTGGCAGAATAATGTTAACATGAAGAAAAACAAATTGATCTCTACAGCTTTGTGCTACAACATACAGAATTTCAGATGCATTACAAATTGATTTTTTAACTGGAAAAACATGGAATATTTATAGTTGTAAAAGGGGGTTTGTCTTTTGACAAACAACTTCAAGCAACTGACCCAATTATTACAGAAAGTATCTACAAAATGAAAAACACCAAAGTAAAGATAAAAAGGAAACCAACAAAGTGAAGAGAGAGAGGAGGGGCTTTGCAGCTGTAATGCTAGATAAAACTTTTATCTCCAAAATACACACGAAGTGGTCTAGCTTGGTGCCCACTCTTCAACAGAAACTGTCACAAAATATGACTTCAATCAAAAGCGGGCAGAGTTGCACTCATTCAGCCATGTGTCAGGTACTGTTATAAACACTTGATACAACTAATCTCAAAGTCACAACAACTCCCCTATGAAGATGATACTATTATTATTCTTAGGTGGTAAACTGGAAAAGTAAGGCCCAGAAAGATAAGTTACTTACCCAGTATGACATAGCTAAATGGCTAGAGCCAAGATTTGAACTCAGGCAATCTCCCTCTAGAGTACATGATCTCCAACACTAAGCTATTTACTTCTTTCCCATGCGCAACAAAAGTTCATGGACCATTCATTCTACAAATCTACTAGATTTATATCTAAGAAACTTTTCATTAGATATAAGTTACTAAAATGCAGGAAAAAACACAAATAAGAATAGTTTTGATAGAGTGCTTTGAGGATTCAGAGGATCATACCATTGTCAGTAAAGGGGATAAGGAAAGGCTTTATGGAAGAAGTGGTATCTACATTGGGTATGAAAGGATATGAGATACAGAGATGGGAAATTAAAGAGGAAAACACTCCATACTCAAGAAACAAAAGGACCAAAAGCATCAAACTAAGATAGAAAAAAAGCACTGGAACTCAAATAATTGAGCTGAAATGAATGTTATACAGGAGGGAAAAAAATGAAAATGAATGATTCAGAAGACTCAGGAGTTTAAACTGAAATCTGTATGGAAGGTAGGGGAGTAACATGAACACAGCTTTTATAAGGCAACTGGATATAAGAATTAGAAAAGAGATAGAAACAGAAAAAAAATGCCAGTGGGTTAATACGCTAGCCTGGGCAAGGTAAGGAATGTCCAAAGTAAAGTAGGGCAAATAAAAATGGAGAAAAGAGAACATGATATGTAATACACAGTAGTTAAGAATTTTAAATTAAATTAATGAACCAGGTCAGAATATATTAAAATGTAAATACAACAAAAGGGATGGATGGGACCACATTTGGGAGTTTCTTTGGGAACCTCATAGTGGGAGGACATTAGGGGCCAAAAAAAGCTAGAGTGGAAGGTAGACAGCCCCTGAAGAAAACTGCCTCTGCACCATTTGGCCATGCTCAAAAACTTGATTAAGGAGACTTTAAAACATCAACATTTTGAGAGAGATTATGAAGGCAGATGGACAGAATTGAGTAATAAATGTGGAGGTGACTCAAGTTTTAGTGCAATGAAAGAATGATCCTGTCATTAACAGAAATGGAAAAACTGAAGGAAAGTAGGTTTAAAGCAAAAAGAGACAGGAGTTCTGGTTTCTAGATGGTGAGATGAAGGCTTATATAGGACAACATCCAGAAATAATGCAGTGTCCACAAGACTAGTGCTTGAATAAGAAGAGCTGAAAATACAGATGCCATCTACATAAAGACAGCTGGAAGTTGTGAGACCAAAAGAAAAAATCTTAGAAATAAAAAATGAATAAGGGAAAGTTTCAGGAACGTCTATATTTAGGGGTGAAGGAAGAAGAGGCAAAGAAGACACTGGCAAAGGCTTAATATTACCACTGCAAATATCAAGTATAATGCAGCAGCACTTCCTAATCTTTTTAACATGAAAGTGCACAAATAAGATAATACCATTTGTGTGGCATAAAGCAGTAATCGAAACTGCTAAAGGCTAGTGCTGTTAGCCCAGGAGCTGAAGAAATCACCCATATCCACACCAATTAATCCAATTATTGTACTGTTTGGAAAGCTCTGTAATACATGACAAAAAGTTTAAGATTCTATTCCCCTAATCTTTCAATAGAAAGAAAAAATTTCTTTTCAATTCCACCTAACTGATTCATTAGGTGGAATGTTGCAAATCTGACAAAGGAGAAAAGAACTCAGAAATAACCATGAAACTTGGTAACTGAGAAATCACTAATAACTCTAAAATCAGTGGAAAAAAATGAGATTCCAGAAGAAAATATGAAGGAGGGTGATTAAAGTAACAACTTTTTACCAGTCATGTTACCCTAACTGGTTAAAAGGTATATAACCTAAATGGGATGATTCTTCAAATCTTTTTAATAAAAATATTCTCTTTTTAAACTAAATTTAATGGTAATATATTTTACCTCCTGATCCTTCGTTTTTAAGAGACAGGGTCTCACTATGTTGCCCTGACTGGAGTACATTGGCTGTTCGTGGGTGTAACTATCACACACTGCAGCCTCTAACTCCTGGGCTCAAGCGATCCTCCCACCTCATCCTACCAAGGGGCTGGGCCTACAGGTGCAAGCCACTGCACCTGGCCTTTCATTTTTTTTAAAAAAGGAAGAATAAAAATCCTTTGAAACGCTAAATACTTACCCAGTGCGAGACTGACCAACTTTATCACAGATATCCAAAATGAGGCCCCAGTCCTCAGCAGTATTCATCTCGCTGGTTGCTTTCTCTGTAGATTGTAAAAGGGATTGCAGAAACATTATTTTTTAAATCTTTAAAAGATATATAATCACATTTAAATCACAAAACTATAGTATAATCAAGTCTTAACAACAAGTCAGAATAGTTGCCAGCATTCTAGTTATTTTCATGGCCATCTTGAAAAGACGTACCCTCATTATCTCTTGCAATTATTTTCCCTATTCACAATGCAATTGCTTCTTTACTTAGTATAAAATCAAAGGCATTGATTTTTCTTTATAAAAGGTTATATATAGGTCTACCACCATCTGCAAATAGAAAGACTAAAATAAGAAATATTATTTTCATTAGCAAAAGATTATTTACTTGCTAGTAAATCTTTATAAAAATGTTTCAGGTAATTAATTATTTAGCTAGTTTTGTTGATTATATTTTTGATAATATGGAGAGGGGACTGAAGGAAAGAAAACCAAGTTTTGACTGAATGTATTTCCTTAAATAAAAACTTACTTAAGTGTTCAGAGAAAATAACTGCCTGTTATTTATCCTAAGAAATTATTCTTCAAAAGTGAAGAGGAAATAAACACTTTCTCAACAAAAATTGAGGGAATCTACTGCAACTACACCTGCCTTGAAAGCAATGTTAGCAGAACTTCTTCACAAACAAGAAAAATTATGTAAGTCAGAAACTTGTATCTACATAAAGAAAAAAACAGCATTAGAGGCTGGGCAAGGTGGCTCATGCCTGTAATCCCAGCATTGTGGGAGGCTGAGGTGGGAGGTTCACTTGAGGATGGGAATTGGAGACCAGTCTGGGCAGCAGAGCAAGACCTCATCTTTAAAAAAATAATTAGCTGGGCCTGGTGGCATGCACCTGTATTCCCAGCTACCCAGAAGGCTGAAGTGGGAGGATCACTTGCGCCCAGGAGGTTGAGCCTGAAGTTGGCTATGATCGTACCACTGCACTCCAGCTAGGCAACAGAACAAGAATCTCCCTTTTTAAAAAAAAAAAAAAAAAGAGGAAGAGAATAGAGATGGAATACCTAAAGGTAAAAATAAAAATAATAACTTTATTTTTATTTTTCTTCTTACTCTAACAGAAAATAGTTTATTCTAAATAATAACATCAACAATGTATTCATTACCTATGATTTTATATATATTCTGATATTCTTATGTATGCTTCCATGTAAGTAGAATGAATGACAGCAATGATGCAAGGGATGGGAAGGAGGAATTCATAATATTTTTATTTATTATAAGGTACCTGCATTACACATGAAGTGGTACAGTGTTATCTGAAAGCAGACTTGGATTAGTTGTGAACGTGCATTGAAAACTCTTGGGCTCTTGGGCAATTACTTAAAAAAAAAGTTTTTAAAAAAGTATAACTGCTATGCTAAGAAAGGAGATAAAATGGAATCATGTAAACTGCTTAATTAAAATCACAAAAGCCAAAAAAAGAGTGAAATAGAAAATGGGAACAAAGAACAAGGGCAATGAATAGAAAATAGTAACAAATATGGTAAATATTAACACGAGTATATTAATAGTCACTTTACATGTCAATGGTCTATATACTACACCAATTAAAAGGCAGAAATTGTCAGAGTGAATCAAAAAATAACACACAACTATATGTTGTCTATAAGAAACTCACTTTCGACATAAACACATAGAGATTAAAAGTAAAAGGATGAGGCCAGGCACAGTGGCTTTTGCCTGTAATCTCAACACTTTGGGAGGCCGACGTGGGCAGATCACTTGAGCCTAAGAGTTCAAGACCAGCCTGGGCAACATGATGAAACCTCTTCTCTACAAAAAAATACAAAAATTAGCTGAGCATACTCAGGAGGCTGAGATGGGAGGGTCACTCGAACCCAGGAGGTGGAGGTTGCAGTGAGCCAAGATTGCATCACTGCACTCCAGCCTGGGTGACAGAGCCAGACCCTGTCTGGAAAAAAAAAAAAAAAAAAAAAGTAAAAAGATGGAGAAAGATGCATCATGCTAAAACTAGTAAAAAGAAAACACTATATTATTTTCAGACAGATTAGACTTCAGAGCAATTAAAGCTATCAGAGATAAAGAGGAACACTATATAGTAAGGGTTCAATTCTCCAGAAAAACAAAACAATCCTTAATGAGTACGTGCCTATCAAAAGAATGCCAAAGTACATGTGGCAAAAATTGATATAACCGCAAGGAGAAACAGAGAAGCCATTATTCTACATGGACACTTCAACATTCCTCCATCAGAAATAGACAGGTCAGGCTGGGCACAGTGGCTCATGCTTGTAATCCCAGTACTTTCAGAAGCCGAGGCGGGTGGATCACGAGGTCAGGAGTTCAAAGACCAGCCTGGCCAATATGGTGAAACCTCATCTCTACTAAAAATAGAAAAATTAGCCAGGTGTGGTGGCAAGCAACCGTAGTCCCAGCTACTTGGGAGGCTGAGGCAGAAAAATTGCTTGAACCCAGGTGGCGGAGGTTGCAGTGAGCCAAGATTGTGCCACTGCACTCCAGCCTGGGTGACAGAGCGAGACAAAAAAAAAAAAAAAAAAGAAATGGACAGGTCAGGTAGGCAGAAAATCAGAAAGGACATAGTTGAACTCAACAACACCATCAACCAACTGTATATAATTGATAATTGACATCTATAGACTACTTCATCCAAAAACAACAGAATACACATTCTTCCCAAGCTCTCATGCAGCATCCACCAAGACAGACCACCTTCTGGGCCATAAAACAAACCAAGACAAATCTAAAAAAATAGAAATCACATAGTGGTTATAATGGAATAAACTAGAAATCAATAACAGAAAGATAGCTGGAAAATCCCAAAGTATATGGAGATTAACACACTTCTAAATAAGAGTTAAAAAAAAAAACTTAAAAGAAATTTTAAAATATTTTGAACTAAGTGAAAATACAACTTCTCAAAATCTGTGGGATGCAACAAAAGCGGTGGTTAGAGGGAAATTTATAGCATTGAATACATATTTTTAAAAAGAATCAAGATCTAAAATCAATAAGCTTCTACCTTAGGAAACTAGAAGAGCAAATTAAATCCAAACTAAGCAAGCAGAAGAAAACAAACAACAAAAATTAGAGCAGAAACCAATGAAACTGAACATAAGACCAATACAGAAAATCAGCATAACCAAAAGCTGATTATTTTAAAAGATCAATAAAACCGATATGCTGCTAGCCAAGCTAAACTATGGAAAAAAAAAAAAAAAAGAGAGAGAGAGAAAACACCAAATACTAATATCAGAAATGAAAGAAGGGACATCACTACAGACCACATGGATATTAAAAAGAAAAGGAAGGAATATTATGAACAACTCTATGCCCATAAAATTGATAACCTAGATGAAATGGACCAATGCCTTGAAAGACATAATCTGCTGAAATACATACAAGAAATAGACAATCTAAATGGCCCCCATCTATTTAAAAAATTGAATCAATAATTAATAATCTTCTACAACAGGAAGCACAGGCCCAGATGGATTCACTAGTGAATTTTACCAAACATTTAAGGAAGAAATTATACTAATTCTGTGTAATCTCTTGCAGTATATAGAAGCAGAGGGGATACTTCCTAACTCATTCTGTGAGGCCAGCATTACTCTAATACCAAAACCAGACAAAAACATTACAAGACAACTATAGGCCAATATCTCTCATGAACATAAATGCAAAAATCCTCAACAAAATGTTACAGGTAGTAAGACAGGTATGAGCAGGGCAGGAGAGGGTTCTCCCACACCCACTAGGAGTGTTGGGTGATTCAGCAACTATCACATTGCCTCTCTAAAAGTGATAAATTGGCAGCCTGCACCAGGGAGAGAGAAGCTCCTAACAGTCCACAAGTGTTAAACATTAAAGTGTTAATTGAATGCAGGCACCAGGGAGAAGCAAAAAAGGGGGCTCCAATAAGATCTCAGGCACTGGGTGAGTGAGCCTAGGCATGTGCATTAAGAGACAAAATGGTAGTATATGACCTTCCTGGGGCACTCCACCGGAAAAGGGAAGAAAGCGTCCGATGGGCATGCATACAACTTTCTAAACACACTGTGCATGCTCACCTCCCAAGTATAAGGAGGGCACTGCGCATGTGGGCCGCCCACCCTAAGAGAAGAATCACAGGAAAGGGGCCAACCTATAGAGTCCTGGGATCAAAGTTAAACGCCGCACTTACTCTTCAAGTCGCCCACTTGGATTTCTTCCAACTGCACTTTCCTTTCTTTCCTGCTGTAAAGCTTTTTAATAAACTTCCACTCCTGCTCTGAAACCTGCCTCATCTCTTTTTCTGCCTTACGCCCCTAAGATGAATTCTTTCTTCTGAGGAGGCAAGAATTGAGATTGCTGCAGACCCATACAGACTCACTGCCAGTAACTCAGATACCTTCCACCGATAACAAAAATATCAGCAAATTGAATCCAACAATGTATAAAAAGAATTATATACGCCATGACCAATTAAGATTCATCCCAGGTATGCAAGGCTGATTCAACATTTGAACCGTTACCCTCCAAGAAATTAGAAGACTCTTTTCTGGGGGCTCTATGTCAGCCCAAGAGGAAAGACCTAAAGATAGTAATTATTGCAGGGGGAGGAGTGAAGAGGCAGAATTCCACAGTCAGTGGCCCACCAGACCAACCTACAGTGAAGTTAAAAGTCAATGAGACCTAACCATACGATCAGAACTTCCAATGTGCTTTTGATTTCTCCAGTATTAGCCATGGGCAAACAAGCAAGCTATTTGAAACTATCTTTTTTTTTTTTTTTGAGACAGAGTCTCGCTCTGTTGCCCAGGCTGGAGTGCAGTGGTGCAATCTCGGCTCACTGAAACCTCCACCTCCGAGGTTCAAGCGATTCTCCTGCCTCAGCCTCCCGAGTAGCTGGGACTACAGACGCGTGCCACAACGCCCAGCTAATTTTTTTATATTTTTAGTAGAGACGGGGTTTCACCATGTTAGCCAGGATGGTCTCAATCTCCTGACCTGGTGATCCACTTACCTCGGCCTCCCAAAGTGCTGGGATTAAAGGCGTGAGGAAACTATCTTCTAATGTGGAAGATAAAGACCAAAAAAAGAAAAAGAAAAAAGCAACTTAAGAGAAAAAGAATATGCGTAGGAGGAAAAAAAAAAAAACTTTAAAAAAATCATTATATTTCAAAACAACAGCTGTACAGAAGCAGAGGGTAACCAGTCTTGACTGGAACACTGCAATTCAAAGAGCAGATATGCTGAAAGATAACATCACCAAGATCTTCAATAGCAGTCTCCATTTTTTAAACACAGATGGGTTGGGGGGAGGGTGGAAATGACTCATACCAAGATTCTTATCTGTAATGGTTCGTCTTGACCATGTGATAATGAAATTCTTGTTTCCATACTCTCCTCCATGCCCTGCTGCCTAGATCAATAGAGTACACTTATTTCCTCATTTTGACCTACTACTGAGAGCGGAAGTAGGTCAAGTGAGTTTAATTGCAGAAAATAGAAAGCAGTCAACTCTGACCAAATATTTTACAGGTGTATAATACCTGCTATATATCACAGCATCACCTGCTAGTTAGTCACTACCACTGGACAACTAAAATAAGCATCTAGTAAAGACCAAGTGGATAATAACCAATGGGTATTGGTTAGGTAGGGTACCTACCTAGCTACCCTACAATCTTCTAACATAGAAGATAGCAAAAGCAGATTATTCACACAAATTAATTCCTTGCATAAGAATTAATACAAAGATCCAAACAATTCGTAATCTCAATAAAGCGATTTACTTGCAGGCAATTATAAAATTTGAACACATATTCAGCAAAATGGAATAACCTTCTAGTCCATGCCATACCCTGCCAGAAGTAGCTTACAATCTAAGAAAGGAAATGAAACCAGCAGATAGATTTAAATTTAAGACTGAAAGGGTTTCAAATAATGCAAAGCCCAAAGCAAATTGAAAGAAAGGTAAAGAGCCTGGAGAGAGAGAAGAGGAGAATCAAGAAGGGCTTCCTGATGTATTTAGAAAATAAGAGGACAGAATAATGAATTCATCTGTTTCTAATTAAGTGAATAAAGTAAAAAGTAAAGTCATCAAAACAGAAAAGAAGTATAATAATCTAGGCTGGCTGAAATACAGACTACTTTGTGAAAGTTTGGAATAATAAGAGAACAACATTAAGACCTAAAATACTAGCTCAGGTGTTTGTACTGCTTCGAGAAACATCAGAATGCCAAGAGTTCTAAATAAGGAAATAAAACAAGAACTAGACTTTTTTGAAAAACATTAATCACCAATATGTAAAAGTGGTTTGGAAGAGAGAAAAGAGAAGAACTAGCTCAAATTTACCTATCATTGTTCAAGTTTTGGTAATATATTGTAAATCCCTTGAAAATAATAAGGTTTACTTCGGGGAATTATTTCAATAACCATGCTCTCAGTCTAAGTGCTCAAAAAAAATGATGACTACTCATGTATCTGCAATATGAAGCCACAAAAAGTCATAGTAACACATTGACCTTAAATAATATCTGGTTTAGCCGGGCGTGGTGACTCACTCCTGTAATCCCAGCACTTTGGGAGGCCGAGGCAGGTGGATCACAAGGTCAGGAGATCGAGACCATCCTGGCTAACACAGTGAAACCCCATCTCTACTAAAAATACAAAAAATTAGCCAGGTGTGGTGATGGGCGCATATAGTCCCAGCTACCTGGGATGCTGAGGCAGGAGAATGGCGTGAACCCGGCACAAGGTGGAGCTTGCAGTGAGCTGAGATCATGCCACTGCACTCCAGCCTGGGTGACAGAGCAAGACTCCGTCTCAAAAACAAACAAACAAACAAAAAATAATAACAATAATAATAATAATAATACCTGGTTCAATGGTTTTCAAACTGAACTTTCAAATGCAGAAACCCTCTACAATGCACTGCTAACTACCCAGAGGGCCAGCATACTTCTGATGCTAACTACCCAGTCAGCAAAGACTTCACAGGTTGACGACACAGCTCTCCATAAGACTCCCTTCACTTCAAACCTCAGACACAAACTCTGGGGTCCCCAGGCACTTCTGACCAACTGGATACAAACTGGGAGTTCCCACTATACTTCAGGATTGATAATTCACCATAGCAACTCACATAACTCAGAAAGTACTACACTTACAATTAGAGTTTTATCATAAAAAACACAAAGCAGGACCAGCCAATCGAGATACACAGTTGTCTCTTGGTATATATGGGGGATTGGTTCCAGGATCTTCCACAGATACCAAAATGTATGGATGCTCAAGTCCCTAATATAAAATGGCATTGAATTTGCATAAAGCCTGTGCACATCCTCCTATATACTTTAAATTCTCTAGATTACTTATCATGCCTAATTCAATGTAAATGTTATGTAAATAATTATATTGTATAGGGCATAATGACAAGAAAAATGTCTCTATGTGTTCAGTAGAGACATGATATTTTTTCCTCTACAAGTTTTGATCCACTGTTGTTTGAATCCATGAATGCAGACCCCCAGATACAAACAACCACCTGTATACAGCTAGATCTAGGAGGGTCCCAAACATAAAGCTTCTGTGCTAGGAAGCTTCATCACCCTCCGAGTACATCAGTGTGTATCACCACAATGTGTATCACCTACCAGAATGCTCAACTGAGCTTCAGTGTTCAGAGTTTTTATCCTGTTTTACCAAAACAAATGTTTAACTCTGTGAGATGAATCCACACAACACAAAGCATTTTCACAAATCGCTTGTTTCTAGCTTTTATCGCGGAATATTTGGTTTTTCAGTGTAGGTTTCAATGGACTGGGAAATGTACCTTCATGGATTCTACAATTGGGGTTTCATTATATAGGTATGATTTATGAAACCTGACCACATAGTGGAACTCAATCTCCAGGTCCCTATCCTTCCCAGGAGGTCCTGTGACTCAAAGACCAAATCCTTTAATCACATAGTCCTTCTGGAGTGGCCAGCCCCCAGACCGAGTCATCTTATTAGCATAAACTAAGCCTTTATCCCAGGGGCCCACCGTAAATAACAAAGATGCTCCTATCACTCAGAAAATTCCAAGGATTTAGAGGCTCTCTCCTAGGCAACAAAGACTAGTCAAATTATTTATCATTCAACACTCTATAAGAGAATTTTTTCTTAAAAGAAACCCAATATATATGGCAAACCCGAGTGGAAGTGCTCTGATTGAGGAGTCCCAGAGCTCCCTAGGTACTCAACCCCTCTAAAGCCCAAGAATATTGAGTGAGTCATTCTGAACAATATCACTTACTTCATCTTAGAAAAGGAAAGCATGTTATTACTTTGGTCTGGTAGTCCATTTTAATAGTTAATTTATCATTCTTACTGACTGGTAGCCAAGCAGGCTTTTTTTTTTTAAAGTGCATTTTTTAAAAGAACACACTTAAATTCTACAACCTGCCACCTTATTTAAAACATAATAGCTAAGTATATTAAAGCTTATTAAAAAGTTAACAGTTTATCTGATCAAATGTAAATTGCCTACTATCATAGTTGAGTGCTATCTTACAGTTCTTGAATTAACGATATACGCAGGAACACATGATAGTTATCAGCAGATATTATGTTGAACACTCATGAACTACTTTATTACTTTCCTACACATAAATAGAATCAGCATCTGACTCATATTTGTATGGATGGATCAGAAACACAACCCACTTCAAAAATCTAAAATTGTTCACATCATTTATTGAGGCTGCCTCAAAATCATCAAAATCAGTGGCACAATTCTTCTCAGTTATAAAAGAACAAGTTTTTTTTTTAATCAGAAGGATATAAACTACCTACAACATGGTTCTGTGAATAGCAAATGAAGTCAAAACTATTTATTTTCTAAGACAAAAACAGGGTTTGTGGGAAAAGGAAAAGCGACAAAAATAACAGACTTGCTTCTAAAGAATTCAAAGCTTCATAATGATCTCATTTTATCCTGAGATTATCCTTACACTAATACTCAAAAAGAAGAGATTGAGAAATCTGCCCAGCAGTACCCAGAAAAAACACACACAGAGCCTCATTTGAATTTCAATAGTCTTTTCAAAAGATTAGAGAACTTTTTTCTGATAAGCAGCTACTTTTGATTTTTCTCAAAATTTATGACTGTCAAACATCTAGGGAGGTAAGAAATGCTGACAGGATGACTTCACATCACATTTAGGCTGTGAGGAAAGGACTGTCATTCAGTCAGCCCGAAGATGTAACAGTTCATTAAAAATGGCCAATGGAAAAATAAGTCTGAAAGAAATTATCCAATTTGCAAATCAATTCTTCAAAAATCTTTCATCTAATGTCCCTGATCCTCCTGGAAACTGTATCTGCAAAGAAAAGTAATCTGACGCTCTGCTAACCAGAAAAAGAAGTAGGTATCAAAAGAATAGCATGGAAGCATTTCAGGGAGGAACATAAAACAGAAATGATAACCTAAAGGCATTAGAAAAAATAGCTTAGAGGAGAGGTAAAATAGGGACAGAAGAACCAAAGAATACAAGCTCTTAATCCAGTGGATATCAGGGTTAACATACTTGTATTCTGAATTTTCACATTTATCTCCTATGTTTGACAGTAACTGATTGCACACCTTAGAATCCAATAGTCCCCACATCTATTTCTAACTTGATCATAAAAGGAGCTAAAACGTATCCATTGGTTACTACATGCCAGGTGCTATGCTAAGTGCTTTACATGCATCATCTCCTCAAAACAAACCTACTGAGGATTAATGAACAAATGGGCATGTCAAGCCAGAGGATCCACATCTGAAGAGCACAGTGGCATAAAACCAACAAGGAGTGAAATACACCTGTAAGAAAAAAGTGGAAGGTGAGGCTGAAGAGTTACAAAGAAGCCAAATGTAAGAGGCCTTACATGCCCTGCTGAAAAGTTCAAAGTACTGTCAAAGCTGTAGATTCTCTAGAAATTTTTTTTTTTTTTTTTTTTTTTTTTTTTTTGAGATGGAGTCTCGGTCTGTCACCCAGGCTGGAGTGCAGTGGTGTGATCCTGGCTCACCGCAAGCTCCGCCTCCCAGGTTCAGGCCATTCTCCT
The DNA here is from genome assembly GCF_028878055.3 of Symphalangus syndactylus. Taxonomy (NCBI): domain Eukaryota; kingdom Metazoa; phylum Chordata; class Mammalia; order Primates; family Hylobatidae; genus Symphalangus; species Symphalangus syndactylus. The sequence goes on along the minus strand of NC_072432.2, from coordinate 23,025,517 downwards.
GCCTCAGCCTCCCAAGTAGCTGGGACTACAGGCGCCCACCACTACGCCTGGCTAATTTTTTGTATTTTTAGTAGAGATGGGGTTTCACCATGTTAGCCAGGATGGTCTCGATCTCCTGACCTCATAATCCGCCCGCCTCGGCCTCCCAAAGTGCTGGGATTACGGGAGTGAGCCACCACGCCCAGCCCTCTCTAGAAATATTTTAAACAGAGGGGCCACACGTACATTTACATTTTAAAAATATCACCATCAGCCATCTGGAAAATAAATTGGGAAAAACTGGAGGCAAGGAAGAACAGCTGGAAGCTACTGTACTAATCTGAGAGAGTGGTGATCTAAACCTGGAATTCTTGAGGGCATATTCGGTACCAGGGTATCTGGCACAGGGTAGACAGGATACATTTGTTGTTTAGAATGTAGAAAATTACAACTACAGAAGTCAAGAATTACTCCCAAGCTCTTGACTTGTATGACTAAGTAAACTAAGGTACCAACTATCAAAACAGACAAAAAGCGTAATTGAGAAGAAAAATTTCAAATGGTTTTGAACATGCTGAACTTGAGATATCTGAAGCCTATTCAATTCTGGTAAAGAGTCAGAATGTCATGTGTTTTCAGAAGTAATCCTCATAGCATCCGCATGACGTATAATGGATATTTCTATCCCTATTTACCAAAGTAGAAAGTGAATTCAAAGGGGTCCTATACCTATCCAACTATATATTGTGTCCATTTACTAAGAGTAAATGCTGCAGGTGCAATTTAAGCCCAAAGCCCAAGGTCTTTCTATAATACCACACGACAGGAGAATGTGACATTAACATTTAAGATTCATCTGGCTTATGATTTATGAGGCTGAATGGACTAAGCAAAGCAGACTAAAACAACGTCCAAGTATGTAGGACGTGGACCGGCCCAAAGCAGTCTGACTGGGAACACAAATACTCTATTATAGAAACAAACACATATGATGATTTAGCAGAGGCAGGGAAATGATTCAAAGATGCCTCTTGGGTTTCAAGTCAAGATAACTACAACACCAAAATATTACCAAATTGGCTGGGCCCGGGTGCCTCACATCTGTAATCCCAGCACTTTGGGAGGCTGACGCAGGCAGATCACTTGAGGCTAGGAGTTCGAGACCAGCCTGGCCAACATGGCAAAACCCCATCTACATTAACGTAAAAAAGATTTAAAAACAAAAATGTTACCAAATAATGAATGAAGAGCCAGACTGAGAAAGATAACTTCAGTTTTCTGACAGACGAATTTGTTTTGGAGGGAAAAAAGAACACCAAATAGAAATACAAGACTAATGTTCTAGAAAAATACCAATAATTCACTATTTGATAAATAATTCTTGAGTGCTTTCTATGTACCAGACACTATGCCTAAAGTATTAGGGGAAAAAAATGAAAAGTTCTCATCTTGATGGAGTTTACATTCCACACAAAAGATAATCAATCAATTAATGTCAGGTCACTATGTACTATAAAGAAAAAAAAGGAACAAAGAAACAGAGTGAGAGGGTAAAGATGCTTTTTTTTTTATTTATTTATTTTTTTAAAGACAGGGTCTCACCCTCTTGCCCAGGCAAGAGTGCAGTCATAGCTCACTGCAGCCTTGACCTCCCGAGCTCAACCAATCCTCTGGATTCAGCATCCCGAGTAACTGGGACTACAGGCATACCAACATGCCAGCTAACTTTTTTATTGTTTGTAGAGACAGGGTCTCATTATGTTGCCCAGACTGGTCTCCAATTCCTGGCCTCAAGGAATCCTCCTGCCTCAGCCTCCCAAAGTGTAGGGGTTATGGGCATGAGCCACTGCATTCAGCCCAAGAAGGATATTTTTTACAGAAGATTATTAGGGAAAGCCTCTCTTAGAAAATGACGTTTGAACAGTCCTGAATGGGTGTGATAAACATCCAGACCTTCAAATAACTGGGTGAGGAGTATCCCAGGCAAAGAGTACCATATAGCTACAGAGGCAGGAATGAGCTTGGAGCGTTCAGATTTAAGAAGCCTGGAATTCAAGAGAGTGAGTTTGGAGATCATAATCATATCAGACACACAGGAAGGTGCCATATTGTGAGCCACAATAAAAAAATTTGCATTTCCCTTTAAGTAGGATAGGAAGCTACCAGAGACCTCTGAGCAGGTAACATTTTTAAAAGATCACTGACCTTTGTAAATGAGAACTGATTGTAGAGGCAAGAGTGGTGACAAAGAAACCTACCAGAAGGCTCTTGCCACTGACTATGAGAGACAACAATGACTGAAGTAAGGTAAGAATGGTGAGACAGAAAAAGGTGATGATGTGTACAGAGTTTGTTCCCTCTGGTCGGTTTGTGGTCTCGCTGACTTCAAGAATGAAGCTACGGACCTTTGTGGTGAGTGTTACAGCTCTTAAAGGTGGCACGGACCCAAAGAGTGAGCAGCAGCAAAATTTATTATGCAGAGTGAAGGAACAAAGCTTCCACAGCATGGAAGGGGACCCAAACTGGTTGCTGCTCCTGGCTGGGGTGGCCAACTTTTATTCCTTTATTTGTCCCTGCCCATGGCCCGCTGAATGGTTCATTTTACAGAGTGCTAATTGGTCCATTTTACAAACCTCTAGCTAGCTACAGAGCACTGATTGGTGCATTTTACAAACCTCTAGCTAGCTACAGAGCACTGATTGGTGCGTTTTTACAGAGCACTGATTGGTGCATTTTACAATCCCCTTGTAAGACCAAAAAGTTCTCCAAGTCCCCACTTGACCCAGGAAGTCCAGCTAGTTTCACCTCTCAATGAGATTCTGGATATGTTTTTAAAGTATAACCAAAATATCTTGCTGATAGGATGAATGTGAAGTGTGAAGAAATAAGAAGAATCAATGATACAGCTAGACATTAGAGCCCAGTGACAGGAAACAGTAATCACATTGTCTACTGAGAAGAGCAAGGATGAAGGAATGAGCAGGTTTGGGCAAAGAACTAAGAATTGAGTTTTTGAATGCTTGTTTTTAGACTCTAAGCAGAATCCAAATGTAGATGCTCAGTAAGAAGATGGATATCTAGGTCGAGAGCTCAGGCAAGAGGCTGAGAGTAAGAACATAAATCCAGGAGTCACCAGAAAACGCTAGGTATTTAAAGCTAAGAAATTAGATGAGGTTCTTTTTAAAATCTTACTAAATAAAAAGTACAGAAATTTTTCTAAGTGCTTTACAAATATTAACTCAACCCTCTTAACAACTCTCTAAGGTAAGAACTATTATTACTCTTATGTTCCATATTAAAGATAAGGAAACTGAGACACAGAGTAACTAAGCAACTAGCCCAAAAATCACACTGCCGGTAAGCAGCAAACCTGGGATTGAATCCAAGCAGTGTGGCCCCAGAGTCTGAATTCTTAACACTAAGCTAAATTGCTTCCTAATACTCTAAGGGAAAAAAAAAAAAGTGGAAGGAGAGAAGAGGCTCCGGAACTGAGCCCCAGGGCACTCAACTTTTAGAAGCTGCAAAAAGGAGAAGCAAAAAAACTTAAAAGGAGCTAAGTAGAAAATGAGAAAAAGTTTGGTGTCCTGAAATCCCATGAATAAAGGACTGTATATCAAAGAGGAATGCTTAAGAGATCAGCAAAGAAATGGACTAGAAAGTGACCATTGGATTTGGCAAGGTGGAAGTCACTAGAGACTCTGAAATAAAAACTTGATGAAATTAAGTTATCTTATGTTTCTTCTAAATTCAACTCTTGAATAATAATGTCCAAAATGAGATTCATTTATTCCATAAATGTTTACTGAAAGTTCTTTACCATGCCAAACACTGGTCTGCAGCTAGGGATACAGCAGTGAACAAATCAAATAAAAATCCCTGTCCTCAGAGCTCACATTCTAGTAACATCTTTCGGTGTTTCTTCCAAGGGAAAAGCTATCAACAGCATTGTGTCTCTTTATAAAAAGTTATATTATATAAATCAGTCAGTGAATTTCTGATTCAGCTTCAGATTAAGACAATTTTGAAGACGTGCAAATGTATACAAGTGTTAAGTGATAAATAACTGTATCAAATGAGTTACTTTAATGTTATGACATACTTATTGGTAGATATGGTGAAAGAAAAAATTGTTAAGTGTATTCTATACACTGTATTCTATATGTTATACTATTAAAAAATAATATAGCAGTCTACTGGACTCTGTGCAAGGATTACGTACTGGGAATCTCTGAGGGGTCTTCTTAGATAAACCTTTTGTAATATTTCAATACAAGGATTGTGAGAAGAGAATTGGTCCAATACCAAAACCTGAGCAACTTTAAAAAGTAAGCTTTTCTGGAGCAAAACAATGTTGCTACATTGAAGAAGTATACTGTCTAGCAGGCTCAACTGACACATTCTCAACTCAACATTTATTAAACACCTCCTATGTAGCAACCACTCAATAAGGAGGAAAATATAAATAATTTGGTAAAGGCAAAAATGCTAAAACAAGTTAGAGAATTTTCTAAGAAGGTGGAAATTAGACTGGACTAGTGCAGCGGTTCTGAACTGGGAGGTATTTTGTCCTTCCAGGGGGCATTTAGCAATGTCCTGAGACTTCTAAAATCATGAGTGGGGGCTGGGTGTCACTGGCATCTAGTGGATAAAGGCCAGGGATATGGCTGAACACCTATCGCACCGGACAAACTCCTATGACAAAGATATTTATCTGGTCCAAACCGTCAATAACGTTGCTACTGAGAAACCCTTTGTTACAGTAATCAGGAAATGATTCAGGTATAACGAGTTGGATTCTGAGTTGGCCTTAACACATAAGGATATGTTGAAAGATAAAAGAAAGCGTAAGCATAGGACAAAAGCATAAAGGCAAGAAGGTGCCTGTGTTTGAACTGGGTGGTACAGGTACTAGGAACGGGTTTGACATTAAGAAATTTACCTGAATCCAGTGCAAATACGTGTTCACAAAGTCAGTAGACTATAAAGATGACTGGGTAGTTGCTAGCTAAATTATACAGGACCAAGAAAACTAGACAAAGGTGCTGTAAACAGAAGAAGCAAGTATTAAGAAGCTGTTTTAAGTATTTCCCCTAGAGATTCATGTAGTGAGATGTAAAACTGCTTGATAGCAGCAACTAGGCCTTGCTCATCACTGTATCTCTTATGTCACTGAGCCGCTGTGTCCTTTAGTGTGTGCTAACTGCTTATTAAATTAAATGTAATTTTCCAATTCATTAAGCATAATCGGTGATCTCCAAGGTTCCGTCCACTGCTAAGATTCAGGACACTCATTTGAGGTGCAACAAAAAAGGTAGCACCTAGTAAGTGCCTACCACACTGTAGCAGGCCCTCTAGACATATCACTTAACTGCGGAACGGAATGATATGTTTTCCCCTCTTTAAAGACAACAACACTGGAACTCAAAGAATTTAACTTGCCTATGATTTCACTGTGAGCTGAGAAGTGGTGGAGGTAAGGAATGAAGCCTTTTCTACTCTTACATAAACCTCCAAGTTTCAGTGACCTGCTTTTAGGAAGAGTTAAGCAAAATTCAACATCCACCTTTCATAATTAAAATACACAAAGACGTATAAGGTAACTTCATGAGGTTGTCCTTATTCACAGTAATGATTACATTCTGCCATAAGGGTTTTGGAAATGCTGTTTGTCTTGCTTTCATTCCACACTTGTGTGCCAAGGTAGTTCCTACGTACGTTCAAATTAAAGCAAAATTCTCTCCCCGGAAACTCAAATACCCATAATTATTACCTTCAAGTCAGAAAAAAATAAAATAAAATAAAAAACAAGCAAATCTATTGAATTGACATGATCAGTGTCTAACACCAGTGATTCAGAAAACAACAAAAATGTAGCATTTAAAACTCTTTCCAGATTCAACAACTTCTTCCACACTTCTTTACACCTTTTAAAGTGCAGAGACCTCGCCTAAGAGAGACATCCCAGAGGCTCAGGTCCTCAATTCAGTTTCAGTTGTTGCCAAGTATTTCATCTTCATCGCTCCCCACATTTTTAAGAGTCTACCCTTAACCAGAGCTCCCTCCTTCAGTTTCCGTTATAAAAGATTTTAAAATCCTCTAAGGAACCTTACCTAAAACATTCTGCCAGTTCCAGACGCTCAACATTTATTTGTCTAGGCAAGCACTTTTGGCGTAGGGTTTACAATCCTAATCTAGCCAACATACGCCTTAAGCCCTTCGCTGTTCTTCCAGAAGCACAGTCCCTGCACCAGATGCTACACCAGCTGCTCCTCCCAGGCCCTTTACACCAACCCCTTCAGCAGTTCTTTGGCAACCTACAGTCCTAGCTCAAGGCCCATTTCACAGGATGAGTCCCATTTCTTTCAGAGGATGCGCCAAGCCCTCAACCTCCTCCCAGCTCTGAAGGAAGGAACCTCAGGAAAGGGGAAGAGCGAACTCTTCCTCGGCCCTGGCCCGAGGGTCCTGAATGCAGGCAGGGGCTGGCAGAGAGTGAGCGTGCAGTCCGGTGAGGAATGGGCAGGGAGAGGCAAAAACACTTACCAACATCCTGATCGAAGGGATTGGTGGCAAAGAGAGGCATCTCCACTGCGTGCCGAGGTGTCCGCGGGGACTCCCCCTCGACAGCACGGGAGTCACGGCTCGACGTAGGAAGGAAGACTCCTCAGGGAAAAAGAGCAACAGAGACTGACTCTACAGGGTCCGCGACAGCTCCTCCTCTCACCCAACCCCAGCAACAGCGGCAGCAGCGGCGGCGGCGGCGGCGGCGGCGGCCACAGCAAGGAACCGAGGAAGCCCCCGCGGGGAGCTTGTCGGGAATCTGGGCGACCTCGGCGCTGCCTGTCTCAAAGCTGCCCCGAGCCTGCCCCGTCGGTAAAGACTGAAGAAGGAGTCCCCTCTGCCTGACTCCTCTTTTAATTAGTCACACAGAAGAGTGGAATTAGTACTTGTGTCTTCTGCTTTTCCCTTGGCTAGGAGTCTCCGGAGGACAGGGTCCTTCAGGCGTGCTGAAGCCTACTAACAACCCCAGGAGTGACTGGGAGACCCAGGAGAAAGAAAGCAGGTTGAGTTTGGGTCGAGCTGTGCCCCTTTTTTCCTCTCGCTCTCTCGGTTATCATAACCTTTTATCCCCTCTGGAAGGAAATGGAAATTCCTTTGGATCATCTTCTAGGTAAACAGTTTAATTCGCTGTGTGAGGTGACAAACTTGCTCGGATGAAGTCATGGGAGCTGAACGGATTGGCCTGAATCCCAAGAGGGGAGTGTTCAGGGCGCGCGGCTCCCTCGGAGAGGCTGAGGTAACGCTGGCTCCTTCCCGGGAGTCCCTGAACGCCCGGCTTCGGAATCTGCAGACAGCTCTTCTAGTAGGGCGTTGGCACCTACTGACTAACCGTGCAGTCACTCAGCAGCTGTGATGGTTGGTGACATGTCTTTCACAGCCCAAGATAGCCTCCCTAGACTGAGCAAAAAAAAGAAAACAGAAAAAAACTGGAGCTAGAAGTTCATCAGTGAGTGATTCCTAGCAACCCAAAATGTTGATTTAATTATTTTACTTATAAGTTTAGTTAACCAATAAAAATTATTCTCTGTGTCATGGAGAAGTTTTAAGGAGCAGCTACTAGAGATTTTGCGTCCCACTTGGAACAAATTTAGTAAGCTCATCTTGTACATAATTTGAAATTATGGAAATTATCCCCCAAATTACGGCACCTCCAAATGTACCATGGAAACTAATATTGACATGTCAACACAGGATTAATACATAGTAATCAAAGAGTGCTTTAAAAATTGATTAAAAATGAAGTCCCACCTCTGAAAGTGAAATGTTCTAATTAAAGTAGCAGTTAGATAATGTTTTGTCTTTTAGGTAAAAATTACAAAGAATCGGCCGGGCGCGGTGGCTCACGCCTGTAATCCCAGCACTCTGGGAGGCCGAGGCGGGTTGATCACCTGAGGTCAGGAGTTCAAGACCAGCCTGGCCATGGTGAAACCCCGTCTCTACTAAAAATAACAAAAAATTAACCGGGCGTGGTGGTGCGCGCTTGTAATCCCAGCTACTCGGGAGGCTGAGGCTGGGAATCGCTTGAACCCAGGAGCGAAACTCCGTCTCAAAAAAAAAAAAAATTGCAAAGAGTCAGGGATGTGAGGAATCAGACATTCACATACTGTTGGATGAAGTGTAAATACTGTATAATCTTTCTAAGGGAAATATTTGTAGGCATGTAACAAACTTTTTAAAACCTTGGGACCCAGCAATTCCATTTCGGCAAATTAATCCTAAAGACATTCTTTTAAAACATGAACAAAGGTATACGTGGCAACATTGTCTGAAGGATCAAAGCATTGCCAACCACTAAAATGTCCCACGTTAAGTGATTGGACAAATTGCTTCACCTCTTGGTGTCTCAGTTTCCTCATCCGTAAGAAACAGGAATAAGAGGGTTGTGAGGATCAAATGAATTAGTACAAGCAAAACGCTTATTGCAGTGCCTGGCATAGAGTAAGCACTAAATAAGTGTAACTGATCATTGTAATTTATATTGGTCAATTAAATCATAGTACACAAGATGTGAAAACTACACAGCCATTTAAGGTGCATAATACAGATTGATATTTGCATAGACATCTGAATACATAAGTTTTCAGAAGGAAGTTACAAACCTTATAAAATTACAAATGCCCACAATTTTAAAACTCTGAAAGGAAATACATGAGAATATTATGACGTGATTGTCTCTGAGTGGCAAGATTCTAGACAATGTTTTTGTTCTTTATGCATTTTATTAGTCAAAATATTTTGATGAGCATGTATTTCTTTCAAAAGCAGAAAAAATGTTAAAACACAACAATGTAAACAATGATATGTTGGTACCACGAGTTTCTTAGTATTTTGAGGGGCCAATACCAAAAGCGTGCTTGTGTTTCATTATGACAAGTATAGAATTATTCGGAAATATCACGACTGATACGGAAGTCAGAACATTGCCTCTCGAAAATGTGCTTTGATTGCTGGGCTGACAGAATTAGGTGACAACTTGTTTACCTTAAGATCCTGAGCAGTGCCTTGGGCCATTATCATAAGTGCCTGAGCCAGATATTGGTGGCTCAGACTGGCTGTATCAGAGCCAGATATTGATGAAAATGCATTTGGACGTGCTCTGTACTCCGGACTGAATTACTCTGTTGCCAGCAATAAGCCAGGGCACAAACTGTTCAAGCCTTGATTATCAATATGTGTGCACTGGGTATAATACATACTAGTATTGAGAGCAGTATCCGTGTATTCTGACCTAGAATGACTTTAGCTATGGGGGCAGGGGGGTCTCGATGATTAATGTGCTGTATAAATAATGAATATTTTTTAAATATAAAATTTTTAATATTTAACTTAAAAGACAAACATAAGTGAAATGCTTTGTATTTTGTGGTTAACATCCCTTATTATCCCTTTAAAATACTGAAATACTATGAGTTTCACTTTTAGTATTACCATAGTTTTTAAAACGTTTTGAAGACTACATATCAATGTCATATTAAAATGTTTCTGTAATGTTGTATGTTTAATAAATTCTGTGGTTGTTTGTTAAATGTTATATCCCTTTATTCTCAGTTTGATTTTGAAAATTCATCTACATTAAAAACAAAAATACTGGCCAAGTGTGGTGGCTCACGGCTGTAATCCTAGCACTTTGGGAGGCTGAGGCAGGTGGATCATCTGAGGTCAGGAGTTTGAGACCAGCCTGGCCAACATGGCGAAACTCGGTCTCTACTAAAAATACAAAAACTTAGCTGGGCGTGGTGGCGGGCACCTGTAATCCCAGCTACTCAGGAGGCTGAGGCAGGAGAATCGCTTGAACCTGGGGGATGGAGGTTGCAGTGAGCTGAGATCGGGCTACTTCACTCCAGCCTGGGCGACAGAGAGAGACTCTGTCTCAAAAAAAAAACAAACAAAAAAAACGGATATGCAAATAGAGTTACTACAGGAAAAAGTCTTAATTTTCGAGTTCAGGAAAAGAAGTATCCTAGGAAGGCTTTTAACAGTTTAATAATTCCAACCCAAGTAGGAATGATTACTATTTCTCAGTCTTTCCTCTTCCACTGCATTGTCACTACTTTAGTTTATTCCTTCATCTCTTAGGCAAGTTATTACATTCACCTCCTGCTGTCTTTTCTCCTTTCCTACAGGTGTGGACTGAATTGTAGCCTCAAAAATACAAATGCTGAAGCCCTTATGCCCAATGTGATGGTATTTGGAGACAAAATCTTTGGGAGATAATTAGAGTTAGATGAGGTCATGAGGCTGGGGCCTTGCTAATGGGATTAGTGCCCTTATAAGAAGGACACTGGATTGCTTGCTGTCTCTCCCTCTCTGCCACGTGAGGATATAGCGAGAAGGCAGCTGTCTGCAGGCCAGTAAGAGAGCCCTCGCCAGAAACCGACCATGCTGGTACCCTGATCTCAGACTTCCAACCTTTAGAATGGCGAGAAAATTAATTTCTGTTGTATAAGTCACTCACTCTGGTATTTTGTTATGGCAGCCCAAGCTAGCTAATACAGCTATTACCTCTAAACCATTCTCTGTCTTACTGCCAGAATGATTTTTCTAATAGACAAATCTGATTATATATCATTTCCTTAAAATTCTTACAGGGTTTCTTCAGTTACTCAGTCATTCAGTAAATGTTTATTAACTCTCATGTGTGCCAGGTAACATTTTAGATGCTGGAATTATAGGGATAAAAGCTCAGTGAGATTTAGCCTTTTTGGAGTACAGCCTATGGGGAAGATAGTCATTAAATAAAAAATTACTTGTATGATTACAAGTGTGCAGAGTAGCCTTACCTTCAGGATTAAACCCCCATTCTTTAGCATTACCTCCTTGATGAACTGGCCTCTCAGTAACTCATCTCTTCACAGTTTTTTTCTCCTACCCTCTAAGTTAGCCTTTCTGAACTAGTGGCATTTACCCCCATGCTTTTTATATCTTCGAACAAGCAACTCTATCTGCTTTTCCTGCTCTTACTCTATTTAGGTCCTAGATCTCCTCTAAACTTCCGCTTCGATTTTGCTTCTTAAAAGCCTTTCCTGACTCAGTACCTGACTAGTAATAGGCACATAATAAATATGTGTTAATCCATTTGTTAATTGACTACCTCTATTATAGCACTTAATGGTATGGTATGTGTTACAGGTGTCTATTATACCTGGGCACAGTGGCTCACGTCTGTAATCCCAGCACTTTGGGAGGCTGAGGTGGGCAGATCACCTGAGGTCGGGAGTTCAAAACCAGCCTGACCAACATGGAGAAACTCTGTCTCTACTAAAAATACAAAATTAGCTGGGCATGGTGGCGCATACCTGTAATCTCAGCTACTGGGGAGGCTGAGGCAGGAGAATCGCTTGAACATGGGAGGTGGAGGTTGCGGTGAGCCGAGATCACACCATTGCACTCCAGCCTGGGCAACAAGAGCAAAACTCCATCTCAAAAAAAAAAAAACAAAACACTGCAAATTGCAAATTTAGTATCTTAGGGCAACAACAATCATTTCTTTTGCTTACAAACAGAAATTTGGTTAGAACTTAGCCGGGACCACACAGTCTCAGCAGGGGTAGCTCAGAGGCTGGAATGACTACAGCCAGGGCTACAATCATTTCAAAGTTTGCTCAGTTATATGTCTGGCAGTTGGTCCTGGCAGTTGGCTGAGTCATTGGGGTTACCAACCAGAACAACTACATGGGAGCTCCTACGTATCTGCTTGGTTCCTCTCAGTGTGTTGGATGGGCATACGACTGAGTATTGCAAGAGCAGGGAAACTGCCAGTTTCTTAAGACCTGGGCTAGGAAATAAGCACAGCCTCATTTCAGTCATATTCTTTTGGACAGGCAGTCACAGCATCTACACTTAAGGGAAGAGGAAATAAAATTTACCTCTTGGTGGAAAGAGTGTCAAAGAATTTTGGGGTCGTACTTAAAAGCTACCACAATATTGTAACTTTTTAATTGTATAAGCATTAGTCTGAATCATTTTTCCCTGTTTTTGGGCTCTTCACGGTAGACATTCCATAAATGTTTGTTAAATGCAGCAAATAAATAAAATTTATTATGATTAAAATGGCAAACCTCCATCACTGGCCATGAAAGAATAACAGGATCCAAACTTATCTTTTTACAATAAGCAAATAGGACATTGGACAAAATATATGGAATGATTTCAAACATGGGACAACAGGCAGCACTGGACTATGATTTCAAGAAGAAAGGAAGCATATGCAGTGAGCCCAATGATTACGATAGCATTCTGCCTGGAATCAGTTTCTAGGCTGTGGCACAGGGAGGTGGGACCCCAAAAGAACCCAAAGGTCTTATTGCATTGAAGAGACAAAAATCAAAGTTTGAGGAGGCCAAGAGACTAGAATTTGGAGGGCAGTATATTAGGAGGGTGCTATGCAGGGAAGAGCTTCAGAAATCTGCACAAGGGGCCGGGTGTTGTGGCTCACGCCTGTAATCCCAGCACTTTGGGAGGCCGAGGCAGGTGAATTGCCTGAGATCAGGAGTTCGAGACCAGCCTGGCCAACGTAGTGAAGCCCCGTCTTTACTAAAAATAAAATAAATTAGCTGGGCGTGGTGGCAGTTGACTGTAATCCCAGCTACTTGGGAGGCTGAGGCAGGAGAATTGCTTGAACCCGGGAGGCAGAGGTTGCAGTGAGCCAAGATCGTGCCATTGCACCCCAGCCTGAGCAACAAGAGCGAAACTCCATCTCAAAAAAAAAGAAAGAAATCTGCACAAGCGTTCCCCTTGGGGCTTTGAATGCTAATCTGGTCATGGGTACGGTAAAGCTCTACAAGTTTGGGCAAAGCACTTTTAGGCAAAGACCTATTACCAGGGAAGCAAATTGTGAAAAATCCCAAGAGTTCATACAAGTCAGGGAATCATTTCGGTTCTCAAAGCCAGAAGGAAGAAAATTAGTTGAATACACTGAGTGTTAAGTAAATACCCAAAAGGCTAATGTCTTAGTAGTGGGGAGTGGCCTGACGTGGAAGTCTACCTCTACCTTTGCTCTAAAAAAGCTTAAAGAGTAACTCCTGAAAAGTAAGCTGGGCAACATAAATTAGGGGCAGAACAAAGTATGAAACTCTTAACAGGAATGCGTATATTTATCCACTCAAAAATATAAAATTCTTCAATGGCCAGACTCCAATAAAATACTACTGAACACATAAATGAGCAGGAAAATGTGGCTAATAACCAGTAGGGCAATCAGTCCATGGAAACAGACCCGGAAATTAAAGAGATGATTGAATTAACATAAGAATGTTTAAAGAGTTCTAACTGTGATCAATATGCTCAAGGGCTTACAAAAAGATGGATATAATGGGGAGAGAAATAAAAGGCATCAAAAAAGAAGCAAATGGCAATTCTAGAGATTAAAATTACACTATCTGACATAAAACTTCCACTAGATAGAATTAATAGGAGTTTAGCCGGGCGCGGTGGCTCAAGTCTGTAATCCCAGCACTTTGGGAGGCCGAGGCAGGTGGATCACAAGGTCAGGAGATCGAGACCATCCTGGCTAACACAGTGAAACCCCGTCTCTACAAAAAATACAAAAAAAAAAAAAAAAAAAAAAAAATTAGCCGAGTGCGGTGGCGGGCGCCTGTAGTCCCAGCTACTCAGGAGGCTGAGGCATGAGAATGGCGTAAACCTAGGAGATGGAGCTTGCAGTGAGCCGAGATCATGCCACTGCACTCCAGCCTGGGTGGCAGAGTGAGACTCCGTCTCAAAAATAAAAAATAAAAAATAAAAATAAAAATAATTTTAAAAAAAGAATTAATAAGAGTTTAGACACTACAGTAGAAAAAATAAGTGAATCTGAAGACAGAGCAACAGAAACTACAAAAGTGAAGCACATAGAAGAAAAAGACTGAAAAATAAAAAATCTCCATGACCTATAGAAAAATATAAAGCAGTATAGCACATGGGTAATTGGAGTTCTATTGAAAGTAACAAAGAGAGGTGGGGAGGGCTGGGCGCGGTGGCTCACACGTGTAATCCCAGCACTTTGAGAGGCCAAGACGGGCGGATCACCTGAGGTTGGGAGTTCGATACCAGCCTGACCAACATGGAGAAACCTCGTCTCCACTAAAAATACAAAATTAGCCTGGCATAGTGGCACATGCCTGTGATTGCAGCTACTCGGGAGGCTGAGGCAGGAGAATCGCTTGAACCCTGGAAGGCAGAGTTTACGGGGAGCTGAGATCCTGCCAAGCCGAGATCGCGCCATTGCACTCCAGCCTGGGCAACAAGAGTGAAACTCTGCCTCAAAAAAAAAACCAAATTTTCTCAAATTTAATGAAAACTATATTCTTACAAATCTGAGACTGTAAGTGAACCCCAGTCATAATAAATAACAACAAAAATGGCACTAAGGCACAGCATGATCAAATTACTGAAAATCAGTGATAATGATAAAATTGTAAAAGCATCCAGAAAACAAAAAGCCACATTATATATAGAGGAATAAAGATAAGAATTACTGTAGACTCCTAATAAAATTGCAAATTTTTTTTTTTTTGAGACGGAGTCTCGCTCTGTCGCCCAGGCTGGAGTGCAGTGGCGCGATCTCGGCTCACTGCAAGCTCCGCCTCCCGGGTTCACGCCATTCTCCTGCCTCAGCCTCTCCGAGTGGCTGGGACTACAGGCGCCCGCCACCACGCCCGGCTATTTTTTTTATATATATTTTTAGTAGAGACGGGGTTTCACCGTGGTCTTGATCTCCTGACCTCATGATGCGCCCGCCTCGGCCTCCCAAAGTGCTGGGATTACAAGCGTGAGCCACCGCGTCTGGCCCTGCAATGTTTTTTTAAAAGATAGTGGATAGTACCTTTAAAGTCCTGAAATTTAAAAATTGTCAATGTAGAATTTTATACCAGCAAAAATCTTTTTCAAAATGAAGTTGAAATAAAGTGACTTGAGCATCTGTATATTTTGGTATCCGCATGGGGGTCCTGGGGCTACATCCCCTGCATACAAAAAAAGCTGAAAGAACTCATCATCAGCAAAACCTACACGATAAGAAACGTTCAAACAAACAAACAAAAATCCAAAATTCTTCAGGCAATAGAAATATGGTGTCACTTGGAGATTTGAATCTAAAAAACAAAATGAAAATCCTCCGAATGGTCGTGTGAGAGTAAATATAACAGACACTTCTTTCTCATTTTAAAATGTATTTAAAAACAAAAATAATTGTATTATGGGGTTTATAGCATAGGCAAAAGTAAAATACATCAAAATAATATCACAAAAGATAGAAGGAGACAAATAGAAATATAATACTTGAAGAGTTCTTACATTATACATGCAGTGGTATAAATATTATTTAAAAGTAGACTATGATAAGTTAAAAATGCATACTCTAAGCTCTAGAGCAATGCCCCCCAAAAGAAAATCAAACAAAAAGATATAGAGAGACAATGGTGGAAATACACAAAAATTTTTAAAATTCACATAATTCAAAAAAAGGCAGCAAATGAGGACAAGAAGAAAAAAGAACAGAAGAGACAAATAGAAAACAAAAGTAAGATGATAGATTTTGACCTAGTCATTAATAATTATATTAAATACAAAAGATCTAAACTGCAGTTAAAGGGCAGGAATTGTCAGTCTATTTTTTAAAAACAAGACCCAACTATATGGCGTGTATAAGAAAGTTACTTTAAAAATAAAAACAGAGAATATAACAATTTTATACATTTTTGCATATAATAACAGAGCTTCAAAGTACATGAAACAAAAACTGATGAATTTCAAGGAAAAATAAACAACTACATCATATAGTTGAAATTTTAACTTCCCTGTCTCAATATTGACAGGACAAGTAGAGGAAAATCAGTAAGGCTATAGAGACAACCAGTACTAACAACAAACTTGATTTAATTGAACTTGTTAGAACACTACATCCAATAAAGGCTGCATATACATTATTTTCCAGTGTACATGAGGTATTTATTAAGACAGATTATAGTCTGGGATATAAAACAAATCTCAATAAATCTAAAAACATTCAAGTCATACAAAGTATGTTCTCTGACTAAAATGGAGTTAAATTAAAAGTATGCAGCAAAAGGCTAGTTGAAAGTCCCCAAATATTTGGAAACGAATTAACATACTAATTAACATTTGGAAACTAAATAACAACTAATTTACTATTCCAGGGTCAAAGAGAAATAAAAATGAAAATTGAAAAGTATTTTAAATAGAATACAAATGAAAACACAGCATATCAAAATTTGTGGAAAGCAATTAAAGCAGTATTTACCGAGATATTTATAGTATAAAATAGCACTTACATTAGAAAAGAAGAAAAGTCTCAAATCAATGATCTCAGCTTTTACCTTAAAAAACTAGAAAAAGTAGCAAATGAAACCCAAAGTACACAGAAGAAAGGCACTAATAAACATCAGAATGGAAATCAATGAGAAATAAGACACAAATAGAGAAAATAAAAGAAACTAAAGCCAGTTTTTTGAGGAGGTTAATAAAATTGATAAAACTATAACCAGACTAGTTAGGGGGGAAAAAAGAAAAGTCACAAACTATCAACTTCCAGAATGAGAGAAGTGGCATCACTACAGATGCTATAGATGTTAACAGGATAATAAGAAAATATTATGACTAATTTTAGACCCACAAACTGGACAACACGGAAGAAATGGCAAATCCTTTCAGTGGCACAAACTAATAAATCTCACTGAAGAAATATTTATTTATTTGTATCTTTTTTTTTTTTTGTAGAGATGGGGTCTCGCTGTGTTGCAGGCTGGTCTCAAACTCCTGGTCTCAAACGATTCTCTTTCCTTGGCCTCCCAAAGTCCTGGGATTACAGGCGTGAGCCACCATGCCCAGTCCCAAGAAATATTTAATGTGAAAAGCTCTATTTGAATTTCTTGTTAAAATTTTTCAGCAAAGTTAACACCAGGCCTACATGGCTTCACTGGAAATTTTTTAAAGAGATAGGGTATTTTGGGGAGGGGAAAAGGGTGGGAAGGGGTAACACTCTATCTTCATTATTTTGACTGTAGTAATGCTTTCATTACTACATTTTCAACATATATTGGTATATATGCCAATATTTATTTTTAAATATGCACGGATACTGTATTTGAATTACGCCTAAATAAAGCTGTTAAAATTCACCAGAAATTATCTTTTGCAACTGTTTAGAGTTATGATTTTAAAAAAAAAACTGTAGATCACTTAAAAATATGAGAGAAGGTATATGTTTCAAAAAAGCAAAAATGTTTGAAAACCACAGCATCAGTCAGACCCTTTCCCCGCAACTAGACTGCAGGTCTGTCCCCACCCCTGTCGCTCTTTTGTTCCTAATGGATATTCTGGAACAGCTGCTCTATCATAGTCTGACATCTCTTATTTGGAGAAGTTTGAACCAATCTATATAATGCCAGGGTCTATAAATAACCTTTTCATAACAAATGATGGTATGATATAAACTCATCCAATTCATCATAATTCAATTTATGACTTCTTCCACTTTTGCCTTTCACTATTATAAAGATCATGTCTTTTTCTTTTATGAACACCTAGTAACTACCACACACCAGGTAACTAGATTAGCAACACTTACCAGCTGGTCTGGGTTGATGCTGATTCTGCTGACTCAGCAGCTGATACATCTTAAGGATCTTCGAAACTGAAGACCTCACAAAGGAATCTATTCCTTCCCATCATTTACCATTCAAAGATTTTTCGAATAGATGACTCCAGTTTTGAAGGCAATTCAACATTTAGCACAGTGAAAAATGCATATGCTTACTCTATATACATATACATATTTACAAAATGAAATTTACATATTTACAAAAGGAAAAAAGGTATTTTCATTCTAAAATTCCCTGGACTACATCTGTGCCAATGTAGAAAATATTCCCCAAAGGAGCATTTAAAATACTACTTTTTATATTGTTTTTAGTCTTACATAATTAATATTCATAATTGCATATGTGTATGTTTTGTTTTATTTTCATAATCAATTTTGTAAGGTATGAAATTGTTCTTTAAGAATGAAGTTCTTATTTACAATAATATACCTACAGAGCAGAAGGATTTTACTTACAAAGTCTTGACTTTCAGCTGTCAGCCTAGAACCAAATTTGCACGATTGATTCTGTTCTAAAGAAGATTATAGATAAGCTCTAAAGGAACTTCCTTGTCTCTCAGTTTTCACATCAATACAAAAAAATAAGGAGATTGGGTTAAATGAATTCCAATATTCCTTCCAAACCACAATGCGCAACTTATCATTTCCCAGATCAGTCCTCTGTGTTCAGAGGTTTCTTGCTCTTCATGTTTCAGTTCTCATTCCCTTTCTTTGTATTTGTTTCCACTACAGCTCACTTCTGCTACTTTTTTTTTTTTTTTTTTAATTTGAGACTCAATCTTGCTCTATTGCCCAGAGTGGAGTGCAGTAGGGCAATCTCGGCTCACTGAAATCTCTGCCTCCCAGTTTCAAGCAATTCTCCTGCCTCAGCCTCCTGAGCAGCTGGGACTACAGGCGCCTGCCACCACGCCCGGCTAATTTTTGTGTTTTTAGTAGAGACGGGGTTTCGCCATATTGGCCAGGCTGGGCACGAACTCCTGACCTCAAATGATCCACCCACCTCGGCCTCCCAAAGTGCTGGGATTACAGGCGTGAGCCACGGCGCCTGGCCATCTGCTACATTTCACAAGTGTTCTCCCAAATGCACCAGCTTTCTTCCTCACATTCCTTCCTATCGTGATGCCTACAAATAGAAAAATTGGTGAAATTTTAGTGTTTCTTTTCCTCTGAAATTAATGCTATCACTTCTCTCTAGTGGTATCATTGCTCTCATCCTGTTGAAGTAACCACACCATGCCTAGTCAAATTCTGTCATGATGTGCTAAGAACATATACATTACAGATTACTAACATCATTAACCCTGTCACTGTCACAAACACAAATCACAACTTGATTTCAAGATTTGTTATAAAGCTATGGCAATCAAGACAATACGGTACTGGCATAAAGACAGACAAGAAGATCAATGGAACAGAATAGACCTAACAGAAATATATTCATATGTAAATGGACAACTGATTTTTGACAAGGTACAGAAGCAATTCAGCAGAGAAAAGATAGGTTTTCAACAAATGGCCCTGGAACACTTGGATATTTATAAGCAAAAATATGAACCTCATTTCATACCTCATATCATATGCAAAAATTAACTCAAAATGGATCATAGACCCAAATATAAAACCTCAAATATTAAATTTCCAGAAGAAAATAGGACAAAACCTTTGTTACCTTGGGTTAGGCAATAATTTCCTAGATATAACAGTAAAAACTCAATCCTTCAAAGAAAAAAATTGATAAACAGAACTTCATCAAAATTAATAACTTCTGCCCTTTGAAAGTTACAGTGAAGAAAATTCTCCCACTGGCTTATGCCTGGAATCACAGCACTTTAGTGGGAGGATTGCTTGAGCTCAGGAATTCAAGACTGGCCTGGGCAACACAGTGAGATTCTGTCTCTAAAAAAAAAAAAAAGAATAAAATTCTCCCATGAACTGGAAAAAAATATTTGGAAACCATGTATCTGATAAAGGATTTTTACCTAGAAAATATATAGTAGTCTCAAAACTTAATAATTAAATAAAGCAATTAATGCACCACAAAATTCAGCAACAGGCCAAGTGTGGTGGCTCACTCCTGTGAATCCCAGCGCTTTGGGAGGCCAAGGTGGGCGGATCATGAGGTCAGGAGTTCGAGACCAGCCTGGCCAACATGGCGAAACCCCATATCTACTAAAAATACAAAAAAATTAGCCAGGTGTGGTAGCAGGTACCTGTAATCCCAGCTACTTGGAAGGCTGAGACAGGAGAATCGCTTGAACCCGGGAGGCAGAGGTTGCAATGAGCCGAGACCACACCACTGCACTCCAGCCTGAGCAACAGAGTGAGACTCTGTCTCAAAAAAAAAAAAAAATTTAGCTGGGTATGGTGGCTTGCACCTGTAATCCCAGCTACTTGGGAGGCTGAGACACGAGAATCACTTGAACCAGGGAGATGGAGCTGAGATCGTGCCACTGCACTCCAGCCTGGGTGACAGAGTGAGACCCTGCCTTAAAAAAAAAAAAAAAAAAGAAAGAAAGAAAAAAAATTGGCCAACAGATTTGAACAGTAACTATACCAAGGAAAATATACAACTGACAAATAAGCACATGAAAAGCAACAGCATAATTAGTCATTAGGGAAGTGAAAATTAAAACCACAGTGAAATAATACATCTATTAGAATGTCTAAAATTTCGAAGACTAACTACACCAAGTGTTGGCTAGGATGTGGAGCAACTGAAACTCTCCTGCACGGCTGATGGGAATGTAAAATGGTGCAACCACTTTAGAAAAACTGGAAAAATTTGAAAGGTGCATGTATGTGCTAGCTGTTTCCTTTCACCTCTTACTCTTAAGGGCAAGATGGGTCTCCAGCAGCTATACTAGAGCCACCTGTGAAATTGGCCAGGGTTCTTGTTCAAACCAGCATGATGTGATCCAAAAATACAGCCTCAATGTGTTCCCCAGTATGCAAGGGATATAGGTTTCATTAAGTTGGACTAAGTGAACTTCCTTGAATGGATTATCCAGGTCATCCATCCCATGAAAGAAGCCATGCTGACTCTTTGTGCAAAAAGTAAAAAATTTGTAAATCTGTTTAAAAAATTAGAAAACAGGCCAGGCACAGTGGCTCATGCCTGTAATCCCAGCACTTTGGGAGGCCGAGGCAGGTGGATCATGAGGTCAGGAGATCGAGACCATCCTGGCTAACATGGCGAAACCCCATCTCTACTAAAAATACAAAAAATTAGCCAGGCGTGGTTGCGGGTGCCTGTAATCCCAGCTACTCGGGAGGCTGAGGCAGAACAACGGCGTGAACCTGGAAAACGGAGCTTGCAGTGAGCAGAGATCACACCACTGCACTCCAGCCTGGATGACAGAGTGAGACTCCGTCTAAAAAAAAAAAAAAAGTTAGAAAACAGTGTGGTTTCTTAAAAAGTTAGACCTACACTTACTATGTTCTCAGTCATTCTGTGTTTCAGTATTTACCTAAAAGAAATGAAGGCGTATCTTTTGTTTTTGCTTTTTTTTTTAAGATAGGGTATTGCTATGTTGCCCAGCCTGGCCTCAAATTCCTGGCCTCAAGCTATCCTCTAACCCTAGCCTCTCAAAGTACTGGGATTATATGCATGAGCCGCTATGCCCAGCTTGAAAGCATATCTTTATATAGGCTTATACACAAATGTTCATGGATCCTTTATTTGTAACTGGAAAAAAACCCAAATGCTTTTGGTAAATGAATGGATAAACAAATTGTAGGATATCCATACGATGGAACAACTGCTCAGCAATAAAACAAAATAAACTGTTAATCTATACACACATATGGATGAATCTCTATTTCAGGATCAGCAACATGATGTGTGGGGCCCAGTGCAAAAGGAAAATGTAGGTCTTCCTGTTCACAAAGTATAAAGAACTTCAAAAAGAATGACAGTGGAGCATTCAAACAACCACGGAGCCTTTCTCTTTTTTTCCTGAGACGGAGTCTCACTCTGATACCCAGTCTGGAGTGCAGTGGTGCTATCTAGGCTCACTTGAAGCTCCACCTCCTGGGTTGAAGCAATTCTCCTGCCTCAGCCTCCAGTGTAGCTGGGACTACAGGCGTGTGCCACCACACCCGGCTAATTTTTTGTATTTTTAGTAAAGACGGGGTTTCATCGTGTTAGCCAGGATGGTCTCGATCTCCTGATCTCGTGATCTTCCTGCCTCGGCCTCCCAAAGTGCTGGGATTACAGTCATGAGGCACTGTGCCCAGCCCAAACAAGCACAGAGCCCTTCTAAGTACAAGACTCTATGGACTACACAGATCACATGCCCATGGGCCAGCCATGGACCAGCTCAAAGTAATTACCCCAAGTGAACAAAAAAACAAAGTCAACAAAGAGTACGTCATGTATGATTCTATTTATACAACTTTCTTGCAAATGCAAACTACTCTGCAGTGATAGAAAGCAGATGAGTGGTTGCCAGGGGAGGAGGTGGGGATTACAAAAGGGCAGGAGGACACTTTTCGAGGTGATGGATATGTTCTCTGCCTTGATTGTGATGAAAGTTTCACAGAGGACACATTTGTTAAACCTTATTAAATGGTATACTTTAAATATATACAGTTTGCTCTATGTCATTTATAACTCCACAAAGCTGTTCAAAATTGCAAAACACTAATGGGTTTTTGAAAAGGATTTTTAAAAATGTAGTTTGTGATCTCTCATATGCATTTCTTCTTCATAGACAAAACATACACAAGTGTAAATTAAGGAAAAGCAGAAAATGATATATAATTAAATGCCAAAAGAAACGACACATTATCACCACAAACTATTGGTATCACTACAAACTATTTGTGACCCTACAAACTGTCGGAAAAGCAGAAAATGATATACAGTGAAATGCCAAAAGAAACGACACATTATCACTACAAACTATTGGAGAATTTAATGTACATTGAAGTGGTCAGGGAAAGACACTTAAAAGAATAAGTATTGAAAACATCTTTGAAGAATGAATGAGATTTTCAAAACATTCTTATTTGTATAAGGGAAAACGGCAGCTTGGGGAGCAGTTGGGAAGGGAAAACAACAGGTTGGGGAGGGTGAACAGAAAGGAGATTTGGATTAAAGTCTCTCTAGGTCACTTTTTGGACAAGGAACAGACCTGCCTGGCTGGATCAGAGGATTTCAATGGCATGGACTAGGAGGTAATATTCCATTGGCCCCTATGGGCTCAGGTTATAATAGAGAGTTCTAAATGCCTTTATTCTAAAGGCAAGGGCTATTCCTTAGACTGGGAAAATAATACGATGTTTTGAGAAATAAAATAAAGTTGTACATAAGGCGCCATTCCAAATCTTATTTGCCCTCAGGACACCTTACTCTCAGTGGAACTACTTATCTCAACTTTCTTTTCCCTACTTTAAAATATCTGTATCTCCATTTTCTTTATTCCTGTCTGAGAAAGAAGGATTTTTTTCTCTTTCTGAAATCGAATCCAGCCAGGCATGGTGGCTCATGCCTGTAATCCCAACACTTTGGGAGGGCGAGGCAGGTGGATCACCTGAGATCAGGAATTTGAGACCAGTCTGGCCAACATGGCAAAAACCCGTTTCTACTAAAAATACAAAAATTAGTTGTACGTGGTGGCGGGCGCCTGTAATCCCAGCTGATCGGGAGAATCGCTGGACCCCGGGAGGCGGATGTTGCAGTGAGCCGAGATCGTGCCACTGCACTCCAGCCTTGGAGACAGAGCTAGACTTCGTGTCAAAAATAAATAAATAAATAAATAAATAAATAAATAAATAAATAAATAAATAAAAATAAAAATAAATTTAAAAAAACCTAATCTTTCCATCCATCTTCTTAATCCCTCATCTTTCCACTGTCAGAGACATCTTGCTTCATAAAATAGCCCATTCCAAATAGGTAATCAATCTCTCCCTCTTTCATGACACCTTCGGCAAATAAAAAACAACAAATAAAAATCTTATTTTGATTCTCTTGTTATCTCAATATATCTCCTTATTCATGTCTTTTGCAGCAACTTGGATGGAACTGGAGGCCATTATTCTAAGTGAAGCAACTCAGGAATAGAAAACCAAATACCATATATTCTCTCTCATCATTGGGAGCTAAGCTATGGGTATGCGAAGGCACACAGAGTGGTGTAGTGAACACTGGAGACTCAGAAGCAGGGAGGGTGCGAGGGCTTTGAGGGATAGAAAAACTACATATTGGGTACAACGTACACTACTCAGGTGACAGGTGCACGGAAATCTCAGACTTCACCACTATACACTTCATTCACGAAACCAGAAACCACTTGTACCCCAAAAGCTAATTTTATTTTATTTTAATTAATTAATTAATTTTTGAGACAGAGTCTCGCTTTGTCACCCAGTCTCAGCTCACTGCAAGCTCCGCCTCCCAGGTTCACACCATTCTCCTGCCTCAGCCTCCCGAGTAGCTGGGACTACAGGCGCCCGCCACCACGCCCGGCTAATTTTTTGTATTTTTAGTAGAGAGAGGGTTTCACCGTGTTAGCCAGGATGGTCTCGATCTCCTGACCTCGTGATCTGCCCGCCTCGGCCTCCCAAAGTGCTGGGATTACAGGCGTGAGCCACTGCGCCTGGCCCTTTATTTTATTTTTTAAGATATCTCCTTATTCATCCTCCTCTTCAGCTGAAACTGAAGTTCTCTTCACCATCCACTTTCCAACGACTATTGCCACCAACCCAATTCTGGTCTTTCTTACTTATCTCCTAGACTACAGCTGTCATTTCTTGCATCCCCTCATACCAATTTATTTGATACACTGCTGCAAAATTAATTGTTTTTTTTGAGACAGAGTCTCCCTCTGTCGCCCAGGCTGGAGCTCAGTGGTGCCATCTCCACTCACTGCAACCTCCCCCTCCTAGATTCAAGCAATTCTCCCACCTCAGCCTCCTGAGTAGCTGGGATTATAGGTGCACGCCATCACGCCTCGCTAATTTTTGTATTTTTAGTAAAGACTGGGTTTCCCTTGTTGGCCAGGCTGGTCTTGAATCCCTGACCTCAGGTGATCTGCCCACCTCAGCCTCCCAAAGTGCTGAGATTATAGGGGTGAGCCACAGAGCCTGGCCCAAATTAATGTTTGAGAATGGAGTTTCTTCACTGTGGTTTTCATACTGAAAATCTTTAGAAGCTCATACTGCCTTTTAAAATAGAGTGGTTCTCAGTATGTATCTATTTTATCCTTCTCCTCTAATACCTCTAACATTTCTTTAATCTGCAAAACTCACTTCTCAAACTTGTTTGTTCTTCCCGCCCCGTGTCCATGATCAGCTCTCAGACTGCAATACCCTCTGTGATTTGTGGAAATCATACTCATTCTTCAAGTATTTAAAAGTGATTTCTTGCATGTTCTGATTCTCCAGAAAAGTTACATTTTTCGACAGCTCTTTAGCTCCCAAAACACTTTGTAATTTATTATACTCTGCAATTTATTATATTTATTTACTTTTAATATATTTATTATACTCTGCAATTCATAATAGAACATGGGCTTTGGAGTCACTGGTCCCTCAAAATCACTGCCCATTGGCTGACAAGCTTGGGCAAGTTTCTTAACTTCTCCAGGCTTCAATGAGCTCATTTGTAAATGTGGATAGAAATATGTACCTGAAAAAACTGTGTGGATTAAATCAGCTGAAGTGTCCGGCACATGAGAAGTGACATGTTAATAACATATCTTAGAATATATTAATTTGTATGATTTTCTTATCCATTTTATAACAATTGTTAGCTTCATGAAAACGGGCTCCATTTTTCATTCATTTTGGTATCACCTATTTCTACATAGTACATGGTAAATTCACATTTTATAGGGACGATTTTACAAATCTGTTGAAATATTATTTATTCCTAGGGCATTTAAAAGTTTATTTTTCAAAATGTTATTATATTGAACTTTGTACCATGCATAACTGTTGTGAAAATGAGTTATATCTTGTGGCAGATTCGATGCTTTAAAGGAATATTTGGTAGGGAAACTATTAACTGCAAAATACAAAGGCATTCTGCCACAATATTTGGGTTTCATGTTAAACATATCAATATTATAAATTTTATACGTTAAAATATGTAGTGTTCATGGCATTTATAAATCAATTCTAATAATTTACACTCAACGAAATGAATCTATTTTATGTGTTCAGTATGGTGAGGTTTTTTTTTTTTTTTTGAAACCGAGTCTCTGTTACCCAGACTAGAGTTCAGTGGCATGATCTCAGCTCACTGCAACCTCCGCCTGCAGGTTCAAGCCATTCTCATCCCTCAGCCTCCCGAGTAGCTGGGACTACAGACGTGCACCACCACGCCTGGCTAATTTTTGTATTTTAGTAGAGACGGTGTTTCACCATGTTTGCCATGCTGGTCTCGAACTCTTGACTTCAGATGATCTGCCTGCCTCAGCCTCCCAAAGTGCTGGTATTACAGGCATGAACCACTGTACCCGGCCAGTATGATGAGTTGTAACAAATATGTAAAGCTGTGTAACCACCACGATCAACATGGTGAACATTCATACTACTGCAAAAGGTTTCCTGTATTTATTCTTAGTCTATTCTCCCTACAGGCATCCCCAACTTCAGGAAACAACCTTTTTTGTTTTCTGTCCCTTTAGATTAGATTTTTGCTTTTCTAGAGTTTTATATAAAAGTAATCATATACTATATAATATTTTGTGTCTGGCTGCTTTTGCTCAGCACAAAGTTAATGAGATTCATTCATGTGACATGTACAATAGTATGTTCCTTTTTATTACTGAGTAATATTCCATTGTGTGAATAACTACAGTTTGTTTATTCATTCACACATTGATGGACACATGAGTTATTTTCAATTTGGAGTTACTATGACTAAAGCTGCTATGAACATTTGGTATCAAGACTTAGTGTAGACATATGTTTTTATTTCTCTTGGTTAAATACCAAGAGTGAAATTACTGGATCATATGCTAAGTAAGTGTATATTGATGAAAGAAATTGCCAAATTATTTTCCAAAGCAGTATTCTTTTTAGCCTTGTATGAGAATGCCAATCCTTCCTAACATTTTAATATATTAGCCACTTGAGTGGTTGTGTGGTGCTATCTCATTGTGGATTTAATTTGCATTTCCCAAATGACTACTAAGATTGAGCACTTTTGCATGCGCTACTGGCCATTTCTTTTTTACTTTTTTTTTTATTGAGATGGAGTTTTGCTTTTGTAGCCCAGGCTGGAGTGCAGTGGCACCATCTCGGCTCACTGCAACCTCCGCCTCCCAGGTTCAAGTGATTCTCCTACCTCAGACTCCCGAGTAGCTGGGATTACAGGGGCATGCCACCACGCCCAGCTAATTTTTGTATTTTTAGTAGAGACGGGGTTTTGCCATGTTGGCCAAGGTGGTCTCGAACTCCTGTCCTCAGGTGATCTGCCTGCCTCAGCCTCCCAAAATGCTGAGATTACAGGCGTGAGCCACAGTGCCCAGCTGGCTGTTGGCCATTTCTATATCGTTGTGAAGTGTGTATTCAAATCTTTTGCTCATTTCAAAAAATTGAATGGTTTTATTAAGTTGTAAGCTTTCATTATATGTTCTATATACAAATTCCTTGTTAGAGACATCTGTTGTGCATATTTTCACTTTTTTAATGTTGTCTTGAAAACACAGATATTTCCCATTTTGATGAAGTTCAATCTGTCTTTTATTTCCTTTTTATGATTACTGCTTTTTTCTACCTCGAAAATCTTCACCTTCCCCAAAGTCACAAAGATTGTTCTATATTTTCTTAGAAATTATGTAATTATAGCTTCATGATTAGGTCTGTCATTCATTTCCACTTAATATTAGTCTATGGTGTGAGGTAAGGGTCAAGATTTATTTTTTGATATGGGTATCCAGTCATTTCATTTATTGAAAAAATTATATTTTCCACATGGAAATTACCTTAGCTTCTTATGAAAATCAATTGACCATATACATATGGGTCTATCCCTGGACTCGATTCTGTTTCACTGATCTATATGTCTCACCTTATGTGTACCACAGCGTGTTGAAAACTAGTTTTATAGTAAGTCTTTAAACCAGATGTATATGTGCTCCAACTTTCTTCTTCCTATGCACCTCTGTATGAATTTTATAGTTAGCTTGTCAAGTTAAAAGAAAGTCTGCTGGGATTTGGAGATAATTGACATTTTAACAGTATAGAGTCTTTCAATTCATGAACAGGGAACAGCTATTTATTTAGATCTTTCATTTCTCTCAGCAGAGATTTATGGTTTTGCGCAATGATTTATAATTTTCAGTGTACACGTCTCACACATATTTTGTGAAATTTATCCCTTTATAGTTCATGTTTTTGGATGCTGATTAACATTGTATGGTTTATTTTAAATTTCATTTTCCAGTTGTTCTGTGTACATATGTAGAAAAACAATTGATTTTTGTTATGTTGATCTTGTATCCTGCCACTAGTTCACAGTTCCAGTAGGTTTTTTTTTTTAGGATTCCTCGAGATTCCTGGGATTTTCTAGGAAACACATTGCTCTCATTTGCAAAAAGTTTTACTTCTTTCTTCCCTTTATTTTATTTTTATTCTTTTTTGAAATGAAGTCTCGCTCTGTCACCCAGGCTGGAGTGCAATGGGGCGATCTCAGCTCACTGCAACCTGTGCCTCCTGGGTTCAAGAGATTCTCCTGCCTCAACTCCCGAGTAGCTGGGATTACAGGCGCCCATCACCACACCCCGCTAATTTTTGTATTTTTAGTAGAGACGGGGTTTCACTATGTTAGTCAGGCTGACCTCAAATTCCTGACCTCAAGTGATCTGCCTGCCTCGGCCTCCCAAAGTGCTGGGATTACAGGGGTGAGCCACCACACCCAGCCTTCCTTTCCTTTTTATTTTATTTTTTTGAGACAGAGTCTCACTCTGTCGTCCAGGCTGGAGTGCAATGGCCGATCTCTGCTCACGATTTTTAAAAATTGTTTCCACTAAGGAAACTGAGGCATGGATAGGTTACGTTGTCCAAGTTCACACAGCTAATAAAACGGGAGGAGTCAGGAATTTGGGGGTTGTATCTCAGTAGAAGGAATTTCAAAAGGTAATGTCATCAGTTAAGGCAGGAACCAGCCATTTTCACTTCTTTAATGATTCTTCAGTTACTTTGGGCCAGCTGGATGTATACATGCAGGTCACGGGATATAATGGCTTAGCTTGGGCTCAGAGGCCTGACACTTGGTAAATAGACACACACACACACACACACGCTCCGGTAAAATTCACACAAGTGAGGCCGGGTGCGGTGGCTCACGCCTGTAATCCCAGCACTTTGGGAAGCCAAGCCGGGTGGATCACTTGAGGCCAGGAGTTCGGGACCAGCCTGGCAAACATGGTGAAACCGTCTCTACTAAAAATAACAAAAATTAGCCGGGCGTGGTGGTGCGTGACTGTAGTTTCAGCTACTTCGGAGGCTGAGGCAGGAGAATCTCTTGAATCAGGGAGGCGGAGGTTGCAGTGAGCCGAGATCACACCATTGCACTCCAGACTCTAAAAAAGAAAAAAAAAAAAAGAGAGAGAAAAAGGAAAAAAAAAATCACTCGAGTGGGACGGTCTTCTCACTGTTGGAAGACCTGTTGGACTTGCTGGTAAATGGGAAACAGGGCGAAATGGGCGTTTCTTCCCCAGAAGCTTTTAAGAATGAATGAATGTTTGGCCCAGCGCTGTGGCTCAGGCTTGTAATCACAGAGCTTTGGGAGGCAGAGGTGGGAAGATTGCTTGAGCCCACGAAGTTGCAGTGAGCTATGTTCGCGTCACTGCCCTCCAGCCTAGGAGACAGACTGAGACCGTGTCTCTAAAAAGAAAAGAAAAGAATGAGTGGCGGGAAGATCCCGCTTCCTGCCTGCACATCGAGAAACTGCCTTACAGAAGGCCAGGCAGAGCAGAGCCACGCCAAGTTTAGGCGCGTTCCCTGCGTCCCCACTAAATGCACTCGCAGGGTGTGCATCGCCAGGGCGCAAGGCGTCTGGCGTCTTTCTATGAAGAGGTACCCGCAGCTAGCGAGGCAGGTGCACTTTCCTCGGGAGCGGAAACTACAGCGCCTCCTGGAAAGCGTGCCAGGGCTCCGGGTCCTTGATCCCCAGTGCCGAGCCAGGCGTTCTGGCCCCCGAGTGGCGCGCGCTCCCAAGGGGCGGGGCGGGGCGGGGGCGTGGCGGGCGATGGCCGGGGGCGTCCGCTCCTCCCCCTCGCGGTCGGTCGTGCTGGCTGCGCCGAGCCCCCTGCGCGCGGCACATGGGGCGCCTGACGGAGGCGGAGGCAGCGGGCAGCGGCGCTCGGGCTGCAAGCTGGGCAGGGTCCCCTCCCACGCTCCTGCCGCTCTCTCCCACGTCCCCCGGGTGCGCGGCCACCATGGCGTCCAGCGACGAGGACGGCACCAACGGCGGCGCCTCGGAGGCCGGCGAGGACCGGGAGGCTCCTGGCAAGCGGAGACGCCTGGGCTTCTTGGCCACTGCCTGGCTCACCTTCTACAACATCGCCATGACCGCGGGGTACGCGCGCCGCGGGGCACCCTCGGGCCCTCCCGGCGCCGCGGTCCACGGAGGTTCCCGGCTCAGGGGGCGCGGGCAGGGGTGTGAGGGGCGCGGGGGATGCGAGCAGCGGCCGTGGGGGAGGGGAGCTGTCGCCGCGGCCACCGCCGGGGTTGAATGGAGCGGGCGGGGGGGCCGGGCCCTGCGCGCCGGGCATTGCCTAATACGGTGCACGGCGGGGCGCTGGCCGGAGGTTAAGTATAGACCCGGGCAGGAATGCGGGGCCGGCCCGCGGGGGAGGCGGCTGCGGCCCGGGCGCCGCTGCCTTCGCTGCTGTTGAAGGAGCGCCCAACCCTGGCCACTCGATGGTCTCGAGAGCGCAGAGCTTCATGCTGCGATCGCTGGGCAGAGTTTTCTCCCCTGTTAATTTCACCGCGACTTTTTTTTTTTTTTTTTTTTTTTTTTTTTTTTAAAGCATAGCACGCCCTAGAGCTTGTCACTTGGGACGATTTTGAAATAACCACCCCCCTTATCCCAGCCTGGAGCTCCTGCCCAGCATCTTTATGGCCTCAGGCTCTGTGGCTGATACCCTGGACCTTGATTTTTGGCTTTGAGTATGACTTTGCAAGTTAGGGTTACACAATGACTGTCGCTCTTCGCAGAGCTGTCAAAGTGACTTTTGTGTCAACTGCTTCTCAAAACCTGTTGGGAAAATGCTTTTCCATTTCTAAATTGCACTGCGTTTTAAAAAAGTTATTTTCCCATTATCACTCGAAGTATTAACTTACGTAAATGCATGGAAAAGTTTACTTTTTTTATTTTTATTTATTAATTTATTTATTTTGAGACGGAGTCTTGCTCTGTCTCCCAGGCTGGTGTTCAGTGGCGCGATCTCAGCTCACTGCAAGCTCCGCCTCCCGGGTTCACGCCTTTCTCCTGCCTCAGCCTCCCGAGTAGCTGGGACTACAGGCGCCCGCCACCACGCCTGGCTAATTTTTTTTGTATTTTTAGTAGAGACGGCGTTTCACCATGTTAGCCAGGATGGTCTCCATCTCCTGACCTCGTGATCCGCCTGCCTCGACCTCCCAAAGTGCTGGGATTACAAGCGTGAGCCATCCCGCCCTGACAGTATTTTATTTTATTTTTTAGACGGAGTCTCATTCTGTCGCCCAGGCTGGAGTGCAGTGGCGCGATCTCCGCTCACTGCCAACCTCAGCCTCCGGAGTTCAAGCGATTCTCCTGCCTCGGCCTCCAGAGTAGCTGGGACTACAACTGTGGGCCACTATGCCCCACTAATTTTTGTATTTTTGGTAGAGACAGAGTATCACCATGTTGGCCAGGCTGGTCTCGAACTCCTGACCTCAAATGATTCCCCCACCTCGGCCTCCCAATGTGCTGGGATTACAGGTGTGAGCCATCGCACCAGGACTAATATTTTATTTTAATTTTTTAAAAGTAAAGATGGGCTCTCACTGTGTTGGCTAGGCTGGTCTCAAACTCCTGGCCTCAGGCAATCCTCCCACCTCAACCTCCAAAAGTGCTGGGATTACCACTCCCGGCTTAATATTTTAAACTTTCTCCAGGGTTTATAGAAAAATGTGATTGACGAAGATTTAATAAATCTTTACCTATGGTGATTGAGTTTCTATTATGTGCTTAGCATATGATATTGAATGCCAAGTACAGTTCATACAAATGTTATTTACTGAGGACTAACTATGCAGGGGACTGTGTT
The DNA here is from genome assembly GCF_028878055.3 of Symphalangus syndactylus. NCBI lineage: Eukaryota > Metazoa > Chordata > Mammalia > Primates > Hylobatidae > Symphalangus > Symphalangus syndactylus. The sequence goes on along the minus strand of NC_072432.2, from coordinate 22,993,615 downwards.
GGTTATTTTAGGTGTATTTTTAGTCCTTTAAAGTCCTGTGAGGGGCACATGATATTACATTATATAGATTTTAAAAGTGAGGCACAGATACTTGCCCAAGATCACGGCCAGCAAGTGTCAGTCAGACATGGGTTTCAACCCAGACTCTCTGACTCCACTGTCCTGCTACTTCATCTTTCTTTCTTCCTAAATTATAATCTTGGAAAGAGAGAAAACTAATGTATTTACAACAATTCAGCAGTCACCAAAAAATGCTGCCTTTAAATGCATTCGGAACTGAAAGAATTCTCTCTCCTCTGTGATAGTCTGGTTAATAAACGTTTCCCTAGCCGGGCGCGGTGGCTGACGTCTGTAATCCCAGCACTTTGGGATGCCGAGGCGGGCGGATCATGAGGTCAGGAAATCGAGACCATCCTGGCTAACACGGTGAAACCTCATCTCTACTAAAAATACAAAAAATTAGCCGGGCGCCATGGCAGGCGCCTATTGTCCCAGCTACTGGGGAGGCTGAAGCAGGAGAATGGCGTGAACCCGGGAGGCAGAGCTTGCAGTGAGCCGAGATAGCGCCACTGCACTCCAGCATGGGCCACAGAGTGAGACTCCGTCTCAAAAAAAAAAAATAAAATAATAAAATAAAATAAAATAGTTTCCTTTTATTTATTTTTTTTTTCTAAGGCAAGGCCTTGCTCTGTTTTCCAGGCTAGAGTGCAGTTGTGCTTACTGCAGCCCCAACCCCGAAGCTCAAAATGATCCTCCTGCCTCAGCCTCCTGAGTAGCTGGGACTACAGGCGCACACCACCATCCCCAGCTAATTTAAAAATTTTTGTGTAGAGTAGGCTGGGCACGGTGGCTCACGTCTGTAATCCCAGCACTTTGGGAGGCTGAGGTGGGTGGGTCGCTTGAGGCCAGGAGTTTGAGACCACCCTTACCAACATGGCAAAACCCCGTCTCTATTAAAAATACAAAAATTAGCCGGGCGTGGTGGCACCCGCCTGTAATCTCAGCTACTTGGAAGGCTGAGGCACGAGAATCACTTGAACCCAGGAGGCTGAGAGATCGTGCCACTGCACTCCAGTTCGGATGACAGAGCAAGACTCTGTCTCACACAAAAAAATAATAATAATAATTTCTGTAAAGACAGGTTTTTGCTGTATTGCCCAGGATGTTCTCAAGTGATCCTCCCACGTTGGCTTCCCAAAGTGCTGGGATTACAGGTGTGAGCCACCGTGCCCAGCCAGTAAACATTTTGAAACATCTGCCTTGTGTTAACTGGGTGTCTGTCCTTTCTCTTTTCATTTGACTCTCTGTCTTGAAAGCCAACTTATATTTCAAAAATGAACATCAATGCATAGCTCCAGTTTAAAGACTTCAGTGACTCCCTGCTACCTCCACCCTGATCTAAGGGATTCAGGCTGTCTGCCATTCAAGGGTTTTTGCAAGCTGCTCCCGATTCCCCTTTCCAGTCAACTTGCATTTGATATCTCTGACTCACTCTTCCCTCAAAGCACCATGTATTTTCACAGCGCTCTGCTTCTGTGCTCAGGTTTTCCACTTTTGTATAATGTTCTCCTGTTATTCCCATGACTTCTAATCAAATCGACCTCTTTGAAGTTTTCCAGGTCTCCTGCCTTAGCTGGCACAGAATTAAATGCTTTCTCCATTCTGTCCCTCTGACCCTTCCCTGGCAAATCAGGGCTTATTCTAAACTTGTCTCCCTCTGCCTCTATTGAGAAGTTTCCTTGTCATATTTACAAAATAAGGGATACTGAAATGGAATAATCTCTGTAACTGACTCTTCAGAGGCTTTCTAGAGGCGTTGAGATTTGAAGAAGGAATAAGATTTGCATACATAGAGAGTAGACATTTCAGGTGATATAAATTCTGGAAGTAGGCATGATATGCAAGCCTGATGTATTCTCTTGATTGAACTGGAGGATGCTGTTGGGGAATAGTGGTAAATAAGGTTGAAGACGTTGTAGTGTTGAAATTGGGACAAGAACTTACACGTTTCATGGAGCGGATAGCAGAAGACTAGTTGAGGCTCTTTTTGTTCATTTAACTTATTTTATTTCTCTTTTAGCAGAACTTTGGCGTGTTTATTAATTTTTTTGTAATAATTTTCAAAACAAGCTGGGAACAGTGGTATGCACCTGTAATCCCAGCTACTCAGGAGACTGAGGCAGGAGGATTGCTTGAGCCCAGTAGTTTAAGACCAGCCTGGGCAGCATAGCGAGACCCCATCTCAAAAACAACACACACACACACAGACACACACACACACACACACACCCCAAATTGCAAAGCAATGGAATAGTATTTAAGAAATATTATAAAATTTTACATAAATGTAAAAAACAGCTTGTTATTTTATAAGCCTATCACACACTTTAATTTTCTTTTTATCTTTCACGTGAATATCTGACCTCTTCCAAGTTTTTACTCAAAACTTCATTCTCAAGGAGGCCTTACCTGGCCATCTCAATTTGAATAGTGAAACACATACTCCTTATCTCCCTTGCCTGTTTATTTTTCTCCATCCCACTTTCTTTCATATGATTGTACAATACATTTTACTTATTCGCAATGCTTATTGTTTGTCATCTCCATTAGAGTGTAAACTCCATGAAGTACTCAATAAATATTTGAATGAATGAATGAGTGAATGTATTACAGCATTGTTGTTATCTGCTCTATTGTATATTTTTCCATTTTCACTTAATAGGCTGTCAGGTTTTCATATGGTTTTCATAATTATACTTTTTGACAGTTACATATGAGTGTATAGAATTAATATACAATAATGGATTAAATCATGCCCCTAATGACATTTTGCTTTTATTTGTTTCTGTTCAATTAGTGGCTTAGTGTAATAAATTCCCAGAAGTAGAATTATACCTTTAAAGGATGTAAGGATTTTTCTGGGTTTTTTTTTTTTTTTTTTTGAGATGGGGTCTAGCTTTGTTGCCTAGGCTGGCCTGAAACTCCTGGGCTCAAGTGATCTTCCTGCATTAGTCTCCTGAGTAGCTGGGATTACATGTGAGTGCTACCATGCCTGGCAGATGTAAGGATTTTTTTTTTTTTTTTTTTTTTTGAGACGGAGGCTCGCTCTGTCGCCCAGGCTGGAGTGCAGTGGCGTGATCTCAGCTCACTGCAACCTCCGCCTCCTGGGTTCACGCCATTCTCCTGCCTCAGCCTCCTGAGTAGCTGGGACTACAGGCGCCCACCACCGCAACTGGCTAATTTTTTTTGTATTTTTAGTAGAGACGGGGTTTCACCGAGTTAGCCAGGATGGTCTCGATCTCCTGACCTCATGATCTGCCCACCTCGGCCTCCCAAAGTGCTGGGATTATAGGCATGAGCCACCACACCTGGCCAGATGTAAGGATTTTTATGGCACTTGCTCGTAATAGGGAAGTGAGCATTTCTCACCCTCCCTCTCTCTTTCTTTCTGACAAATACTTTTGAGCCCGTATATATAAATGCAGTGTCCTTCAACTACTTTAGGCCCTGTCCTTGAAGCAGGGTAACCTGGGGCATTAATATATAAAGAACAATTGCAATAAAATAATGAGATAAGTGCTAAGCAGATGTGTCAGAGGACAGACAGGGAGAATTAGAGAAAGTTTTCTGTGAGAGATCACAGCATTTAAACTGAGCGGTGAAGGACTTAGTAGGCATAAGTGGGGAAACAGCATGAGTTAGAGGACAGAGATCTGAAATTGCAAGATATCTGTTGAGGCATCAAGAAGAGGGCTTGGGCCGGGCGTGGTGGCTCACGCCTGTAATCCCAGCACTTGAGGCCGAAGCAGGCGGATCACAAGGTCAGGAGATCCAGACCATCCTGGCTAACACAGTGAAACCCCGTCTCTACTAAAAATACAAAAAATTAGCTGGGTGTGGTGGTGTGCATGTGTAGTCCCAGGTACTCGGGAGGCTGAGGCAGGAGAATCTTTTGAACCCGGGAGGCAGAGGTTGCAGTGATCCGAGACCACGCCACTGCACTCCAGCCTGGGCAACAGAGCGAGACTCTGTCTCAAAAAAAAAAAAAAAAAGGAGGGGCCTGAAGTGTAGAGTGGGAAATGAAGGCGGACAGGTAGCTTGGGCCATTGCACTGGGCCTTAGATGCTTTGCTAACATGTTTGGATTTTAGTCTGTACACAATACAGAAAGGTGTCGTTTAAAGGTTGTGTCTCGTTCCTTTGTAGCTGGGTAACCTCAGATAAGCTACTTAACCTCTCTGACTCTTAGTCTTCTCATCTGTAAAGTTGAAACAGCACAACTACTTAGCTAGATTATAAAGGAATAAAGAGATAGTGGATATGAAGTTCTTAGCAGGATACCTGATGCACAGTGGATGTTTACAAATGTCCATTTTTATTCCTAGTGGTTTATTTAAAATTGTACTTTTTTTTTTTTGAGACAGAGTCTGGCTCTGGAGTGCGGTAGCATCAGCTCAGCTCACTGCTCTGCCTCCCAGGCTCAAGTGATCCTCCCACCTCAGCCTCCCGAGCAGCTGGGACTACAGTCACATGCCACCACACCTGGCTAATTTTTTAATATTTTGTAGAGACGAGGTCTTGCCATGTTGCCCAGGCTGGTCTTGAACTCCTGGGCCCAAGCAATCCACCCACCTTGGCCTCCCAAAATCCTGGGATTACAGGTGTGAGCCACTGTGCCTGGCCTAAAATTGCACTTCGTGCAGAAAGAGAAAGTAAGATATTTTCACAATATACTTAGTATGATTTAATAGAACAAGAAACCCAAGGTTCATTTCCCAGAATGTTAAGTAAAAGCCATATCTTTTATTGCTGCATAGAATCTATTTTGTTGCTGAGGACAGATCTGCGAATGGACCTACCACAAATTGTTCATCCATCAATTTGTTGATGGACATTTGGGCTCTCTTCAGTTTTTGCTATTAGAAATCAAGCTATAAGCATGCATGTACATGTCTGTGTACGAACATATGCTCTTGTTTTGCTTGGGTAAATACCTAGGAGTGGAGGGGCTGGGTCATAGGGTAGTTAAGTGTTCAGTTTCTTTCGTTCTGTTTTTTTTTTTTTTTGAATGGAGTCTCACTGTGCCACCTACGCTGGAGTGCAGTGGTGCAACCTCGGCTCACTGCAACCTCTGCCTGCGAGTTCAAGCGATTCTCCTGCCTCAGCTTCCTATGTGGCTGGGACTCCAGGCGTGTGCCACCATGCCTGGCTAATTTTTTTTCTATTTTTAGTAGAGACGGGATTTCACCAGGTTGGCCAGCCTTGTCTCAAACTCCTGACCTCACATCATCCAACCACCTTGGCCTCCCAAAGTGTAATTTCTTATGAAACTGCCAAACTGGTTTCCAAAGTGGTTATACCCTTTTATCTTCCTTCTGGCAATGAATGGGACTTCCCATTGGTGCACATCCTTGCCAACCCTTGTGGTCAGTCATTGTAATTTTAGACATTCTGAGAAGTACATTGTGTTATCTCATTGGGATTTTGATTTTGTTTTCCCTAGTAACTAATGATACTGAGTATCTTTTCATGTGCTTCAGTTGCCAATCGTGTATCTTCTGGGTATCTGTTCAAATCTTTTGCCCATTTTTAGCTGGGCATGGTGGCTCACGCTTGTAATCCCAGCACTTTAGGATGCCGAGGTGAGTGGATCATGAGGTCAGGAGATCGAGACCATCCTGGCTAACACGGTGAAACCCCGTTTCTATTAAAAATACAACAAATTAGCTGGGCGTGGTGGTGGGCGCCTGTGGTCTCAGCTACTCGGGAGGCTGAGGCAGGAGAATGGTGTGAACTCAGAGGCAGAGCTTGCAGTGAGCCGAGATCGTGCCACTGCACTTCAGCCTGGGTGACAGAGCGAGACTCCATCTCAAAAAAAAAAAAAAAAAAAAAACCCTTTTGCCCATTTTTTTTTCTTTAATGGGCTGTTTGATTTCCTGTTATAGAGTTTTGAAAGTTCTTTATACAATCTGGATACAGGTGCTTTACCAGATATGTGATTTGCAAATATTTTCTTCCAGTTTGGGCTTGACATTTTATTCTCTTAACAGTGCCTTTCAAAGAGCCAGGTGTCTTAATCGTGGTGAAATTCAGTTTCTCGGGTGTTTTTTCTTTTATGAATCTTTCAGCTGACTCGTTATTGGCATTAGTGCTGCTGTACAATCAGTTGAAGCACTCACATATTGGCTGCTAAACAAAAGTGTAACTTTTATCTAGAAAAGGCAGTTTAGAGGTGTCAATGAACAATATATGAAAGTATGGGCCAGATGTGGTGGCTCACGTCTGTATCCCCAGTACTTTGGGAGGCTGAGGCAGGCAGATCACTTGAGGTCTGGCCAACATGTTGAAACCCCGTCTGTACTAAAATTACAAAAATTAGCTGGGTATGGTGGCAGGTACCTGTAATCCCAGCCACTCGGGAGGCTGAGGCACAAGAATCACTTGAACCTGGGAGGTTGAGGTTGCAGTGAGCCGAAATCGCACCAGACTGGGCAACAGGGCAAGACTCCATTTCAAAAAAAAAAAAAAAGCAAGTATGGAGTTTATGAAAGTTGAAGACTATCTTCGGTCCAAGCCTCCAAGTGGCTGAAGGAGGTATACAAAGGAAATAGCAAGCTAGAATATTGTTTTTCAACGATTACTGAAATAATGGATCTAGGCAATGATCATTAGTAACTGCTAGCATCACAAAAGCGAGAGTCTGGCCAGGTGCAGTGGCTCACACCTGTAATCCCATTACTTTGGGAGGCTGAGGCAGGCAGATGGCTTGAGCCCAGGAGTTCAAGATTAGCCTGGGCAACGTAGGGAGACCCCATCTCTACTAAAAAAAACCTCACAACAGCAAGAACAATAATGACCCAGGTGTGGTGGTACACCCCTGTGGTCCCAGCTACTCGGGAGGCTGAGGTGGGAAGATTGCTGAAGTCTGGGAACCCAAGGCTTCCAGAGCCACGGGCACGCCACTCACTCCAGCCTGCGGGACAAAGCGAGAATCTGTCTAAAAAAAAAAAAAATCCTAATTGCAGACATTCCAATTGCTTTTGAAATATTTTCTGTTTGTTTTATTATAGTTACTATACCGATAGATGAAGGAAGTTCAAAACTAGTTCAGTATAGGACCCTTAGAGAGACTTTCTTTGACTGTCACCCTTTGTGGCGGAGGGCTTAGGAAGTGAACCCTGATTCAATTGGCTCCTGGCCTTACTTATGGAAAAACAGACAAGAGGTTAGAATAGATGGTTCAACCCCTGAGCCTGTCAATTTCTTTTATTTCCCACAGTTTAGTGAGTGGCAGGATCATGATACTATGTTAGGTGGTACAATACTGCCACCTATGGAACAACAGTAGAACTTGTTATAATGTTAACGATGCATGAATTTTTATACAATGCTGTTTAAAAATGTAGAAAACTTGCCATCCAAATGACTCCTTTGATTGGTAGGTTAATAATTGCCTCTCAAACTTATCTTTTGTGGACATCTGATTTGGGTTCACCTAAAAAACACAAGTGTATGGAAAATATGAACGAAAATATCTTAATAAACTTTTTGTTTTCTTAGTAGAAGAAATACAGGGACTTGGAATTGAAGGTAATGAAATCAGAACACTTTAGTTGTGGAAGGTACCTAAAGCGTGATTCAGATGAGTGCCGTAGGATCAGTCCAGTACCGAGTTTAGTGTTGGCGCTCACATGAGATGAATCCATCAGTTGTAGCCACAGAGAAGCTGGGGTAGAGTGGAAAGGGGTCAGGACTAGGGATTCTAGAGACTGCAGAGGTTCTATTTCAGACTCAATCATTAACTTACTCTAAGACTCAGGGTAAGTAACTGAATGTCTCTGGAAGATGATTATCTCATCTAAAAGAGTGGCCTTCAAACTTTTTGGATAGCATGCTACTATCAATTAAAATATTTGAGCATAGACTCTCCATATAACTTTAAAAAATATTTATAATGTAAATATGAATTGCTATGATTAACTGGTATCTCAGGGCACAGTATAGACTTAGAGCCAGACCGATACAGCATAGTGGCTTAAGAGCATATGCTCTGAGCTTAGTGGTGGCTGTGTGACCCTCTCTGCCTATTTCCTCAGTAGTGAAATAGGAGAATAGAAGACCCTCGCCTCATAGGGTTATTGTGAGGATTTGAGGTTAATATGTTATGCACTGAAAACAGTGTCTAAGATGTGGAATGCACTCTGACAATACACTTCTTATTGTCATTGTTATTATCATGAATATGTCTGCGTTTCAAAGGTCCTTGTGGTCCTTTCAGGTATTTACTTGACTTCTTGCCAATCCGACAAACAAGTCATTGCTTTTACCTTGTTATGTTCTAAGAATAGAAGTGTTATTCTGCCATCTTACTGTTCTCTTGAGCATGAATTTTCATCACATTCAGTTAGTAGATTCTTTGCAGGAATCTTTTCAAGCCATTTGTCCACTATATGAGTGTTGTTTGGTTAAAAAAGTTAAAACTGCACGATAATTTTATATTTCATAAATCCACTTACTATACTCTTTGGAGACTATCTAAAAGACTAGGGTAGCTCCTCATTTCCCTGGGTGAGTTATTAGAGCTTTTAAAAAGCTACAGATGAGGTAAGTTGCTTAACCTTAAACGTGCTGTTGTAATTGCAAGGGAAACTGGGTCAAAATAACTTCTCACTGGTGACTTTAGGAAGAGTGAGAAGTAGTATGAGAAAGCTGGTCTCCACAACTCTAGCTTATATTTAAAGTACCATTAATTCACAGAACATAAGCTGTATTTATATGCAAACGTAAGTTTAAAAGTGAGGGCATGTAGTATTGTTTTCTTTCCTTTTTCTCTCTCTCTCTCTTGTTTTTTTTTTTTGAGACAGGGTCTCTGTTGCACAGCCTAGACTACAGTGGCACAAACATGGCTTACTGCAACCAGATCCTCTGTGCTCAAGTGATCCTCCCACCTCAGCCTTCCAAGTAGCTGGAACCACAGGCATGTGCCACCATGCCTCTAAAAAATTTTTTTTGTAGAGACGGGATCTTGCCATGCTGCCCAGGCTGTTTTTTCCTTCTCTTTTCTTTTTTTTTGAGACAGAGTCTCACTGTCACCCAGGCTGGAGTGCAGTGGCACCATCTCAGCTCACTGCAACCTCCGCCTCATGGGTTCAAACAATTCTCCTGCCTCAGCCTCCCGAGTAGCTGGGACTATAGGTGCCCACCACCACACTTGGCTAATTTTTGTATTTTTAATAGAGACGGAGTTTTGCTATGTTGGCCAGGCTGGTCTCAAACTCCTGACCTCCGGTGATCCACCCACCTCAACCTTCCAAGTTGTTGGGATTACAGGGGTGAGACATTGCACCTGGCCTCTTCTTTTTTTTTTTTTTTTTTAAACAACCGTTTTGAAAGTAGGCCCATAGCTGATCTTCTATCTGTGGCTTGTCAATTGTTGTTGTTGTTGTTTTTAGTGAAAATTAAGTAAATATTAACTGATGACTTTTTTTTTCACCCCGAGATGGAGTCTTGCTCTGTCGCCCAGGCTGGAATGCAATGGTGCGATCTTGGCTCACTGCAACCTCTGCCTCCCGGGTTTGAGCCATTCTCCTGCCTCAGCCTCCCGAGTAGCTGGGACTACAGGTGTGCGCCACCACGCCTGGCTAATTTTTGTATTTTTAGTAGAGACGGGGTTTCACCATGTTGGCCACACTGGTCTTGAACTTCTGGCCTCAAGTGATCCGCCTGCCTCAGCCTTCCAAAGTGCTAGGATTGCAGGTGTAAGCCACTGCGCCTGGCCCATCTTATCCTTTTTAAAGTGTAAGTTCAGTGGCATTAAGTATATTCACATTTTTGTGTAACCGTTACTTCCTTCTGTCTCCATAACTTTTTATCTTGCAAAACTGAAACTCTGCACCCAGTGAATGCTAACTCCTCATTGCCCCATCTGTCCCCAGCCCCTCGCCACCACTATCCTACTTTCTGTCTCTATGAATTTGACTACCCTAGGTATACCTCATATAAATTAAATTATACAGGCTGGGCATGGTGGCTCACGCCATGTAATCCCAGCACTTTGGGAGGCTGAGGTAGATGGATCGCTTGAGTTCAGGAATTTGAGACCAGCCTGGGCAATATGGCGAAAACCCATATCTACAAAAAATACAAAAATTAGCTGGATATGATGGCGCACACCTGTAGTCCCAGCTATGGGGAGGGCTGGGATGGAAGGATCGCTTGAGCCCTGGACGTCAAGGCAGCAGTGAGCCAAGACTGCGCCACTGCACTTCAGCCAGGGTGACAGAATGAGACCCTGTCTCAATCAATCAATCAATAATTGTTATTTGCTAAAGATGACAGCAACACATAATGCAAAAAAAGAAATTTTTTAAAGAAAAAATGATCATACAGTATTAGTCCTTTTGTGCCTAGCTTATTTCACATAGCGTAAGGTCTTCAAGGTTTATCCATGCTGCATGATATGTCAGAATTTCTCTTCCTTTTTAAGGCTAATATTCTATTGTCTGTATAGACCACAATTCTTTTTTTTTTTTTTTTTTGAGACGGAGTCTCACTTTGTCACCCAGGCTGGAGTGCAGTGGCATGATCTCGGCTCACTGCAAGCTCCGCCTCCCGGGTTCATGCCATTCTCCTGCCTCAGCCTCCTGAGTAGCTGGGACAGTAGGCACCCGCCACCACGCCCGGCTAATTTTTTGTATAGAGACGGGGTTTCACCATGTTAGCCAGGATGGTCTCGATCTCCTGACCTTATGATCCGCCTGCCTCGGCCTCCCAAAGTCCTGGGATTACAGGCGTGAGCCACCGCGCCTGTCCTGTATAGATCACATTTTGTGTATCCATTCACTCACTTATGGACACCTAGGTTGCTTTCACCTTTTCACTATTTTGAATAATACTGTTGTAAACACAAATGTATAAATCAGTGGTATTAAGTTCAAAAGAAATTTATAAAATACTTTTTTTTTTTTAGGTGGTTGGTTCTAGCTATTGCCATGGTACGTTTTTATATGGAAAAAGGGACACACAGAGGTTTATATAAAAGTATTCAGAAGACACTTAAATTTTTCCAGACATTTGCCTTGCTTGAGGTAAGTTTTCCATCATGCTGTTTTTCTATTGCTGTAATATTTATGTGAACATTTTTTGTTGTGCAAAATCAATATGATTTTGCTGATTACACACCACCTATGGATTTGCTTAATACCAATGTTGAGAGTGGTTTATTTGATGTTTTCTATTATTCACATAATGATTTTTTTCTATTTGCTTACAGATAGTTCACTGTTTAATTGGTGAGTTTTTGATTTAATTTTATACTTTTATTATAAATTGCCTTTAGGGCAATAGTTGACTTGTTTTTCTTTTTAAGGAATTGTACCTACTTCTGTGCTTGTGACTGGGGTCCAAGTGAGTTCAAGAATCTTTATGGTGTGGCTCATTACTCACAGTATAAAACCAGTAAGTGACACAAACATGTTGTCTACCTGAGCCTGCAGGAAAGCTTTCCATTCATAGGAATCTAAAATATTAACATTTGTATATTTCAGGAAGTGGAAGCACTGGACAAAAAGGAGTTGGGTTTGAGTTTTAGATATTGTGCGTTGACTTAGTGCCTTAGCAGAATGACTGTGAAACACAACCAAAACCAAATATTGGCATCTTATATCCATAATATATTCTCCTTTGATGTTTTCCAGTTTTTGAAATTAGTATTCAGATTCTATCAAATAACCTGCAGAAAATGTTCTTTTCTATAGAAGTTTCTTTTCAATCCAAGTTGTCCTCTTTGATTATGTAATTAAAGTTGTCAGTATACAATTTATTATTTCTGGCCAGGCGCAGTGGCTCACGCCTGTAATCCCAGCACTTTGGGAGGCCAAGGCGGGTGGATCACCTGAGGTCAGGAGTTTGAGACCAGCCTGGCCAACATGGTGAAACCCTGTCCCTACTAAAAATACAAAAATTAGCCAGGCGTAGTGGTGAACACCTGTAATCCCAGCTACTCAGGAGGCTGAGGCAAAAGAATCGCTTGAACCCGAGAGGCAGAGGTTGCAGTGAGCTGAGATTGTGCCACTGCACTCCAGCCTGAGTGACAGAGTGAGACTCTGTCTCAAAAAAAAAAAAAAATTATGTCTCATTTAGCATTGAGTATTATAGCAACAGACATAAAAAGTAAATGCAGTTCTGTAGATCTGAACAAATGGAAAAGACTAAAAGTTAGAAGGGGTGAAAGGATAAAAATTTTAGTTAGGAGGAATTAAGTTCAAGAGGTCTATTATGCAACGTGGTGACTATAGTTAATAGCAATGTATTGTATATTTGAAAATTGCTAACAGAATAGTGGTCTTACCACAAATATATAAGTATATATGGTAACACATAGGTTCGTTAGCTTGATTTGGCCATTTCACAATGCGTACATATTTCAGAACATCATGTTGTTCACCATAAATATATGCAATTTTAATTTCCAATTAAAAATAATTTTCAAAAAAGTGCTAAGGAGCTTAAGGAAAAATAAACAATTTTTATTGAGGCATGAGAGGAGACAGACCTAATTATTGAATCTAATTAATGATTCAAACCTTTTAGGCGAGATAGACACCATGCTGCTATGTCAAGATACTGGGCATTTTAAACCCGTGACAGGGCCGGGCGAGGTGGCGCCCACCTGTAATCCCAGCACTTTGGGAGGCCGAGGTGGGCGAACCACCTGAGGGTCAGGAGTTCAAGACCAGCCTGGCCAACATGGTGAAACCTCGTCTCTACCAAAAATACAAAAATTAGCCAGACGTGGTGGTGGGTGCCTGCCATCCCAGCTACTCGGGAGGCTGAGGCAGGAGAATTGCTTGAACTTGGGAGGCGGAGGGGGCAGTGAGCTGAGATTGCACCACTGCACTCCAGTTTGGGTGACAGAGTGAGACTCCATCTCAAAAAAAAAAAAAATTAAACCCATGACAGGAACATCTCCCATGTCAACCCTTCTGACCTTTTTGACAGCCTTTAAAGCCTCCTGTCTACTCGAGGACAGATCTCTGGCCTCCTTTCCATTTCTCAGATGCCTTTCTTAGATGCTTGGGGACTGACACCTGACCTCTTCTCTGTTCCTCTTAGCTTCACTGGCCTCCTGTCTGCATGGGGACAGCTCACTGACCTCCTGCTCTTTATACTTTATCCCTCTTCACTAGTATCTTTCACTCAACTTGCATGATTGACCAGTACCCTAACCAGCGACTGCCATGCAGGTAGTGCAGATAGCAGTGAGCACATACAACAGGACAGGCAAACTATTAATTAACTTTGCCTACTAGTTTAAAAGCAGGAGGACAGCATTCACAGATTAGAAGAGAGACTCTTCCAGGCAGTGAGGGAATATAATAGCTGAGTTAGGACTACCATGAGTCTGAAGAATGAAGGAGAAGAAAGACAACATTAACTAGACATTAGCTAGAGAGACGGAGATAAAGGGAAGCTTGAGAGTCACGAGTTCCAAAAAGAAAACAGGACCCATCTGCCCTGTTTATCCTCCAGACGATCTCTGCCTTAGTGTTCCTATTTATTTGTTGCTGACGATAGTTTCCCACTGGTACCTATTCAGCACTCCTTAATTAATTCAACCAATATTATTGAATGCATTTTGTACACCTGGTGCTGTGCAAATTTCTGGATTTACAGAAATGAATAAAGTGGGCCGGGCGTGGTGGCTCACACTTGTAATCACAGCACTTTGAGAGGCTGATGCGGGCAGATCACTTGAGGTCAGGAGTTCGAGACCAGCCTGGCCAACATGGTGAAACCCTGTCTCTACTAAAATTTCAAAAATTAGCCAGGTGTGGTGGTGCACGCCTGTAGTCCCAGCTACTCGGGAGGCTGAGGCAGGAGAATCACTTGAACCCAACAGGCAGAGGTTCCAGGGAGCCAAGATCCCATCACTGCACTCCAGCCTGGTTGACAGAGCAAGACTCTGTCTCAAAAAAAAAAAAAAGGCAAAAGAACAAGGCAATCTCAGCTGTCAAGTGTACCGGCTATTGGGAAGTGGGGGACACTTAATGTCGAATCACGCACAATGCTAATCATGCACCTCATCTGTGCCTGGCAGTGTGCGGGATATGACTGTTAATACAAACATGGTTCTCACCCGGTGGAGCCTATACTTGGGAGAGAAGCTAAACAAATGTTTAATTATATAAGTGTTAAGTGCTTTGAAGCAAGAGCTCGGTATGCGTTGCAGTATACCGAGGGACTTAGTCTGACGTAGGGAGTGAAAGAAGGCTTCCCTTAAGGAAGGATACAGATGTTGAGTGCTGACATGTACAAGAGTTAGCCACACAACTCTTAGTACAGATTGGCAAATGCCACAACACAGATATGAACAAAGTACAGTAGAAGAAGGGTGCTGGGCTGGGCACGGTGGCTTACGCCTGTAATCCTAGCACTTTGGGAGGCTGAGGCAGGCAGATTACTTGAGATCAGGAGTTCGAGACCAGCCTGGCCAACACGGTGAAACCCCATCTCTACTAAAAATACAAAAAAATTAGCAAGGCGTGTAATCCCAGCTACTCTGGAGGCTGAGGCATGAGAATCACTTGAACCTAGGACGTGGAGGTTGCAGTGAGCCAAGATCACGCCACTGCATTCCAGCCTGGGTGACAGAGTAAGACTCCGTCTTAAATAAATAAATAAATAAATAAGGGTGGTGAGCAAATAACTGCTCAGGGTGAGAGGAGAGGGGTGGAGTCAGTTTTCTAGAGGGCGAGATGTTTTAGCTGAATCTTGAAAGATGGGAAAAGATTTTTTTATGGAATAAGAGAGTAACATTTCAGTGAGAGGGAATAGCATGTGTTAAATTGCACAAGTTCAGAGCATATTCTAGAAATAACAATATCTAGTGTCACCAGAGAGAGAAGTAGGTAGGAGGGCTGAGTAATTGTAGATGAAGTTGGAGAGATTTCCGAGCAAGGATTGTAAAGAACCTTGAATATGGTGCCCAGGTATTAGGGCTCATCCTTTTATTCTGTTAAGCAGTGTGGGACCAGTGAAACTTTTAAATCACAGGATTTAGCTGATTCCAATTTGCTTTTTATTTATTTGCTTCCTTGACTTCTTTTTAAAAGAAAACTTGCATTCATGAGGACAATAAAGAGAGGAGAGACTGTTTAGGAAACAGTTACAGTAGTCAAGATGAGAGATGATAAAGCCCTGAAAAAAAAATAGTAGTAAGAGGGCCAAAGATGAGTGAGCAATTCAAGCGTTGGTCCTACAGTAGAACAGGTGTGATTCAATGATTACTAGAAGTAGGAGGGTCAGATTCTGGTTTCAGCAAGGTAACATTGTCCTCCAATGATAGCGTTATTGCCTGAAGTGAAGGACGAGGGAAGAAAAACCAGTCTATGGTCAACTATTCCTGTGTATAAGATATGTTTAAGTTCCACGTTTGTAATTAATTATGTTAAGGGTGACTGCATTAAGTTTTCTGTATTGCATTTGTCTAACCCTAACATTCCATTATAAATAAAAGGCAATAAATAAGTAAAGTAAGTACCTTCATTGAAAAGTAAGTTCCAGGTTGAATGACACTGGGTTTCTCTGTAATTCTGCAGATCCAGAATGAGGAGAGTGTGGTGCTTTTTCTGGTCGCGTGGACTGTGACAGAGATCACTCGCTATTCCTTCTACACATTCAGCCTTCTTGACCACTTGCCATACTTCATTAAATGGGCCAGGTGGCGATGTCTTGCAGTTTAGTTTCTCATTGTCCTGTGCATGCTTATTTTGTGTGCTAACGCCAGAGAATTAAAATTCGTGTTTCAGCCCCACGATGCCAGAATGCTGTTATAGGAGGTATAACTGGTACAACTAATAATTATACAAGTTATGATTTGTATTCTAAAAGCTTAATGATCAGAGAGGAATCGTATTAATAAATATTTTGAGTAAAATCAATGTAAGATAAATTGTGGTATCCTTAACCTCAGAATTAGTCATTCTTTTTTTTTGGAAAGCACAATATACATTTTTGCAATTAGCTTACATAAGCAGTGCCAAAAATATGGTTTTTTTTGGTCTGTGATGTAAATTATTTTAATAGTCAATCTAGCAGCCACAATTTATGCCATTTTTACAATGCGATTGGTTTTTTTCTTTGCTTTAAGTTGCAGAGACATTTTTAAAAGTCACACTTACTTAAAATTGTATTATTTGGAATGTGGATAAAATTTATATTTGAAGGGTTCCAAATATATCCTAAAGCAACAGTTTTTAAAGCAAAAGATACCTGTTCTTCTTGAAGTTTGAATTCTTTGAGCAACTGACATTTTAGAAAGTTATTATAAAAGCAAAACTGCTCTTTGGAGAACAAGTTACGAATCAGTATAGACTTGTTCATTTTATTCTTTGTATTGTAATTTATGGTAGCAATAAGAATGACAAATGGTGTGTGCCTACTGCATGCCTGAGATGTAGGTATGAACAAAACAAATTCTCTGCCTTATGATGAAGACAAAACATAAAAGAATAGATATGTGATATGTCAGGTGGTGATAAATGCTGGGATTATAGGTGTAAGCCACCATGCCTGGTCAATTACTCTTTTTTTTTTTTTGAGACGGAGTCTGGCTCTGTCGCCCAGGCTGGAGTGCAGTGGCGCAATCTCAGCTCACTACAAGCTCCACCTCCCGGGCTCCTGCCATTCTCCTGCCTCCACCTCCTGAGTAGCTGGGACTACAGGTGCCTGCCACCACGCCCGGCTAATTTTTTGTATTTTTAGTAGAGACAGGGTTTCACCGTGTTAGCCAGGATGGTCTCGATCTCCTGACCTCGTGATCCACCCGCCTTGGCCTCCCAAAGTGCTGGGATTACAGGTGTAAGCCACCGCATCTGGCCCTAATTACTCTTTTTTAATCTCATGCATTATACATGTTCAAATAAAATAAATGAGAATATATAAACCAAAAAGAAGGAAAACCACTTTTAAATTACTTATAATCTCTCTACCCAAGGATAATCACTGTTAATTGTGTTTTATGGTTTTTTTTCTTTTTTCTTTTAATTTTTTTTGAGACAAGGTCTTATTCTGTCACCCAGGCTGGAGTGTAGTGGCACAATCTCGGGTCACTTCAATATCTACCACCTGGGCTCAAGCGATTCTCCTGCCTCAGCCTCCCAAGTAGCTGGGAGTACAGGCGCAGGCCACCACACCTGGCTAATTTTTGTATTTTTTGTAGAAATGGGGTTTCACCATGTTGCCCAGGCTGGTCTTGAACTCCTGAGCTCGAGTGATCCACCCACCTCGGCCTCCCTAAGTGCTAGGATTACAGGTGTTAGCCACTGTTCCCGGCCATGTTATATTTTCTTTTAGACTTTTTAATATTCTCTAGCTCTTTTTTAGACACTTGTGGCTTACCACTTTGCATATGATGAAATACTTTGAAATTATAATTTGAGCTTAAGTGTCTTGTCTGTCATAAGAAGGTTGTACTACCATTTATATGGATTTGGTTGGTTTTAATCTTACTGTACATGAAAATGTATTTACCTTTAGTGACTGGGCTTTTTAAAGCTTGGCAGTTTTGAGTGTAGCTGGACTCTAATCCTAGAACACATCAGTATCATTTCACATGACAATGTTCTGGACCTCTGGCACCTTTAAAAATACTAACTCATCATATAGTCTCTTTTCATGTGCTGAATTTACAAAATTTGTCTGAAGAAGATAGCAGAATATACATTGCACATTTTCCTGAGGTCGGGCATATTAGACTTGATGGCTTTGTGTGTCTACCTTTTGGAATGCATTTGCATGTCTTGAGCGTCTGGAAAAGTTAAAAACTCTGCCATCGTATGCTTAAATTTGCTGTTTAGAAAGTGTTTATCCATTACAGGCTGGGCGTGGTGGCTCGTGCCTGTAATCCCAACACTTTGGGAGGCCAAGGTGGGCGGGTCACTTGAGGTCAGGAGTTCGAGATCAGCCTGGCCAACATGGTGAAAACCCATCTCTACTAAAAAATAAAAAAATTAGCCCCATGTGCCTGTAATCCCAGCTACTTGGGAGGCTGAGGCAGGAGAATTGCTTGAACTAGGAGGTAGAGGTTGCAGTGAACTGAGATCACACCACTGCACTCCAGCTTGGTGACAGAGGGAGACTCTGTCTCAAAAAAAGAAAGTGTTTATCCATTGCCTTAATGTTAGACAAGTTATATAATCTTTCAGCTTTGAAATCATGTGTTACATAATACATTGTCCGTTGATCATAACCATAAATAATTATGTTTCATGTCAAAAAGATCTTAAAAATCCCAGCCATCTAAATATATTTCCCAACTCCATTAAGTAATGTAAAATAATATTTGTATTTATGTTCAGATGTTGAAGCTGTTGTTCTCAAATAAAACTATACTTTAGAAATGGCTTCTTATTTATAAGTAGTTTGGCCTATTGTTACAGTTTGAATATACTTTGATTCTATTTATGTGTTATAAGTGTTCTTGGAAAAGTCCTCAGAACAGGTAATTGTATATATTAAGTTAGGTTTTTCATACTGATTTAAAATGCGCTCCCTTCAAAAAAATTTTAGACAGTAATTGGGAACCTTCAAAGAAGGATTGTATCTTTTTTAATGTGGTCTATCCATAGTTAAATCTCCCATACTGCCCTCAGAACTTAGAGAGGTAGTAACATGCAATCTTTTTGAAGCGCAAGTAAAGTCAAATTATATAATTTGTTCCCATTTCATTAGAAATTTTCATTGCCCTTAAGACTTTCAACTAGCTTATTGTAGGAGTGTTAATTTTTTCTTCTATTGAAGAACAATCCTGCCAAAAAAAAAAATCTTTTGAAAACCACATAAAGTAAAAATTGCAACTTAATCAGTTTGGGTATTTTACTGAGACAGATATATAAAATGTCCAGTTATGGGATTTAATAAATTGAGGTATAGGGAAAGATTGATTTAAATGATACACAAATAACTACCCAAGACTGGTAAGAAAGCAGGGAGTTTCTCTAAGGCCAGGAAGGGATTAACAGGTACAGTGAAGGAATCATTCTTCTTTCTTGAACAGCTCATCTATTTTGGCAAATAATTCTGCCCTCCTCCCCATCTCTTATCTTCGCATATCCTTGACATACAGGAATAAGGTGATTTTTAATTTGTCTCCAAGCTTCCTCAGTACTGACAACTTTGACTTTTCTTTATAGGTATTTCTTAATGCCAACAAAATGATTAAATAAAATACAGATTAATTTGATTTCTTTTTCCATCAAAATGTTGACCTTTTGTTTTAAATTAAAAACATTTTTCTTTTTTTAAATTAATTTTTTTGAGACAGGGTCTCGCTGTGTCACCCAGGCTGGAGTACAGTGGTGCGGTCTTGGCTTACTGCCCCCTTGACCTCCTAGGCTCAAGCAATCCTCCTGCCTTAGCCTCCCAAGTAGCTGGGGCTACAGGCATGCACCACTGTGCTCTGCTAATTAAATTTTTTTTTTTGTGAGACGGGGTATTACTATATTGCCCAGGGTGGTCTTGCAGTCTGGCCTCTTGACTTTATAGTTTTCTTTGGTAACTGTTATATAGTGACTGAGTTGGAGAAAAATGATTTTTTTTTTAATGAAGAAATATGGTCATCTTGGATCCTTTAGGCCCCTCTTATTGGAGACCAGCCAGTAGAACAGAGAGTGTTTCCTAATTGGAAGCATACATGATGCCTGGCCTACTGTGTCTTCCAGACCTTGCCACAGACCAAATGAACACATGATGACGTTGGATTTAGAGTAGAACTTTCTTAGCTCTACTTTAAACAAGCTAACTCTTCCTTTAATGTGGGAATTCAGGAACTAGTCAATTTATTTTGTTACGGGAGCAGTTTTAGACAATATAATATACTCATTAGTAGCTACTCATGCTTCAGGTGGTATTATCAGTTTTCTGCAATAATTGCTTTTCATCAGTAACCACAAAGACTTTTTCAAATGCCTCTTAAAAATAACTACCTTGGTAATTTCAAGGTTTAGATATAAAATTTAGGATAATCACTGGTCTTTTTAAACGCAGCGTTTGATCAATAAATTACTAGCTGCCGCGGACAAAAGCAGTCATTTGTGATTTTATGCACCAAAGAAGTTACCAATACTTTTTTTAAAGCTGCATGGTGGCTCACGTCTGTAATCCCAGCACTTTGGGAGGCTGAGGTGGGTGGATCACCTGAAGGCAGGAGTTCAAGACCAGCCTGACCAACATGGTGAAACCCCGTCTCTACTAAAAATACAAAAATTAACCAGGCGTGGTCGTGGGCGCCTGTAGTCCCAGCTACTCAGGAGGCTGAGGCGGGAGAATTGCTTGAACCCGGGAGGTGGAGGTTGCACTGAGCCAAGATTGTGCCACTGCACTCCAGCCTAGGCAACGGAGTAAGACTCCGTCTCAAAAAAAAAAGAAAACCAAAAATTAGCTGGGTGTGGTGGCACACACCTGTAATCCCAGCTACTTGGGAGGCTGAGGCAGGAGAATTACTTGAACCCAGGAGGTAGAGGTTGCAGTGAGCCAAGATTGTGCCACTGCACTCCAGCCTGGTGACAAGAGCAAACTCTATCTCAAAACAAAAACAAGAAAAACTACATATACATTTTTTAATACCTAAAAGTATTTTGGTACTCTAAAATAAGTTGATACTATTTTATTAAAAAGATATTGCCTATTATGGAAACTGATATTAGGAAAAAAAGGATAATAATTAATAAGCAATGATTAAAGTAGAACTACTAACCTTACGTAAGGTTATTGTAAATATGTAAAGAGAATTTTGAAGTTTAAATTTAGTAGTAGCAATAGACCTGTAACGTAAAGTCTAATAATTATTCTAGAAAAATAATTCTCTGAGGTTTTTCTTTCTCCAGATATAATTTTTTTATCATCCTATATCCTGTTGGAGTTGCTGGTGAACTTCTTACAATATACGCTGCCTTGCCATATGTGAAGAAAACGGGAATGTTTTCAATAAGACTTCCTAACAAATACAATGTCTCTTTTGACTACTATTATTTTCTTCTCATAACCATGGCCTCATATATACCTTGTAAGTATATACTTATTAGTACTTTGATTTGACATATGATGTAGAAATTTTTGAAAGGATATAATAATAAGCAAGGGGAAATAATTAGAAATAGTTGCTTACAAATACATTAAAACTTCATTTTAACCCCATATTTACTGATAATTTGGGAAAATTGAAGGGAGATAGAGGCAGAAGACATTTCATCAGCTGTGAGAATAAAGGCAAGTAAATTAACGCATGGATGATTGCTTTCTCAAAATCATTTAAACATCAGCTTAGTATGATTTGTTTTTTTAAGAAAGATAAAAATAAACCATGTTTAAAGCATTAGTGCACTTTTTACAAGCATTTAGAATCATATGTCTGAGTATAAACACTGTATCCAAGAAAATTTCAGATCATTTCTATCTATTCATTAAGCATATACTTGGAAAAATCATCTAGGAGGAGTTTTGAGTCTTATTTGTGTTGCTCTATGTGCTTGCAAATAATAAAGCCTCTTTTCTTAAAGGATTTTGAATAAGTCAGCCTCTTCACTAATTTCTCATCATCTT
Organism: Symphalangus syndactylus; assembly: GCF_028878055.3. NCBI lineage: Eukaryota > Metazoa > Chordata > Mammalia > Primates > Hylobatidae > Symphalangus > Symphalangus syndactylus. The sequence goes on along the minus strand of NC_072432.2, from coordinate 22,972,016 downwards.
TCAGTAGTTGCAGTGAATTGGTGAGGCTTTACTCCATTTAAGTGCCAATAGTGAGGCTGGGCTCGGTGGCTCACGCCTATAATCCCAGCACTTTGGGAGGCCAAGGCAGGTGGATCACCTGAGGTCAGGAGTTTGAGACCAGCCTGGCCAACATGGCAAAACCCTGTCTCTACTAAAATACAAAAATTAACTGGGCATGGTGGCGCGTGCCTGTAATCCCAGCTACTCAGGAGGCTGAGGCAGGAGAATCGTTTGAACCTGAGAGGCAGAGGTTGCAGTGAACTGAGATGGTGCCATTGCATTCCAGCCTGGGCAACAAGAGTGTGAGACTCTGTCTCAAAAAAAAAAAAGGGGCGGGGGGGGGGGGCTAATAGTGATATATTTTTAAGTCAAATATTGATAGCTCTAAAATCTACATCGACATGATACAAATTGTTTCATCTAAAGGAGATGAGCATAAATCTTGGCCAGCCCCTTGAGGTGTCCAACTTTTTTCATTGTTTTTTTTGAGACGGAGTCTTGCTCTTTTGCCCAGGCTGGAGTGCAGTGGCGCAAACTCAGCTCACTGCAATCTCTGCCTCTCAGGTTCGTGGGATTACAGGCGCCTGCCACAATGCCCACCTAATTTTTGTATTTTTAGTAGAGACGAGGTTTCACCATATTGGCCAGGCTGGTCTCAAACTTCTGACCTCAAGGGATCCGCCCACCTTGGTCTCCCAAAGTGCTGGGATTACAGGTGTGAGCCACCGCCCCCGGCAGATGTCTCCAACTTGTATCTTTCCCAAAGTCAAAATTGACTTAGTGGAGAAAGATATGTTTTCCCCTTGTCTTCTACCACTTCAGCCTGATTCTGTATCTGATTTTCTACCCCAGCCAGTTCAGGAGAGCTGAGGAGGGGATGCCTGCTCTATTGGTTCACATCCCTCCCTTTTCCCAATGGCAGGTTAATGGTAGCACTACTTGAACAGAACCAGAGCTTGCTTAGGTGTCTGTCTGACAGTTACAGGTTCAAACAGTGGGTTCTCTTCTTCCTCATGGCCTTTGAGGCATCTCCATGGAAACGGAGAGTCTGAATCATCTCTTTCAGTTGTCCCGGGAGATGTAGACTCTGGCCTGTACCAGTAGCAGCTTCCCAGTTCACCATGCCACCAGCTACTGAGTCCCACTGGCCAGAGGATCACTCAGCCCAGGACACATTTTCCACTGCATTCTTTTTTTTTTTTTTTAATTTCCTCCTCCCCCTGCATTCTTGATGTTAGTAATAAATCAATTAATTTTACTTATTAAATCCTTTGCTAATTAAAAGTACTTTTTGAGTACTTAGTATTCAAAAGTAGTGGTATTATTTCTCATTTACATTAAGATGAAAGAGGTTAAGTGAGTTGCTTAAAAATCACTAGCTTGTGGCCTGGTGTGGTGGCTCACACCTGTAATCCCAGCACTTTGGGAGGCCAAGGTGGGCGGATCGCTTGAGGTCAGGAGTTCAAGACCAGCCTGACCACCATGGTGAAACCCTGTCTCTACTAAAAATACAAAAATTAGCCGGACATGGTAGTGGGCACCTGTAGTCCCAGCTACTCAGGAGGCTGATGCAGGAAAATCACTGAAACTGCGGAGGCAGAGGTTGCAGTGAGCCGAGATTACACCACTGCACTCCAGCCTGGGTGACAGAGTGAGACTCCATCTCAAAAAAAAAAAAAAAAAAAAAAATCACTAGCTGGTGAGTAAAGCCAGGGTTTGAACTCAAGCCCATACCTTCTGTTCAGCTACTCGGAATTTTAAGGAAGTATTTACAATAATTGGTCAGTGAGTTTAAGTAATTATGACCGGAATAAATTTAGCCCCCCAGGTATATATAATATGATGGTAACCTTTCTTAAGTTAGCAAGTACCTAAATAGAAAGAAATAAAACCTATTGTGTGTTTTTGCTCTGTTTGAGCTAAGTTTTACAAAGAAATTTTTACCCAGAGTTGCCTAAGCAGGATATTCAAAGCTTGTTTTGTGATAAAGTTCATTGGTTTGATAATTCTGATCATCATATTCAGAAATATTTTTACACTGGTATTGTTTATTACACTGGTATTGATATTAATTTGTTTATCCACCAACGTTTATACTGTGAAACACTGGTTTGAAACACTGGTTCAAATTGGTTCAAAATATTCTTCAAATTTGACTGGACAGATGACAATTTGTCCAAATGACCTAGTAACATATGTATTTATGTGTTTATTATATAATAGATTAAATACCCTTACACCTAGCCAGGAGGAGCTTCTGCTTGAGGCTCTGTTAAGAGGACCTTGTTGTAGCCCTTCTGTGGTCACTCCACACAGCACCCCACTGCCTTCTAGATCACATTCTAGAAACCTCATGGAATTTGCTACCCAGAGGGCAATGAGCATGCATCTGGGCCCTAACCAGGCTTCTTCCTTGATCCATGGTCCTGAGGGTCAACCATGTATCAGTATACACACCCCTGAGAAAACAGGATAGCCAGGGGGCAGCTGTTTGTGAGGGGTATGGATGAAGCTTAGATGTATGCACCCGGGTATCCTCACACATGTGCAGGAGACCCCATGCAGTACAGGATACAGCCAGTAGAATGGAGAAGAGGAGGCTGGGTGGGCCAGTTTTCCCTGTGCTGGAATGTTCTGGCACAGCATTCCAAAGTGTTCAGAATTCTAAACTCAAACATGGTCTTCTAGGTCATTATGAAGGTATTTTTAGCAAGGTATTTAAGTTTGTTAAAAATAAGCAAAAATAGGCTGGGCGCAGTGGCTCATGCCTCTAATCCTAGCACTTTGGGAGGCCGAGGCAGGCGGATCACTTGGGGCCAGGAGTTCAAGACCAGGCTGACCAACCTGGTGAAATCCCATCTCTACTAAAAATACAAAAATTAGGTGTGGTGGTGGTGCATGCTTGTAATCTCAGCTACTTGGGAGACTGAGGCAGGAGAACTACTTGAACCTGGGAGGCAGAGGTTGCAGTGAGCTGAGATCATGCTACTGCACTCTAGCTGGGGCAATACAGCAAGACTCTCAGGAAAAAAAAAAAAAAAGCAAAAGTAAAAACAAAACCTCAACAGTTACAGCATTAGAATATTTAGGCATGTGGTATATGGGCCTCCATTTGCATGCTTATACTCTTGAGCTCTGTAAATATCCGGGGAACAGCAGTGGTATGGGACGTATTTACTCTCTAACATTGCCACATTTAACAGGTTTCAAGTATAAATAATTTTAAAGCAATAGCTTATTTTTCTTTGTTTTCTTTTTCAACGAAGTGTTTCCACAACTCTATTTTCATATGTTACGTCAAAGAAGAAAGGTGCTTCATGGAGAGGTGATTGTAGAAAAGGATGATTAAATGATCTCTGCAAACAAGGTGCTTTTTCCAGAATAACCAAGATTACCTGAGTCCAAGTTTTAATAACAAGAATAAACAACTTTGTGAAATATCATGGATTGTATGGTTTCTTAAAATATAACTTGAGACATGGTATTTGCCGGTATTTGTGTTCCTCTTGTGGCAGATCTATTTTTTACAGGAACTATGCAAATATCAGTAACTCTTGGGTAGGTATTGATTATTAGGAAAATAATTAGGTGTATTATCTGGGGGAAAAAAAATTTTTGCTAAATTTTTTTTTGAAACATGCTCAAAGCTTTTTAAATCAATATTTGGAAATTAGTTTAATGATTTACTATTATACCTGCCAGTGATATTTATGTGATATTTATAAATGAAAATAAATGCAAAATTATAACAACTTGTTAATAATATATTGGTATTTTTGAACCCACAATCTATTTTTTCAGGAAATAAGGCAGCATTATGATTAATAACAATGTTTGGAGCGTGGATATAATTTGCTAAAGTAAGACTTTTGATGTAGATAAAGTAGCAGCATAAAACACACAAATATTCAAGTAGATGTCACAGTTGGAAAATATTCTTTGGAAATATTTCTAGGCAGCTGAAATTACTTATACTCTAAGGAAATCTGTTTTTTATTTAAATTAGCCACTTAAGGACAAGCTTTTCAACTGTGAAGGTTTTAAGGGGTTAGGAAGAGCGTAAGTATTTGCCCCACTATTAAAAAAATAACATGACATCTGACTGTAATGTTGTACTCAGGCTGGGAGTGGTAGCTCATGCCTGTAATCCCAGCACTTTGGAAGACTGAGGCAGGAGGATCGTTTGAGCCCAGTAGTTCAAGGCCAGCCTGGGCAACATAGCAAGACCCCATCCCTAAAAAAAATACAAAAAAAATTTAACCAGGCATGGTGACACATGCCTGTAGTTCCAGCTACTTGGGAGGCTGAGGTGGGAGGATCACTTGAGCCCAGGAATTCGAGGTTATAATGAGCTATGATGGTACCACTGTACTTAAGCCTGGGTGACAGAGCAAGACCCTGTCTCTGAAAAATAGTGATGATGATGATGATGATAATGATAATGAGGAAGATGATGATGCTGTACTCAGAACTTTGGTTGCAAAAGTCTTCTCTATGCTGTAGAATTATCTTGTAACAATTGCTGTGGTAATCCCTTTGTGGTACTTAGGTAACGAAACATTTTGGGGTATGAACTTTAGACAGACTCCTTTCATTCTGAATTCCATTGAATAGCAAAAAGTCTTGTAATAAAGTTCCTGTCCTTGTGTTTAATAAAAAAGATACACCAGAGCTACTTTCATACTACCTTAATTTGTAAGTAGGTCCTTTAAAAAATTTCCCTCCTTTATTCGAGTATGTTGATTTACTAATCCAGTTTTTGAGAGAATATTAAATATGTGACTTTAAAAGAAAAGGAACTTTTTTTCCCCACTATAGATATCTAGGTGTAATTTTGCTTTAAATGTTCTGTATTGTTTCCATTTATAATCAACATGTAACATTACACTTTTAAAAATTACTTGATTTTGTGTTACCACCTCCTTTACAGATTATTTTCACACAGAGATTTGTAGTTCAGAATATTTTTGCAAACTTTTACTTTAAATAACTTGGTTTTTCAAAGGTGCTATTTCTTTTATTACATTAGATTGTAATGTTTCCTCTGCAGCTGAATGTTTCATTGAGCAATATGGATTAGGTTACTAGTTCTCAAAAGACCTAACATTCATTCTGCTCTTACCCTATTTGATCAGTTTCATCTTGGAATTTTGTATGGAAGAAATTGTCAAGGAGTCTTTACCTTTGGTCACATAGTATGAGAATTTCACATTTATTTTATTAGATGCCTGTCTTGCAAAAAATATTTTAAATAATATTTCTAAGATTTGCATTAATTCAACTAGTACTGCCTTCAAGTGGCTGTAATACTCTTTTTCTTTTTTTTTTTTTTTTTTTTTTTTTTTTTTTATTTATTTATTTTTTTTTTTTGAGACGGAGTCTCGCTCTGTCGCCCAGGCTGGAGTGCAGTGGCGCAATCTCGGCTCACTGCAAGCTCCGCCTCCCGGGTTCACGCCATTCTCCTGCCTCAGCCTCTCCAAGTAGCTGGGACTACAGGCGCCCACCACCACGCCCGGCTAATTTATTTTTTTGTATTTTTAGTAGAGACGGGGTTTCACCGTGGTCTCGATCTCCTGACCTCGTGATCCGCCCGCCTCGGCCTCCCAAAGTGCTCTTTTTCTTCTTATGTTGTGGAATATCTTGAAGTAGGAATTGTGATTAACTTTAATAAAAATGAAAATGCATTAAACTATTTGGTGACCCTTTAACATATGCAAAGTACACCTAAACTTTAGATTTCATTCATCTTCTATATTCAACCAATTCTAAATGGTTATTTGCTTGGAAAATGAAGCGCTAAACAGTAGTTTGATTTTAAAAGGAAAAAATATTTGAAATTCCTTTATACTTGGGTTGACAGAAAAGAGTCAAACTCTGTAAAATATTTGAAGATATTTATTCTGAGCCAAATATAAGTGACCATGGCCCATGACACAGCCCTCAAGAGGTCTTGAGAACATGTGTCCAAGGTGGTTGGGGTTCAGGTTGGTTTCATACATTTTAGGGAGGCATGAGACATCAGTCAGATACATTTAAGAAATACATTGGTTTGGTCCAGAAAGGCAGGACAACTTTCGGGGTGGGGGTTCCAGCTTACAGGTAGATTTTAAAATTTTCCGGTTGACAATTGGTTGAGTTTATCTAAAAACCTGGGATCAACAGAAAGGAATGTCTGGGTTGCGATAAGAGGTTGTGGAGACTCAGGAGTTCGAGACCAGCCTGGCCAACATGGTGATGTAGCAGGACAAGCTGCAGACAAAACCCCTCAGACACCGAGTTAAAGAAGGAAGGGCTTTATTCGGCCGGGAGCTTCAGCAAGACTTACGTCTCCAAAAACCAAGCTCCCCGAATGAGCAATTCCTATCCCTTTTAAGGGCTTACAACTCTAAGCGGGTGTGCATGAGAGGGTTGTGATGGATTGAGCAAGCAGGGGGTATGTGACTGGGGACTGCATGTACCAGTAATCAGAACGGAACAGAACAGGACAGGGATTTTCACAGTGCTTTTCTATACGATGTCTGGAAGCTATAGATAACATAACCAGTTAGGTCAGGGGTCATCTTTAACCAGGCCCAGGGTGCGGCACCACACTGTCTGCCTGTGGATTTCATTTCTGCCTTTTAGTTTTACTTCTTTCTTTGGAGGCAGAAATTGGGCATAAGACAATATGAGGGGTGGTCTTCTCCCTTAGTGAAACCTCATCTCTACCAAAAATGCAAAAATTATCCAGGTGTGGTGGCGCACCCCTGGCATCCCAACTATTCAGGAGGCTGAGCTGGGAGAATTGCTTGAACCCGGGAGATGGAGGTTGCAGTGAGCTGAGAACGTGCCACTGCACTCCAGCCTGGGCGAGAGTAAGACCCCATCTCAGAAAAAAAAAAAAAAGAAGTTGTGGAGACCAAAGTTTTATCATGCACATGAAGCCACCAGGTAGCAGGCTTCAAAGAGAATAGTTGTAAAATGTTTCAGACTTAAAGTCTGTGTTGATTTTAATGCTGGAGATGTATAATCAGGCATGTCTAAACCCCACTTCCTGTCATGGCCTGAACCAGTCTCTCAGGTTACATTTTAAAAGAGCCCTAGCTGAAGAGGAAGTCCATTCAGATGTTTGGGTGTTTGGGGGAGGGGGACGGGGCTTTTATTTTTGGTTTACACCGTTTTCTGTGACTGCCTCTTCTTTTGACCTTCCCTGTAAATGACCATAACTTTCAATAGCCAAGTCAGGGCTTGTATCAGATAGAACTTTAGAACACAGTCCTGTAGACTTTGGCATTTGAAACAGATCAAGAAATTTTGATGCCAGCAACTTTCAATTATATTTGCTGACAATTCCTTTATCTTCTGATTGTTTTTTGATTTTCATAGCTTTATAGCTTGCTATATTATACAATATGCAAGTTTTAAAAAATATTTTTCAAAATGTTAATTCAATATGAATATAGCAACATCCTTGATAGTTTTAGCTTTTTAAAAAAGCATGCCAGAAATATAAGAAAGCCATTTTCACCAAGAGTTTTTGTTGCTTGACATCTATAGATTTTCAGAAGCATTATTTTCTCATGTTTCTATTTTTAAGCATCTAATTATTATGCTGCTATGTCATAGTTTCTAGTGATATATTGCAAATGATCTAAATTTTGCAATAATCCCTTTTCCTCTTTACAAATGTGTATCTCATGCCCACTGTGTGTCAGGCCCTGTTGCAGGGTATTAATATCTTCCTCTTATCTTTCCTCTCTCTCCCCCACACAGTAAACCTTTAGCAAAATTACCGGGTTAGATTGGTTAGTAAATCATATTGCAAAACAATTATCTGTGATTTAACAAATACAATGTGTTGGCAATCGGATGTGACGGGTTCTTTGTTACTTATATGTGTATAAGCATATTAGGGCACCACTAAATAGACAGAATTCTGGACTAAAACTACTTCATAACAAAATTAGTTATAGTTGATGAGACCAATACAATAAATCATTAAGAGATCCTTGAAGGAAAAAAATAACTGTAAAAGGCAACATTTAAAATATTTTTCATATGAATATGGGACGTATAGAGGTATTTACCTTTCACATATATTTAGATTTGGATTAAACATATAATTGATAGAATAAAAAATAAGCAATGCAGTTTTGTAATTTCTAGCATGAACACATTGAATAGAACTTAAAATTCAATTTGTTTATAGTTTTAGTCTAAATTTACACAATATTTAAATTGACATAGGTCTCTCCTTTAGATATGAAGCTTAAAAATATATTCTAAACATTTTAGATTTTTTTGTGTTCCTGTTATAGCTTTTTAAATATTTTGGTCATTTTTTATTTTGAAATAATTTCAAAGTTACAGGAAAGTTGTTAAGAATAGTAGGAAAAGCACCTCTAAACCCTTCACTTGAATTCCCCACTTGTTAATATTTTGCCCCATTTGCTGTAGTTTTCTCTCTCTCTGTTCATAATATTTCCTGAACCATTTGAGAAGAAGTTGAAACATTAACCCCTAATTTCTTCAGTGCATATTTCCTAAGAACAAGGACATCGTGCTACCTTGCCACTGTACCATAACCTAAATCAGGAAATCAACATTGATACTGTTATTAGAAAAACTTCAGCCGAATTAAATTTAAAGGAGGTTAATTGAATAACGAACGATTCATGAATCGGGCAGCCCCCAGAATCAGCAGATTCAGGCAGGATCCAGGGATGCCCTGTGGTCAGAGCAAATTTATAGACGAAAAAAGGGAAGTGACATACAGAAATCGGCAGTGAGGTACAGAAATAGCTGGATTGGTTACATATTGGCATTTGTCTTATTTGAACACAGTCTGAACACTTGGCAGTCTGTGAGTGGTTGAAGTACGTCCACTGGGATTGGCCAAGACTCAGCTGTTGTTACGGGTGCGTACTCCTAGTTAGGTTACCAATCTTGTCTGCCTATTGAGCTAGGTTACAGTTCGTCCACAAGGACTCAAATGTAGAAGTACAGAGTGCTTCTCAGGCCATATTCAGTTTAACAATCCAATACCTTTATCTAATTGGTAGCCCTTATTCCAGTCTCACTGACATGTATGTATGCACGCACATGTATATTCTGAGTCAAGATCCAATCCAAGCTCAGGAATTACATTCAGTTATCATCTCTTTTAGTCTAGAATGGTTCCTTAGCTTTTCTTCACCTTTCGTGACCTGGACATTTTCCACAGTACAGGATCGTTGTTTTATAGGCAGTCCCTCCTTTTGAGTTTGTTTGGTCCCTCCGTTTGAGTTCGTTTGATGTCTCCTAATGATTAGATTTAATTATGTACCTTTGGGCAGGAATATTAAATTGTTCCATTTTCTGCTGATGTTAACTTTCATGTCTCAGGGCTTTTGTTTCTTAATGTTTTGGTTGCACATGGGTATTTTAATAATAGAAGGAGTTCTAATTTATAGGAGTTTGTGAAACAAGACATTGGGATTTATTTATTTATTATTTATTTATTGAGACAGAGTTTCACTCTTGTTGCCCAGGCTGGAGTGCAATGGCATGATCTCAGCTCACTGCAACCTCTGCCTCCCAGGTTGAAGTGATTCTCCTGCCTCAGCCTCCCAAGTAGCTGGGATTACAGGCATGTGCCTCCACACCTGGCTAATTTTTGTATTTTTAGTAGAGACGGGTTTCACCATGTTGGCCAGGCTGGTCTCCAACTCCTGACCTCAAGCGATCTACCCACTTCAGCCTCCCAAAGTGCTAGGATTACAGGCATGAGCCACCGCACCCTGCCTGGATTTTAAAAACCAGATTAATATGCCTGTGATCTCATAGTGAAGATTGATGTCTTTTTAAGTGCATAAAAAGCACTAAATTATTTATGCATATGCAATTTCCAGGCATATTATTATTATTATTTTTTTTTTTTTTGAGACGGAGTCTCGCTGTGTCACCCAGGCTGGAGTGCAGTGGTGCAATCTCGGCTCACTGCAAGCTCCGCCTCCCAGGTTCACGCCATTCTCCTGCCTCAGCCTCTCCGAGTAGCTGGGACTACAGGCGCCCGCCACCACGCCCGGCGAATTTTTTGTATTTTTAGTAGAGAGGGGGTTTCACCATGGTCTCGATCTCCTGACCTCGTGATCTGCCCGCCTCGGCCTCCCAAAGTGCTGGGATTACAAGCCTGAGCCACCGCGCCCGGCCTTCCAGGCATATTATTAACTCAACCTTCACATCGACGTTTGTGCCCCTAGATTATACCCTAGAAAATTCTGGGTATTAATTAATATACTTTCATTTTGCTCAAAAGTTCTTAACTGCAGCGTTCTGTTCCGCATTACTTTATACTCTTACCATCTTCTCCTGCTTTGCTAAAATTATATATAGTGCAAAATTGAGATTGCTGTAAAAATACATTTTTTTCTTGATTAATGATCGTGTCTTACATATTTAAATTCAATTTGTACAATTTGAAAATTAACAATTTTTCTTAAATTCAGTTAACATTTTGTGGTTTAACTTTGAGGATAATGACTGTAGAAAAATGGTTTTCAGATCAAATCATTTATTAATCATCTGAGGACCTCAGAATTCTTTCTTTAGAGATTTTGCCTCAGCAGCTATGGGGCCAAGAAACCTGAATTTTTTAGCAAGGTGCTAGGCAGTTATGGTGCAAGCAGCTTAGTTGTCCCACCAGCCTTTAAGAAACACTGCAATAGAGAAAGCCTGGGTGCGGTGGCTCACACCTATAATCCCAGCACTTTGGGAGGCCGAGGCGGGTGGATCACTTGAGGTCAGGAGTTTGAGACCGGCCTGGCCAACATGGTGAAACCCTGTCTCTACTAAAAATACAAAAATTAGCCATGCGTGGTGGCAGGCGCCTCTAATCCCAGCTACTTGGGAGGCTGAGGCAGGAGAATCACTTGAACCCGGGAGGCGAAGGTTGCAGTGAGCCAAAATCACATCACTGTACTCCAGCCTGGGCAAGAGCGAAACTCTGTCTTGGGGTGGGGAAAAAAAAAAGAAATATCAAGAAGGGGTGGGGAGGTGGGGAATGACTTCTAACAAATGCCATATTCAGCGTACCCAATAGAACTGGAAGAAAAAAAAAATCAGCATTCCTACAGTCATGTCTCATTGTTTCTTATCAAAATGAACACTGTAGTTTTAAGTTTATAAAAATGAAAAATGATATTTGCATAGTCCATAGTCTGACAGTAAGATATTTTTAGCAAATATTATTTTATAGCCATACAATGTATCTGACCATTCACTTAAGTAGTGTGGCTGGGAAGAAAGAACAATAGTAAAATCCAACCAGGTATTTTTGTTATATTGAATTTGATGACATGATATAAACTAGATACAACTAAAAAGTAGGTTAAAATATTTTGGGGCCAGGCGCGGTGGCTCAGGCCTATAATCCCAGCACTTTGGGAGGCTGAGGTGGGTGGGTGACTTAAGTCCAGGAGTTGGAGGCCAGCCTGGGCCACATGACAAAACTCCGTCTGTACAAAAACACAAAAATTAACCAGGCATGGTGTCACCTGTACTTCCAGCTACTTGGGAAGCTGAGGTGGGAGGATTGCTTGAGCCTAGGAGGTCGAGGCTGCAGTGAGCTATAATCATGCCTCTGCACTCCAGCCTGGGCAACAGAGTGAGACCCTGTGTCGAAAAAAAAAAAAAGAAAAAAAATTTTTATAATAGTGTTGTTACTTAAATAGAACTTCTAGTTTCTTTTTTTAATAAGCGCTCCCGCAAAAAGACACACACACACACACGCACACACACACACACCCCTTCTTACGGAGGAATATATTCAAGATTGTGGGAAATGCATATGCTTCTGTTTTTGAGAAATATGCATGACAGAAAATAATTATAATTTGCCTGAATGATTTTTAATTTAATCATAAGTTGACTAAAATAGGTTTGTGGCTAAATTAATGTGTTCAGAAGCTGATTTTATTGAATTAAACTTTCAATGAACTTTATTAAAACCCTTGCAACAGAAATTAATCTTAAGAAATGAGGAAATGGAAAGGTTAATTTACATTAAGTGTACTCAAGAAGAAAAAATGAATTTAAAACAGTTGTTAGCCCGGAGTCTGTAGATTTTCGTGCATCAAATATTCATTTTATTAAAGTTACAACTTTATTTGTAACTTGTATGCATAAACATTTGCTCCAAAATCTGGTATTACTTTTTTGCTTCAATTCCAAAATCAACATATATGAGAAATTTTATATAGAAACTTAATTTATAGCATTAAAAATGTATTACCCACTACAGTGTGGCCTGGGTGACAGGGAGACTCTGTCTCAAAAAAAAAAAAAAAAAGAAAAAGAGAAAGAAAAAAAGAAAAAGTATTACATCTTATGAGAATTGAAATTTCAGAAAGCTCAGAATTTCAGAATACATTTTTTTGAAGTAGAGTTGATACTGTTTGTAAGTTGTATGAAATAACAATGACAGGTAGCAAAAGTTAGGTGTGAGCATAGCTAGTAAAAAGGTTTTGTAGAAAGCATTATTTTGTGAAAATGTTGGTTATTTTACAAGTTGTATGTTTATAGTTATGAGGCATTTTTTTGCCCCTGGAAAATTCCAAATTATTTAATATGCTTATGGAGTTATTATTTGCTTTATTTGTTTTTGAAAAAGCATTTAAAAATATTTCTGTGAATTAACTTTAGATGCTTGTAAACTTTGTAAACATTCAGTTTTCTTACTTAAGTATATTTTTAGTTGGATAAACATTAACAGAGGCAAAGAAACCTTTACCACGTATATTTTAACGTTTTGGGAATTAAGGCTGAGCTGTTTTAGTACCAATTATAATCTTGTAGTAAATGAAATGGATTAGTTTAAAGCTATCAGTATTTTCTTAGTGGTAAAGATGGACTTAATAAGTATTTTTTTTTGGCAAATACTAACAAAATAAAAGTTATACACAATACCTTAGGGTGTAATTGTTATTAGATTCTCATGACAGGTCTTCACAGATTCTCAGTCACATTCAGTAGTGGAATGGTGACATGTGTCATGGTTAAGAGCCAAGGCTTCAGAGTGAAACTTGCCTTAGATTTGGGAAAAAGTACTTAACTTTCTTAAGCCTCAAAGTCCTTATCTGTAAAATGGAATAAGCAGTTGTCTGAGGAGCAAATGAGGTAATATCTATAAATTTGTAGCACAGAGGTGGGCCGATATAAGTACCTAATACATGTTAGTTGTTACTAATGGCATTGCTGCTTTTCATGGTTTTATAACAGTCGTACCAGGTGAAATTTCTAAGTCCCACCTCACTTGTTTCTTGGATGGAATCACTTACATAGAATAGTTTTGGTAAAATTTTCTTTTCCTGTAGTTTTTTTCCGCTTTTATTAGTTTGACAGATTGCCTGTGTTTAGCTGTTTTCCTTATCTTGAATTAGAAGTAGAAGGCTACAGTTCATTTAGTAGTAGCATAGTAAAGAGGAGTTTCCTGTAGCTTGGTCTCCTTTAGGATATATACAGTATCCTGCTGGTCATGGTTTTTGACAGTGAGTATTTCAAATGAGGCAGACACTGGTGAGATATTTTCCCGCCAGCCTGACCCCCTGGCAGTGCTGTTAGGGCAGGCAGAGTGGGGTTTTGCTCTCCTGACATGCCCCAGGGAAGATCGGAGGTGGTGCAGCTACTATCTTCACAACAGAAGATCTTTTAGAGAATTCCATTGAGTCAGCATATTATTAATTTTTATGTATAGTTTTTTTTTACATTTATGTAGAGATGCTTATATTTAATCTTAAAAGGTAGTCCTATACAATTGTATCAGAAAACATAAGAGCTCTTTCAGACTACCTTTTTTTTTTTGAGACGGAGTCTCACTCTGTCACCCAGGCTAGAGTGCAGTGGCGTGATCTTGGCTCACTGCAAGCTCCGCCTTCCAGGTTCAAGCCATTCTTCTGCCTCAGCCTCCCACGTAGCTGGGACTACAGGTGCCCGCCACCACTCCCGGCTAATTTTTTGTATTTTTTAGTAGAGACGGGGTTTCACCATGTTAGCCAGGATGGTCTCGATCTCCTGACCTCATGATCCGCCCGCCTTGGCCTCCCAAAGTGCTGGGATTACAGGCATGAGCCACTATGCCCCGCCCCAGACCACTTTTATTAACTCAGGTATTATGAAAGGAATCACTGAAGAATATGAAAGCTCAAATAAGATTAAAAAATGCTTTAATACTGCTGCAGAAGTTTTTCAGTTCAAGAGCAGGCAATGGAGTGTAGAGAATGTTTACCTTATGACCAGATACAACCACCCAAGAAAAACTGGATCCTGCAGGGCAGCTGGTCTCCACAGTTCCTGCTGGGACTACAGTTGCTGGAAGTCATTCAATCACTTTTCTCTTTTTAAGGGAGTTAAGTACAGGTAAAAGAACTCTTCTAGCAAAGATCTTAATAATCTCTTGATTATCAATGTCCGTGGAGGCTTTTTAGTCCTTCCTTTGCTTCTGCATTCTTGACCCCTGGCTTCTTTCATGTACTCTCTCCTAATTCGCCTGTATTTCTGAACGGGTCATTCCAGTTTTCAATAGGTGACTTCTACTTCTTCCTGTCACCAGTGTGGATGTTGCCTATGGTTCTGTTGTGTGCATTTTGGATATATATATATATATATACATAAAATACATAAACATTCTGGGGAGTCTGATTGACAGATTACACAATTACTTAAACATTGTCAACTCTGGCCTAGATTGCTATGTTAAACTCTGGTCCCTATCTCCAACTTCATGGGCTTATGTTTTTAGCTATACCATAGCTGTCTCAAATTAAACTTGTTAAACTAATGCATCATTTTCATTACTACCACAATCTTCTAATTCTCTGCCCCTCTAAAAGCCATCTCTTCCTGCTGTATTTTCTGACTTTGTGAATGGTACTATTGTCTAGCAATTTAGGTCAAAACCATGACTGGTATTAGATACTTTCCTCTCCATCAAATCTTTTTCAATCCTGTTACCCTACTGCTACTGACTAGGCCTGGATAATGTCAATGCTTATATGATAAAGGCTGGATACCTTAACCTGGATTTCAAGCTTGTGGGCAAGAACAAATGAACTATGAAAAAATGGGCTGTATAAAGGGTATTAAGTGCCGCTCTCTGTTGAACTGTTTGATGAAACTGGCTTTGATGATCCAGAAGAAGCCTTACATTTGAATGCATTCTGTTCTTTCGAAACTGCTGCTAACCAGTTTTCATGTTTATTACCACTCGCTGCTGCTGGAAAAAAGTTAGGAGCTACTGTGTTTTACTCATTTGGTCTTTGAATAATAGCAGCAGCAGAAATCCCAGGATTCTCAAAGCAGTTCCAACCACAACAAACCAAAAACTAAGCTACAGATAAATGGGAAACAGGGTGTCCGGTTTAATAAACAGGGAAAGGGTTATCAGGTGTCCACATCCTTTCCTTGTCATTCGTATCCCCAACCTCCAGATCCTTTCTACTCTCATAAGTTTGAATACAGTCAAGGTTAGTTGGGTCAAAAACTAATGTTGATTATGATTAAAAAGAGATACAAAACTCAGCACTTCCTTCATTAAAAATAAAGGTGGAGAAACTTGATAAGAAAAAAAGTAAAATATTCTTTTTTTTTTTTTTTTTTTGAGATGGAATCTCACTCTGTCACCCAGGCTGGAGTACAGTGGCCTGATCTCGGCTCATTGCAACCTCTGCCTCCCGGGTTCCAGTGATTCTCCTGCCTCGGCCTCCAGAGTAGCTGGTACTACAGGCGTCCGCCACCATGCCTGGCTAATTTTTGTATTTTTAGTAGAGACGGGGTTTCACCATATTGGCCAGGCTGGTCTCAAACTCCTGACCTTGTGATCCGTCCACCTCAGCCTCCCAAAGTGCTGGGATTACAGGCGTGAGCCACCGCGCCCGGCCAAAAAACTAAAATATTCTTATAGCTACCTGGGGGAGACCTTAATCCTTCCACATAGACAGATATCCTTATATCCACAGCAGGCCAGGTGGACTAAAACCAAACTGAGTCCATTACTCATTCCCTCACCGGCTCTTCTTGTGGCTCTTCTTAGACCTTTCGGGAGACTTTGAGTGGCTCTTGTGTCTCTGACTACGGTGATGACCTAGGGACTTGGCACGGGATCCGTGCCGCCGATCTTGGGACTTGCTGCGGTGACGTCTTGGACTCTTGCTCCGATGCCTTTCTCGGCGCCAGGAGGGACTTCTCCTTTTGGGAGATCGAGTCCGCCTTCTGGGAGACTGACTCCTACTCCTTCTGTAGCGCAGTGTGGGAGAGCGACGGGGCTTGTCCAAGTCTCCGTAGCTTCTCCAGCGGTGATCAGGTGATGGCACTCTTTCCAACTTCTCATCCTCCTCTTCTTCCTTTTCACTGGACTCCACATCATCCATGTCCTCTTCCAGAGCACTAACTCGAGGCCCCAGTTGCTCAGTTTCTTCTAATACATAGTGTTTCTGT
Source organism: Symphalangus syndactylus (assembly GCF_028878055.3). Classification (NCBI taxonomy): domain Eukaryota; kingdom Metazoa; phylum Chordata; class Mammalia; order Primates; family Hylobatidae; genus Symphalangus; species Symphalangus syndactylus. The sequence goes on along the minus strand of NC_072432.2, from coordinate 22,955,546 downwards.
AGCCGGGGCAGAATGATATCACAGACTGTCTCACTGTGCAATAGTTCATCAATAAACTCCGGGCGCGGTGGCTCACGCTTGTAATCCCAGCACTTTGGGAGGCCGAGGTGGGCGGATCACGAGGTCAGGAGATCGAGACCACGGTGAAACCCCGTCTCTACTAAAAATACAAAAAAATTAGCCGGGCGTGGTGGCGGGTGCCTGTAGTCCCAGCTACTCGGAGAGGCTGAGGCAGGAGAATGGCGTGAACCCGGGAGGCGGAGCTTGCAGTGAGCCGAGATCAGGCCACTGCATTCCAGCCTGGGTGACAGAGCAAGACTCCGTCTCAAAAAAAAAAAAAAAAATAAAAAAAATAAAAAAAAAATAAACTCATCAACATGCATCCATTCAAACTCCTCATTTCCGTTCTGGCTCTTGATTTTTCAATAGTCATTGTACAAAGACTCCAAGTACTTGTAGCAATCAATTGCAGGGCCTGTCAGCCTCATGTAAAATGGCCCCAGCATGCAGACATACTTGAAATCTTCACTTTTGATAAACTCTACAGTGATATCCTTCTCGGGTGGAATTTGAATTTGAAGCATCTTCAAGGTTTAACACAGAAAGGGTGTTGGTTTTATGTTGCCACCATAGAGACCACCCACAAACCTTAACTCCACGGCTTTATTGACTACAGGTTCAGCCGTAAGGCCAAAGCACTCCTCTTTCCACAACTTGGACTCATAGATTCGTGTTCAAACGATCTTCTCCACCAGATACTGAGGGTTAGTTCTGTGGATGCTGTGTGCATCCTTCACTGTATGGTTAGCCATTTTAGAATCTTTTATGTATAGTATTAATTGAAGAATATAAAAATTTTATAGCTTTCTCAAATGAAGAGTTCCTTAATCAGAATATGATGAAATAGTTTCATTCAGAAACGCTTCATTAATCTGCCATTGTTAGGAATGAGATGATTTTTCAAAAAATTTAAGCTCATTATCCTAAGTCCCTTTTTAAAAAAAATGAGATGTAAGTCTCTTTCATCCTCAATGGTATGAAAAATATGGATTATAAATTATCTTCTATCATTTCTAATCTGAAAAAAACAGATGACCAAGTTGCTTAGAATTGATTGAAGTCAAATGGTTCAGCTGTTGTGGTTTCGGATGAGTCAAGTTCACTGGTTTTAATGGGAACACTGATGCCTCTACAGGCTGTTCAGAAAGGACAGAATTCAAACAATACAGAAGAACACAGGGTAAAACAATGTCAGCGCCTCTTCAGTTATTCCCTTTGCCCAATACTTAGGGCATTAATAAAACTTTGGTGTCCTTTTAAATCTTTATAAAACACCCATTCATTCTTTCCCTTTACACACACACACACACACACACACACACACAGAGGGATAAATATATGGAAATGATCTATAAATATTTTGTGACTTTGCTATTTTGCTTGAACAGCTTCTTGGAGATTTGTGTGCGTATGTATGTATATGTACATGCTTTTTCATAATATATACTTCTCTACTGATGGGCATTTTGTTTGTAGTTTATAACTACAAACATTTTCTCCCATTCTGTAGGTTGCCTGTTTACTCTGATGATAGTTTCTTTTGTGGTGCAGAAGCTTCTTAGTTTAATTAGATCCCATTTGTCAATTTTGGCTTTTGTTGCCATTGCTTTGTTTTAGTCATGAAGTCTTTGCTCATGCCTATGTTCTGAATGGTGTTGCCTAGGTGTTCTTCTAGGGTTTTTATGGTTTTAGGTCTTACTATTTGTATTTTTCCTGTGAATTGCTCTTCCATGTTGTTTGCACAGTATTCTCTTGGATGATGAGTCTTTTTTTAATGATTTGTAAGTGCATAGATAAGTTATGTATGTGCATTTTTTGTCATGTATGTTTCTTTCCATCAGGTGAATGTGTTTGGCTTTGTTTATGATGGCTTTTGTCTTATAGGACATTCAAATTTTTGTGTACAAAATTCTAGTCTTTCCCCTGATTTTATGTTTTGCTTAGAAGACCTAGGCACCTCCAAATCTTAAGTACACTTTCTTCTATTTTCTTCTTTTATGGCTTGACTAACTTTCTTTCCATTTGAAATTTTGATTGTTCATGGTGTAGGATAGAAATCTAATTGTATTTGTGCCTGCATTGATTTCAGAGTATGCTAGCAGCATTTATTAAATAGACCTTTCTTTCTCTCACCAAAATGAAATGCTGCCTATGGTATATATCAGGAGTTTTTTCATTTCAAGGTTGCATGCATATACAATCACTATTGTATGACCAGGGAAAGGAGTCTCTCGTCTGTCACACATGCAGGGTTTCTGTGCTTTCAGCCCCACTCTTTTCTTTTTTCTTTTTTTTTTGTCTCTGTGTTAGTCCATTCTTACACTGCTATGAAGAAATACCTACGATTGGGTAGTTTATAAAGGAAAGAAGTTTAATCGACTCACAGTTCTGTATGGCTGGGGAGGCCTCAGGAAACTTACAATCATGGTGGAAGGGGAAGGGGAAACAGGTACCTTCTTCACAAGGTGGCAGGAGAGAGAGAGCAGTGAAACCCTGTTTCTACTAAAAATATAAAAATTAGCTGGGTGTGGTGGCACGCACCTGTACTCCCAGCTAACTGGAAGGCTGAGACAGGAGAATCACTGGAACCCAGGAGACGGAGGTTGCAGTCAGCCGAGATCACACCACTGCACTCCAGCCTAGGTTACACAGTGAGACTCGGTCTTAATAAAAAAAAAAGAAAGATTAACTTTTAAGGGCTCATGAGATTACATCAGGCCTTCCTGGATGATCCACGATAATATTTCTGTCTTAAAGTCAACTGATTAGTAACCTTAATTACTCCTGCAGTGTCCCTTTTGGCCTGTAATGTCACATGTTCACAGATGTGACACTAGGAGGTGAGGGTCATGGGGACCAACATTTTGCCAACCACAATACGTATATACAGAAATTAAAAAGACTTTGAATTGGATCCTTAAAATATGTACCTTTTACCACATATATTGCATGTAAATAACAAGTAAAAATTAGTATATGGATATTTACTTGAAGTAGAACTGATCTGAGTAAGGGTCAGGTAATGAGTGATGGGGGTGGGTAGTTTGAGCTGGGACTGAAAAGGCAATTAAGATAGTGACATGGAATCAGGGCAGAAAGGCAATTTGGCAAAGAAACAGTCTGAGAAAAGTCACAAGTCGGCTGGGTGCTCTGGCTTACTCCTGTAATCCCAGCACTTTGGGAGGCCGAAGCGGGTAGATCACTCGAGGTCAGGAGTTCAAGACCAGCCTGGCCAACAAGGTGAAATCCCGTCTTTACTAAAACTACAAAAAAAAAAAAAAAAAAAAAATAGCTGGGTGTGGTAGCACGCACCTGTAATCCCAGCTACTTGGGAGGCTGAAGCATGAGAATTGCTTGAACCCGAAAGGCAGAGGTTGCAGTGACCTGAGATAGTGCCACTGCACTCCAGCCTAGGTGACAGAGCGAGACTCTATCTCAACAAACAAAGAAACAAAAAGCCACAGGTAAGAAGATACAGAATGTACAAGGAGGAACGAAGAGTTCAGCTGGAACCAAGCAAAAGCATGTGTAAGAGCAGGAAAAATTAAGAATGGAGAGATGGATTTGGATCAGATTATCTGGCATTTCCCATCAGTCATAGATTGGAGTTGAGTGACTGGAGGCAGGGAAATATTAGAAGACTGTTGCAGGAGGTCAGGCAACAAATAAAGTGGGCCTGAAAAAGCACTGTGCTGTCAGGAGTCAAGGCATAGTGATGGTTGTAATAAAGGTTGCAGAAATTGAAATGAAAGTGACTTTCCAAAATGAAAGGTGGCATTCTGGCTTGTAGTAGAGACTTCTAGTTGTCCCCCAAATCAGTTCTCCACTTTTCTAGTAATCGAAGCCTTCAGTTTTAACTTAGCACTGAGAATAAAGATATTTTGCAGTCTCTCTCCTAGTGAGGCATGGCTGTATGAGTAAGTTCTAGTCAACAGAATGTGAATGGAAGTGACATGCAGCTTCCAGTAAGCATGCCCTTAGTGGGATATGGATGTCGTGCCAGCGATCCATCTTGGGACATGATGGATCTTGACACTCCCTAGGAATAATGGAGCAATTAAAATAAAGGAACGTGGATATTTACCACCATGGAGCAGCTCCAGGGCTGCTGAATACAGCTGTGCAGTTGTGAGCACCATTCCCATAGACCACAGTGTGAATGCGACTCCGTAGAGTTGTGCAGTGCACATCCTGCACAACCATACACAGTAACCCAGAAACACCTGTGCAGGTAGGATAGACTGGAGGAGTAAGTCTTGGGAAGCTTACACCTGGGCTGTTTAAACTACTATTATTTTGGATCTCTGTTTCAGCTTCTGAACCTATATTACAAGAAATACAAAGTTCTGAATCATAGATAGCAAGTTGGGTGTTTTAGTGTCCTTTAGCAAAGGAAGAAAAGTTGAAAGGAGTAGTAGTCAAGGGGGGAGATGAAGTGAAGATTGCTTGAGGGAATGCTGAGTGCAAAGCACCATGGTAAGAGCCACGGGGAGTATAAAGAAAGCACAGTTACTGCCCTCCAGGAACTTAAAATCTAGTGGGGACAAACATATTTATGCCAATAATTTTACGGAATATCACCCTCAAGAAATGTATAAACTAGTGCAGAAAAATATATTTACCCCAATTATTTTATTATTTTATTTTATTTTATTTTATTTTTATAGAGGCAGGGTCTTGCCCACGCTGGTCTCCCACTCCTGAGCTCAAACGATTCTCCTGCCTTGGCCTCTCAAATTGCCGGGATTACAGGCATGAGCCACTGCACCCAGCTCTATACCAATAATGTTAATACACAGGAATAAAGTGTGGCTTTAGAGACAACAGTCTAGGAAGAAAAAGACATTGAGACCAATAACATTAATATAAGCAGTGAAGCAAATCCTGGAGGTGCCCCTGATATTAGGCAGAAGCTAACTAGCTAGCCTCAAGTTTCCAAATCACAACATTTGTCACTTTTCCCTTAAGATATTCTTACATTATGAGATTCAGCACTAATTTTTCTATTTCAGTGCCCTGAGACATCTGGCTTCTGTAGCACATAAGCAGTCTGCCTAGTATATTTTAAAGATTGTTTTTTTCCTCAAACAAAAAGGAAAAATCAATATTTTTTATTTGCACAAGAAAATGAAAACCTGCTTGGCCTCAGAGGAACAAAACATCTAATTTATTTCACAATGTTTTCTAAATATTACTCTAGAGAAGCTTATATTTATGATAGGATTTGAATAAGACCTTTAAAATACATTCTTTGGGTAGTTTTGTTTTAAACAGACTATGATAATAATATAAGGGAAAATGCAGTTGAAAAATGAATGTGTATATGTTTACTGTTTATGTGAGGGCCAACTCCAAATCCTGCAGAACCTCTTCTCAGTATTAAGACCATTCTCATTGCAGCAGCATTTGGCTATTAAAACCCACAACAAATATTTTTTAGGGACCAATTAGGAGAACAACTACTGAACCCTGTGGATGTCTGGTTTACAAGACAAATTCGATGTTTTCTAAAATTTTTATTTTAAATTTAATGTTTATTTTTAGTTCTGGGATACATGTGTAGGATGTGCAGGTTTTTTACATAGGTAAACGTGTGCCATGGTGGTTTGCTGCATCTGTCAACCCATCACCTAGGTATTAAGCCTCACATACTTTAACTATTTTTCCTAATGCTCTCCCTCCCTCCACCCCACTCCCCTGACAGGCCCCAGTGTGTGTTGCTTCCCTCCGTGTATCTATGTGCTCTCATTGTTCAGCTCCCACTTATAAGTGACAACATGCAGTGTTTGGTTTTCTGTTCGTGCATTAGTTTGCTGAGGACAATGGCTTCCAGCTCCATCCATGTCCCTGCCAAGGACATGATCTTGCTCCTTTTTATGGCTGCATAGTATTCCATGGTATGTATGTACCACATTTTCTTTATCCAGTCTATCACTGATGGACATTTGGGTTGATGCCATGTCTTTGCTATTGTGAATAGTGCTACAATGAACATACCTGTGCGTGTATATTTGTAATAGAATGATTTATATTATTTTGGGTATATACCTTTTAATTTAATGTTTAATATTTTTGTAGACACGGAGGTCTTGCCTTGTCACCCAGGCTTGTCTTGAACTCCTGGGCTCAAGTGATCCTCCCACCTCAGCCTCCTAAGTAGCTGGGACTACAGATGTGTGCCACCACACACCAGCTATCTAAAAAAATTTTTTTAAATTAATTACAGCAAAATTTATATTGCTGTTTCCCAGGCTGGTTTCCAACTCCTGGCCTCCAGCAATCCTCCTGCCTCAGCCTCGCAAAGTGTTGAGATTACAGGTATGAGCCACCACGCCTGGCCTTCTGTATTCTCATACAGTAAGTCACTACCCAAAAGGAGACATAGAAACATAAAAATAAATAACTAATACACAGTGTTAAGTAGAGGCCCAAAGAGTTGTGAATATGTAAGGGAGGAAAGGATTATTTTCACTGGGTGAAGCTTGAAGCCTTCATTGGAGTGCTGGCTGTGAAAGGATTGGTAACATTTTGACATGAACAGTTAGAAATGAGTATGGGGGCTGGCGCAGGACTGGGAGGAGTGGATGGGGCAAAGAGAGGCAAGGAGCATACAAGATAAAAACAAGGTGGGCCACACATGATGGCTCACATCTGTAATCCCAGCACTTTGGGAGGCTGAGGCTGGTGGATCACTTGAGGTCAGGAGTTCGAGACCAGCCTGGCCAACAGGGGGAAACCCTGTCTCTACTAAAAATACAAAAATTAGCTGGGCGTGGTGGTGCACGCCTGTAATCCCAGCTACTCGGGAGGCTGAGGCAGGAGAATTGCTCCAACCCGGGAGGTGGATGTTGCAGTGAGCTGAGAATGGGCCACTGCATTCCAGCCTGGGTGATGGAGCAAGACCCTGTCTCAAAACAAAACAAAAACAAAAATATAAAAGTACAAGGGGCACAAGCTGGGCCTCTCTCAGAGAGGCATGGTCTTCATTTAGCAGACAAAGGCCATCAAAGATTTTTGACCCTGGTGGTGACGATCCTGTCTGTCCTTTAGTCAGTGTGGGAAAGACTGGAAGGGTTAAAGACTGAAAGCTGGAGACCAATTTTGGAGGCTGTTGCATGATTCCAGGCAAGAAGTCCTGAGAGCCAAACAGAAGGAACATGAGTAAAAAGGCAACGGTGGATGAGATGTTTGAGACATTCTTGAAAAAGAAGCTTCAGAGTTTGGTTACTGGGAAGAACTAGAAGAAAAAAAGGAGCACCCTAAAATAGTCCTCAGAATTCTTAAGCATGTAAGTTATAACTATAACCTTATAATCTAACATGAAACAAAAATAAGGCATTGTATTTCCCCCAAAGATATACATTAACAAACTCCCACATATCAGTAAATGGCAAATCTATTTTGCTGTTCCCCTGACCTTGCAGTCATTGTTGATGTGACATTTTCTCTCATATTTCTGTTTGCTGGTTTGACCTTCAAAATATATCCAGATGCGTGGTCAGGTATGGTGGCTCAGGCCTGTAATCCTAGCACTTTGGGAGGCTGAGGCGGGCAGATCACTTGAGGTCAGGAGTTTGAGACCAGCCCAGTCAATGTAGTGAAACCCCGTCTCTACTAAAAATACAGCTATTAGCCAGGCGTGGTGGCACATGCTTGTAGCCCTAGCTACTTAGGAGGCTGAGGCAGGAGAATCGTTTGAACCCGGGAGATGGAGGAAGTTGCAGTGAGCTGAGGTCACGCCACTGCTCTCCAGCCTGGGCAACAAAGCAAAACTCCATCTAAAAAACAAAACAAAACAAAAACCAGAGTATAACCAGATGCAGACATTTCATCCATCCATGGCTGACGTTATCCTGGGCTGGGCCATCATTTTATTTTGCCTGGATCATTGCAATTGCCTCCTAACTGGTTTCCTCATTTAATCCCTGGGTCCCTATAGACTACTCTTAACATAGCAATGATTTTACTAAACTAAAGTGAAATTGGTGCTTGTAATCCCAGCTACTTGGGAGGCTGAGGCAGGAGAATCGCTTCAACCCGGGAGGCAGAGGTTGCAGTGAGCCGAGATCACACCATTGCACTCCAGCCTGGGTGACAGAGCAAAACTCCATCTCAAAAATAAACAAATAATGTGAAATCATGTCATTCCTTTTCTCAAAACTTTCCAGTAATTAACCACTTCTACTTTTACTACCAGAGTAAGTCAGCGTCCTAACTATGCAGCCTGCTAAGCCCTCCATAATCTGCTGCTTGTCCTCTGCTGTCACAATCACCTTCTACCTTGTCGTCCTTTGCTATTTTGCTCCAGCCACACTTGACACCTTGCTGTCCTTAGAAAATGCCAACCAGGCTCCTGCCTCAAGGCCAATGCCCTTGGCACTGCTTCCCTATGAGTTTCTGCTCAAAATGTCACTTTGTGACAGAGGCCTTCCCTGACTACCCTGTGAGGTAGCAACCCACTTCCTTCCACTGCATTCTATATCCCCTAACTCCAACTTAATTTTTAAATAACAGTTGACAAAACACATATCTACATAGTTTGTGGGTCCCACTGTATAGATCATAAACTCAATGAGGGCAGGCCTATTGGTCTTTTTATTTCCCTTTCTTTCATTGCTTCATCACCAACACCTAAAGCAGCTTGGCACAGAATAGGTATTGATATATATATTTTTTTGAGCCAGAGTCCCTGTTGCCCAGGTTGGAGTACAGTGGCACAGTCTCAGCTCACTGCAACCTCTGCCTCCCAGGTTCAAGCGATTCTCCTGCCTCAGCCTCCCTGGTAGCTGGAATTATAGGCACCTGCCACCATGCCTGGCTAATTTTTGTACTTTTAGTAGAGATGGGATTTCATCATGTTGGCCGGGCTGGTCTCAAACTTCTGACCTCAAGTGATCCGCCCGCCTCAGCCTCCGAAGGTATTGAAATATTTATTGAATGAATGAATCAATGAATCCTATCAACAGAAGGTTGAATTCCAGAAGTATGTACTAGATACTTCCGTTGTTAACACTTATTTGTAACATAGCACCTGATGAGAATTTCTGATAAACTATAAATTGTAACCAGCAACAGAAAAAAATACCTAATCTAAAAAAATCTACTCTTTACCATATCTTAGTACCATGCTACTCAACTAATTTCTAGCAAAACAAAACTTCTGAGGTGTGGGGTTAGGTTTTGGCATGATTTTTCAAAAGAGCTTTTAAGCTACAGAATTCACTCAGCCATATAACGACTTTATTAAGGAACTATCCATATGCCAACACTGTGCTCTGGGCATGAAGGCAGGAGAGGTTGTTCCTGCTCTCAAGGAGATTACAGTCATTTTTTTTTTTAAATGACAAATCAACTTGCAATTAAAAATGTCCATGTCCAGTGCTTTGCGAATATGCTATTGGAGTACGGAAGAGGGCCAGTTAACTCAGGAGACACTCTGCAAAGGAGGGCAGGCTGGAGCTGAGTCTTGAGGGATTACGTAGATTTTATTTACATAAAATATAAATAGATGTTTATTTATTTTTTAAATTTTTTTCTGTGCTGGGCAGAGACAACAGCAGCCTGACCAAAGGCACAGGGTTCTGAAGGAGTTTGATGGGGAAAATGCGGTGGTTTGCATGTGAGTCCCTTCAAAACTCCTATGTTGTTACATAAAGCCCAAGGTGATGGTATGAAGGGGTGGGGCCTTTGGAAGGTGATTGGATGGGATTGGTGTCCTTATACAAGGGCTGGAAGGAGTGAGTCTGTCCCTTTTTTGCCCTTGTAAAAATGCATCAAGAAAGTGTGACTGGGCGGGGTGCGATGGCTCACTCCTGTAATCCCAGCACTTTGGGAGGCCGAGGTGGGCAGATCACGAAGTCAAGAGATCAAGACCGTCCTGGCCAACATGGTGAAACCTCATCTCTACTAAAAACAAAAATTAGCTGGGCGTGGTGGCGGGTGCCTGCAGTCTCAGCTACTCGGGAGGCTGAGGCAGGAGAATTGCTTGAACCTGGGAGGCGGAGGTTGCAGTTAGCCAAGATTGCACCACTGCACTCCAGCCTGGGTGACAGGGAGAGACTCCATCTCAAAAAAAAAAAAAAAAAAAAAAAAAATGCACCTGTAATCCTAGCACTTTGGGAGGCCGAGGTAGGTGGATCACTTGAGGTCAGGAGTTCGAGACCAACCTGGCCAACATGGTGAAACCCTGTCTCCATAAAAATACAAAAATTAGACAGGCATGGTGGCACATGCCTATAATCCCAGCTACTTGGGAGGCTGAGGCAGAAGAATCACTTGAACTTGAGAGGTGGAGGCTGCAGTGAGTCAAGATCACACCACTGCACTCCAGCCTGAGCAACAGAGGGAGACTCCGTCTCAACAACAACAACAACAACAACAACAAAATTTTGACATATGAACGCATCTTATGGCCATAAGCTCTCACTTTCTTTTCTTTTGGTTGATACTGGGCTGTGAGATAGTTTACATGTATCCACTGAAGAGAAACCTGCTGTTATTGGCTGTAGACTAGTTAATCAATAATTCTGTTTTTCTTTATGATATTGGGTAGGGTATTTTCAGTGTTTATTGATATGATAATTTGAAACCAAACCTATGAAGTTTTTTTCCTAGATGAGAAAATGAAGTCTAATCAGGAAGAAGGGAGATGACAGATAAGAGAATAGAAGAGTTTATATTGAAAGAGAAAGAATGGAATCAGGGTTTTCTGTATGGGGGCTACAACATTTTAACTTGAGATTTTCTCTCCTGTCGCGTTCCAACTTGTTTCCTTCTAATTTCTTGCTAAAGCTAATTAGAAATCCTCAAACTAGGGCAGGCGTGGTGGCTCACACCTGTAATCCCAGCACTTTGGGAGGCTGAGGCGGGTGGATTATTTGAGATTAGGAGTTTGAGACCAGCCTGGCCAACATGGTGAAATTTGGTCTCTATTAAAAATACAAAAATTAGCCGGGTGTGGTGGCGGGTGCCTGTAATCTCAGCTACGGGGGAGGCCGAGGTATGAGAATCACTTGAAGCTGGGAGGCAGAGGTAGCAGTGATGCAGTGAGCCAAGATCGTGCCACTGCACTCCAGCCTGGTCTGGTCAACAGGGTGAGACTCCATCTAAAAAAAAAAAGGAAATCCTCAAACTAAAAGCAGGTAGTAGAGTAAAGCTAGCTACTTTAACCAGTGTATCCAGAAGTCTCAGCAGGTTAACATAAAGTCCAAAGGGATGGGTGTGTAACCCACCTCCATGGAGTGGGTCCAGGGACCTAGGCTCCTTCTATCTTATGGCTATGCTGTCTTTAACATATGCCTTTCAAGGTCAACATGCCTGTCTTTATCACCTTAGCACAGCGGAAGAGACACACAGAATTGCATGCAGGCAGTTTTTAATGGGCCAGATGTGGAAGTGGTATTCATGGACGTTACACTGGCAAAAACACAGCTGCATAGCTAAAACAAATTATATACAGTGCTGGTGCCCAGGAAAGTATAGAATGCTACTTTAGAATCGCATTAACATGGCCAGATGCGGTGCCTCATGCCTGTAATCTCCGCACTTTGGGAGGCTGGGGTGGGCAGATCATTTGAGGTCAGGAGTTTGAGACTGGCCTGGCCAATATGATGAAACCCTGTCTCTACTAAAAACACAAAAATTAGCTGGGCATAGTGGCATGCACCTGTAAACCCAGCTACTAGGGAGGCTGAGGCAGGAGAATCGCTTGAGCCCAGGAGGCAGAGGTTGCAGTGAGCTGAGATTGCACCACTGCACTCCAGCCTGGGTGACAGAGTAAGACTCTGTCTCAAACAAAACAAAACAAAACAAAACAAAACAAAACATAACAAAACAAAAAAAGAATTGCATTGACAGTGATTACTAAGATGACCGTTTTTTTCAGTGTTTGCATCTATGGAATTCTTGATGCTTTAAAAATAAATTTCAAAGAGCTGTTTATCTGACAGGGACATTTATCTTTCATCTATTGCTTCTCCTGCAAGTTTTCTTCCTCTCTCTTGTTCCTTACAGTTATGGGCTTCCCACACCCCCTCCGCAGTGGACACACGTGCTTTGGCACATGCAAGCTGATTATATTTTGCTTTGTGATGTCTCTCTCTATAATTTGAAACTATAGAAACCCACATTTAGAGGGATCTATATGGGGCTTTGTATTTTATGCCATTGATCTACATGATTATTTTTTCCATCAATTCTGCCCAGTAGGTAGTTGAAAGGTATTACAGAGATGAGGGAACAATGTATATGATGAAAAAAAGAATCAACCAGTTAAGTTTGCGTTCAATTTCCTTATTCAGTTGATTTGATTTCAGTCTCTCAAATAACAGCTGAACGTGTGTGTCTGTGTGACCGTGATGGGAAGATGAGGAGGTGGGGATGGACAAATGAAAGTAGTGAGAGATTGTGGAGGATTGAGATAGAGCTAGTAAAGCTGTGAGCTGCTAAACTGTTTGGGGTTCATGCTGTCGAAGAACAAAATTTCAACATATTTTGTTAAAATATCAAACTGGCTTTTATTAGCAATTCATGAATTAGGTAGCATCTCATCTACGAAATAGAAAAGTCCCTCCAATGGGCTGGGCAGAGGAGGTGGGCTTTATAGGCATACAGAGCTGAAGAGGCAGAAACAGGGAACAGAGAGTCAACTGGTCTTTTCCAAGTTACTCTCCTTCTAGGATTCAGGCAGAGGGAACCTTCTCATCATGCCTGTTCAGGGTGACTGGGCTCCTTTGGACTGGCTGCTGTGAGTTTCCTATTCCTTGGAAAACCATTTTAAAGTTCAGTTTGACTATGTGGTACTTAGCACGACTGACTCCATTCTGGTTTGCTCTGGTTTGTTGGGGCTTAGCGCAGGAGCTCAGTCCAAAACAACGCCCTCCTATTAAATTTCATTTGGCAATGCAATAATGATTCTATATTTGGGTATTGATTTCATGAATTCCAAACAGCTTCTGAATTGTCAGACTTGTGGAGCACAACGTTGTATTTGATTATTAATATCTGATTTAAACAAGGTTGCAAAATGAGTCATCAATGGCAGTGAACTAAATTCAGGTTCTCATATTTTCCCTAAAACTAATCAAGCGAACAACCTAGAGAGATATTAAAATTAAGGACACGTAAAAATGCTGTCAGGAAGGTAGCAGTGTGGTGTTTAATACAATAATTTTGCTTCTTAGGAAGACAGGATAAATGACTTTTTGAATAAACACTGCAATAATTGTGTATAGAATTCATATTTCTTCATGCTGAAAGACAAAAAAAGGAATTACTTTGAGTGCAAAGAAATTTATAGCTCAGTTGTGAGTATGCATTGAAAAGCGGAATTAAAGTTTCCTGAAGCTTATTTGAATTTACAATGAAGGAAGTTCAGAAGTAAAGTGGTGTAGACTTGATATTCTCAATGTTGTGACCCTTCTTAAAACTCTTCAGGTTTCTTGATCATATAAAACTTGCTTGCAGCAGAAATATTGGCAGTGTATGAAATCTGGGCGGAATCCAGAACCTAGTATAGTCCAGGGAAAAATGTTCTTTCGGGTGCTGAATATATAGAGGCATGATACAAACAAGCCTTCATCTATTTATCATAGTTCATGGTCTGGTCATGTCCCCTGCCAAAGCTTTTCTGGGAAGCCGTAAGAAGAAAATGATTTGCTGGCCTAGCTTCTGACTTGACTTCATTCCTCTCTGTGGGGGATCACTTTACATTTTCTTAATTGCAGGGACAGCTTGTGTGGTTGGCAGTTGTTTGAATTGAGAAATGGACTTTAATGAACTACAGTTTCTTTGGCTCAGCTGGAATTTAAGTAGTCATAGACTAAATTAACAGCCACGGTCAAAGCCCAGATGACAGCTGTGTCACAGAAAAGGAAAGGTAAGGGTTTATTTTGTGCTACTATATTAGGATCATGCTCTTAAAATAATGGGTTTTGCAACTTCACACTTTTGAGTTATATCGCCATTTTTTAAAGGTACCAAAAGGCTCCTCCAAGGTAACGTTACAAACCTCAGGTGTCAGGATAGAAAATGTAGCCTGGCTGATCGCAGACAGTAATTTGTATTCATCTTGTGATTTACAATGCGTAGTTTTTGCTTCGTTGTGACCAGATGCAATAGGTCGTGAACATTATTTCTATTTAACATCTAAGATTACAAATGTGTCTCATGGACGAACAGAATAAAAATTAGAACTATCATCCTTAACCTTTAATTTTACAAGTGGTACCGCTTCTACTACTTCTACAGGCATCACAAACATTTGTTCTCGCATTTTAAAGACATTATGCAAATTAAGGCCAGGCACGGTGGCTCATGCCTGTAATTCCAGCACTTTGGGTGGCCGAGGGGGGGAGCGGATCATGAGGTCAGGAGTTCGAGACTGGCCTGGCCAACATGGTGAAACCCCATCTCTACTACAGCGCCCGGCTGGTCACTCTTCTTGCACATGAAATTTCCATAGGTAGAGTGGGGTTCAGGAATGGCTTGCTTCACTGCTCAAATAATGTCATCTGCATCCCACCTCTCTGGTCTACTGCAGGGTGGGCTGTGTTTTCAGGCCTTAAAAAAGTGACCAGTGATGGTTTCAGGCTCCTCAGTTTAGTTAAAAGAAGTCCAATTTCAAACATGTCCTTCCTCCATTAAAACCAGTGGAAGTGGGGAAAACAACTCTCTTCAGAAACCCTCGAACATCACAGGATTCAGTGAGTTTGTGTATCTGCTCTTGAGCCAATTACCGTGGACGAGTGCATGAAATAATTTGGTTGTGCGAATCAGGGTCCATTTCTGAGGCTAGAGATGGAATTTATGTCACCCAAACCACATGGCTGACAATAAAGTTTCCTTAAAAAAAGTTGGTGTCATAATAAAGGGAGATAATATTTGCTATCAAATAGCAACATTGCATTTATACCTTGCTAACAATTAAGAACGAGTACAGAAAACCTTTGCTTCTATACAGGATTCAGTAAGCAGCAGCAGGTCATAGTTTCTGCTGCAACAATTAGAGCAAGCAGATGAACGATAAAAATCATAGTTTTAAAGACCATGGAGAGATGATCAAGCAAAGAGAACCAGACCAGTGGTTCTCACGCTTTCACATGTATCAGAATCACCCAGAGAGCTTGTTGAAACAGACTGCAGGGGCCCATGCTGCAGAATTTCTGAATCAGTAAGTATGAGTTGGCATTTATTCTGTAATTCTGCAGTAAAGGCAATAAGTCAGGTTGAGGAATGGTGAAAAGAACAAAGGTAGAAAGGACTTGCCATTCCTATTTCAACTTTCCTCAAAGAGTGGAAAAGCTGTTATTTGAAAAAAGGATTTGCCTTTTTAGCGTGGTTCTTAAAGGTTGCTGTGGTTTCAATATTGAATATTTGTCTTCTCCAAAACTCAAGTTGAAATTTATCTTTTTTTTTTTTTTTTTTTTTGAGATGGAGTCTCGCTGTATCACCCAGGCTGGAATGCAGTGGCACCATCTTGGCTCACTGCAATCTCTGCTTCCCAGGTTCAAGCGATTCTCCTGCCTCAGCCTCCAGAGTAGCTGGGACTACAAACGCATGCCACCGTGCCCAGCCAATTTTTGTGTTTTATAGATTTAATATATATAGATTCTCTAGAGGGACAGAACTGATATATATATTATAGATGATATATATGTTATATATCATCTATATTATATATATAATCAGTTATATATTATATATTTTATATATAGATTAAATATATATATAAATTAAATATACTAAATATATATTAAATATATTTATATATATATATATATATATATACCAGACCCCCATTGAAATGCCGCTTGGGAAATGTAATAACGTCATTCTTCACCAAGATGCCTGCACTATTTTATAACTGAGGGGTGCGAGAGTAGTGAGTAACTCACTTTTTATTTTGTTACATGTATCAACTGCCTCTTCTTATTGAGCTTGCAGCCAATTATACCCTGTTTACTGAACAAGTGTGTGAAATAATCATTTGGAGAACAACATGCTAATTATGGGCTAAACAAAGTTAAGAAAACATTTCATTTGATTTTTGTCCTGAAAAAAAGCATAGGATTGCAATGGGATGAAATTCCAGATTGAAATGGTATGAGCAGGAGTGTGGTGGTGGGACTGTCTTGTGAGTTGTAGGGTGGGGAATGGGAAGAGGGGAATGGGGTTAGAGAGGTTGTTAGCTGATCTGCAGATCTGTCCCCACAGTCTTGGCAGACACTGTTGAATAATTTACAGGTTTCAATTCTGAAGAGTCTTGGATCTAGGCTGAAGAATTTAAACAAGGCTATTGAGAATTTTTGAGACAGAATTACATGCAGATATTAAATTATATATACATATATAAAACTATATGTATATACAAAATATATGTGTGTATATATGTGTATATGTGTACATACACACATATATTTTTACATTTATATATTACACACATGTATACATATATACATATTTATATATATATTATATATACACACACATATATTTAGAGATAGAATTTCACTCTGTTGTACAGGCTGGAGTGCAGTGGCACAGGCACGACTCACCGTAGCCTCCACCTCCTGAGGTCAAGCGATCCTCCCATCTTAGCCTCCCAAGTACCTGGGACTACAGGCACACACCACCATACCCGGCTAATTTTTGTATTTTTTCGTAGGGATAGGGTTTTGCCATGTTGCCCAGGCTGGTTTGAACTCCTGGGCTCAAGCAATTCATCTGCCTCGGCCACCCAAAGCGCTTGGTATACAGGCATGTGCCACTGTGCCCAGCCAACATTTGATATTACTATGGTGATCATGTTCAGGATGAGAGAAGCAAATTAAGTCTTTGTAACATGCAGTTGTAAGATAAAGAAGATTCGAGTCATGGTGGGAAGGAAGGGATTTGTCTGAAAAACACTGAGAAGAGGAAAACAAAATCTTAGAAAATCTGAAACAAAATGAAAGAAACCCTCATTGTGGCCCCATGTGATCTAGGCCTGTATTTCATAAAAAGGAAGAAGGAACAGAAAGGCAATGGTAGCTGCGGTCTGACTCCAAAAGTCTTGAGAATAACATAGGTTTTTCTTGTAAGTTTCCTTTTTAGTAGTTTCATTCAGCATCGCACACAGAAGAATTCCTAAACATTCTACTTAGCTACCTCTCACTTCCCCAGATTTTCCTCTTGCGGCAGCCACTAAAACTCCCCTCCTTTCTCAGTCTCTTCTTTTTCCCTTCTCAGTCTCTCTACTGCTTTTGTTGTTGCTCCAGCCTACCCTCCTCCCCAGAATTCTGCACAGGATCCTTCCCTCCATGTGCAGTCTCCTGGGAAGGCCTCATCTAGGGAAAACTCCTCCTCACTATGCTTTTCCTCCACCCTCACACCACAACAAGCATCAATACAGAAGAAGATTTCTGTGACTGAATGTTTTTTCCCCTCCACATACCAAGCAGTAGACACCACCTGGGCATCCTTTAATCCAGT
Organism: Symphalangus syndactylus; assembly: GCF_028878055.3. Classification (NCBI taxonomy): domain Eukaryota; kingdom Metazoa; phylum Chordata; class Mammalia; order Primates; family Hylobatidae; genus Symphalangus; species Symphalangus syndactylus. The sequence continues at coordinate 22,938,017 of NC_072432.2, read as the reverse complement.
TCTGACACTATCCACCTGGAGATAGTGTCGGATCCCATGAGTTGAGGGCTCAGTCCCCCACACTGCCCTCTCCCCCAAACACACACTCTAGTTGCAGGTCTGGGCCTCCAGAACTTCTAACCAACCAGCTTCAAGTTGGGGTTCTCGTGATCTCCTGTTTCAACTCAGTTGTGCTGGAGCGGCTCACAGAATTCAGGGAAACACTAGCATTTACTGATTTATCATAAAGGCTGCTGTGAAGGATGCAGATGAAGAGATGCCTAGGGTGAAATACGGGGCAAGGGGTGCGCAGCTTCCACGCCCTCCCTGGCCCACCATTCTCCAGGAACCTCCACAAGTTTAGCTATCCAGAAATTCCCTGAACCTTGTCCTCTTGGGTTTTTATGAATGTTTCATGCCATCAGTGTTCCTTCCCCCAGGGTATTGGGTGGGACCTTTTCGTGGGAGGGTCTTAAGACCCACAGTCAGAGGGGCAGGGGACTCTTAGAGTCTTGCCTTGGGCGGGTGAAAAGGGGGCAGAAGAGAGATTCTGTTTCTGGAGGTCCGCGCCTGAGGCCTAACACACCCAACCTCATAACAAGAGACTTGCACCAAGGGCTATGGGAGTTATGAATCAGTAACCATGGACGAAAACCAGTGTACGACAGAACATCACAAGCCTCATCTTCCTTTTACTGGAAAGAAGCCTAAGATAGGGCTTAGAAGTGAGGTAGGAGGTAGGACTTGGACAGCGGACCAAATTGAGGACTAGCAAAAATAGGGTGGAGGGGGAAGCAGCTTTCCATAAGACACACCCACCAGTGGGCCATGTCAATTTACCATTGCCATGGCAACACCTGAAAGTTACCCCTTTCTATGGCAATGACCTGAGGACCCAGAAATTACCCTTTTTTTTTTTTAAGATGGAGTCTTGCTTTGTCTCTGAGGCTGGAGGGCAGTGGCGCGATCCTGGCTCACTGCAACCTCCACCTCCTGGGTTCAAGCATTCTCCTGTCTCAGCCTCCCAAGTAGTTGGGACTACAGTGCACACCACTATGCCCGGCTAACTGTTGTATTTTTAGTAGAGACGGGGTTTCACCATATTGGTCAGACTGGTCTCGACCTCCTGACCTAAGGTGATCCAGCCACCTCGGCGTCCCAAAGTGCTGGGATTACAGGTGTGAGCCACAGCACCCAGCCTGTTACCACCCTTTTCCTAGAAATTTCTGCATAAGCTGTCACTTAATTTGAATGTAATTAAAAGTGAGTATAAATAGGACTGCAGAACTACCTTTGAGCTCCTACTCTGGGCACACTGCCTGGGGGGTAGTCCTGTTCTGCAAAGAGCGGTCCCTCTGCTGTTCCTGTACACTGCCGCTTTAAGAAAAGTTGCTGTCTAACACCACTGGCTCATCCTTGAATTTTTTTTCCTGGGCAAAGCCAAGAATCCTCCCAGGCTAAGCCCCAATTTGGGGACTTGCCTGGTACCACATCAGAAACATAAACTTCGTAATGAGATGTTCTACATCTCAGTTCGAGGCCCTCCACTTACTTGTTCTGTGACCTTGGCCAAATTATTTAAGCTTAATTTCTTCATAAGCTGGATTAATAATCCTACTTACCTAACAGGGTAGAATTAAAGATTGAATTGAAATAATACAACGTACAGTGCTTAACATAGCAACTGGTAGACAGTCAATGCTCAATAATTCTCTTCTCTTCCATTCTACTTTTCTCCTAAGAAATAAACCAATAGCAAGACCTTTTACACCATGTTATGTGATATGGTTAAAGTGTTCCTGACCCCTTGGCTGGGCACAGTGGCTTATTCCTGTAATCCCAGCACTTTGGGAGGCCGAAGTGGGCAGATCACAAGGTCAGGAGTTTTGAGACCAGCCTGGCCAATATGGTGAAACCCCGGCTCTACTAAAAATACAGGAATTAGCCAAGTGTGGTGGCACGTGCCTGTAGTCCCAGCTACTCGGGAGGCTGAGGCAGGAGAATTGCTTGAGCCTGGGAGGCAGAGGTTGCAGTGAGCAGAGATTGTGCCACTGCACTCCAGCCTGGGCGACAGAGCGAGACTCCATCTCAAAACAAAAACAAAAACAAAAACAAAAGACAGTGTTGGGGACTCCTTTGAAAAGGTCTCAGTCTCTTTTTTTTTTTTTTTTTTCCATTCAAAATCTAACCTTTTCTCCCTGTCCTGTGTTTCTTCTCTGGGGTGAGTATGAGTCCTCTGGGACCCTCCTGGGGAGCTTTCACCCTCCGCTGGGTTCTCTGCTGCCTTGTGCCTCCTAGGGGAGTTTGCAATCTCCCAAGACTAGAGTTTAATCCTCTTCCACTAAATCCAAGGGCTGTGTCTCAGGTACAAAGAACAGGACTGTGCCTTCTCTGGAATCTGTGCCTGCTGGGAGCAATTGGCCACTAACCATCCCCAACACCTTGATCAAAACACCAGGAGATGAAGATTGGGGAGCTGGACACCTGGCTTTGGGGCACTCTGCTGTGCTCCAAGGAAAACTGGAAATAGGGTCTCTATGCCAATCCTGGCTGAATCTCAGCCTCCAGTCGAGTTTGAAGAGGCCACTTTCCTCTGCTCACTGACACTTTCTAGGATTGCTTTCTCCAGCTCAGAGGGAGAGGCGTTCCCACCTCCAGGGACCCACATCTACCATCACACCTTTACTCCAAGCTCTGTTTGGTAATTGTGATGTTAATTTTTGTGTCAACTTGGTTAAGCTGTGGTACCCAGATGTTCCGTCAAACACCAGTCTAGATGTTGCTGTGGAGCTGTGTTGTTAGATATGATTCACATTTAAATCAGTCCACTTTGAGTAAAGCAGCTTATCCTCTATAACGTGCATGAGACTCATCCAATCACTGGAAGGCCTTAAGAGAAAAAGACTGAGGTCCTGGAAAGGGGAGGAATTCTGCCTGCAGGCTGCCCTTGGACTCCAGCTGCAACATCAATCTTCCAGCCTCCCGGCCTGCCCTGCAGATTTCAGACCTGCCAGTCCCGCAATCTCATGAGCCAGTTCTTTAACATAAATCTTTTTCTCTTAACTCTTTTCTCTCTCTGTTTCTCTCTCAATACTCTTGACTGCAATTACCTTATAAAGCCACAACTGCCTTCAAGAGACCCCTTTTCCCCTCTTAGCCCTGAAGAACTTCATCAACAGCAAGAATTCAGGAATGAGGAAAAGGCAATAGTAAACAGCTGGTCAAAGAAGACCCTGGGCTTCTGAAGGATCTCCAGCTGTTCCTTCTCTAACCTCAGCTGGCTTTGGACTCACCTTTCCAAGTAATCTTCTAATTTTTCAAGGATTTCAATTAGTGATCATATCCTATCTGAAATGACTCCCAGTTTAAATATAGGTTCTCTACATTAGATCCAAAGAGCAAAAGAAATAATAAGAGAATAACTGAAATAATAAGCCTTTCCTATGTAAATATTTGGACGCGACTACACTGGCAGAGAAAATGCCATCGGATGCCTGCCCCTCCCTGTAGGCCCGCCATGAATACGACCACTGCAGGTACAGCCAGATTCAAGTATGTTGCATTGGTGCTGCAATCAGTCCTGTGATATCCCCAAATGGTGAACCACTCTTGGCAAAGTTCCAAAACAAATTTTAAACGTCCCTCAAATATGGTCATTGCAGTCCTAGAAAATTCAATGTATAAAAATGGGCAAAAAAAGTAATAATTTGGTTTATAGGTATGTTAGGGAAGCAGGAGCCAAGGAGATCCAGGGTGACACCATTTTAAGAAGACCTCCATCTTTAAACTAGCAAGGCACATTTCTGGCCAGGCACAACGCATAGTTCCAAGATGCTTACAGCTAAGAAAGCAGCTTGTTAATCCCTGCAAGGACAAACTCCTACAGCATCAGAAAATCCAGACTTCCCAAAACCCATAAGAATATATGCTTTCTCGGTAATAATTGGTATGCTTTGGTGTACCCACACACTAGACTGTCAAGGCTAGCTTTTATTTTCTTTTTCTTTTTTGAGACAGAGTTTCACTCTTGTCACCCAGGCTGGAGTGCAATGGTGTGATCTTGGCTCACTGCAACCTCTGCCTCCCGGGTTCAAGCAATTCTCCTGCCTCAGCCTCCTGAGTAGCTGGGATTACAGGTGTGCACCACCACGCCTGGCTAATTTTTGTATTTTTAGTAGAGACGGCGTTTCACCATGTTGGCCAGGCTGCTCTTGAATTCCTGACCTGAGGTGATCCATCTGCCTCCGCCTCCCAAAGTGCTGGCATTACAGGCGTGAGCCACCGCGCCCAGCCAAGGCTAGTTCTCTTGAAATCAATAGAGTAATACATTTGTCCTGGTGCCTGCTCACGTGCACGCAGACACAGCTCAGTGTTTACATGGGCAAGATCCCTGTGTGAGAAAGACTTAAAGCCAGGGCTTTCCTCTACTTCCTTTCTGAGGCTGCCTTTCTCTGTAAGTTTCTAATAAACTCGCTTCTTTCACTGTGCTCTGCGACTTGCCTTGAATTCCTTCCTGTGCCAGATCAAAGAACCCTCTCTTGGGGTCTGGATCAAGACCCCTTTTTTGGGTAACATCTTTATCCTAGTTGAGCTCAGCGAGTCATCAGTAGGTTTTCATCTCCATGCAAGTCCTGAGAGACAGGCACAATCTTGGCTGGACAGGACTCTCCCTGAATTGCAGAAGTTCTCAAATTCCTCATCCCTGCCCGCCAGTGCCAGCAATCCTCCCTGTTGCTGTGACAATTTAAACTCCCCCACCTTAATTTCCCCCACAAAGCCCAGGGTAGGCCTGCTGCGGAGAACCACTGATTAAGACATTCTTTTCTTCATTTTTGAGGCCTTTGCCTTTAAACCAATGATGAGAAACTACAACTAATTCCTGCATATAATTGAAAAACAAAAGTCAACAAAAAGTCATTTCTTTATCTAGCACTGAACTGTTATAAATGCAAAATAAAATGTTATATAGGAATTAAACAATGATTTGAAGGTCTGAGTTTTTTTTTTTTTTTTTGAGATGAAGTTTCGCTCTGTCGCCCAGGCTGGAGTGCAGTGGTGCGATCTCGGCTCACTGCAAGCTCCGCCTCCCAGGTTCACGCCATTCTCCTGCCTCAGCCTCCCAAGTAGCTGGGACTACAGGCACCCGCCACCATGCCTGGCTAATTTTTTGTATTTTTAGTAGAGATGGGGTTTCACTGTGCTAACCAGGATGGTCTCGAACTCCTGACCTTGTGAGCCGCCCGCCTTGGCCTCCCTAAGTGCTAGGATTACAGGCGTGAGCCACCTTGCCCAGCCCTGGATTTTTTTTTAAATTGTGATTAAATATACATAACCTAAAATTGATGACATATTTTTTTTTTTTTTTTTTTGAGACGGAGTTCCGCTCTTGTTGCCCAGGCTGGAGTCCAGTGGTCTTGGCTCACCACAACCTTTGCCTCCCGGGTTCAAGCAATTATCCTGCCTCAGCCTCCCAAGTAGCTGGGATTACAGGCATCTGCCACCACGCCCAGCTAATTTTGCATTTTTAGTAGAGACAGGGTTTCTCCATGTTGGTCAGGCTGGTCCCGAACTCCCGACCTCAGGTGATCCACCCACCTCGGCCTCCCAAACTGCTGAGATTATAGGCATGAGCCACCGCGCCTGGCCAATGTTTTTTTTTTTCTTTTTTTAATTTTATTATACTTTAAGTTCTGGAGTACATGTGCAGAACCTACAGTTTTATTACACAGATATACACGTGCCATGGTGGTTTGCTGCACCTATCAACCCGTCATCTACATTAGGTATTTCTCCTAATGCTATCCCTCCCTTAGACCCCCACCCCAAAACAGGCCCCGGTGTGTGATGTTCCCCTCCCTGTGTCCATGTGTTCTAATTGTTCAACTCCCACTTATGAGTGAGAACATGTGGTGTTTGGTTTTCTGTTCTTGTGCTAGTTCACTGAGAATGTGGATGAAGCTGGAGACCTTAATGTTTTTTCAAGCGTCCAGTTCAGTGGCATTAAGGACATTCTCATTGTTGTGCAACCATCACCATCATCCACCTCCAGATCTTTTTCATCTCGCAAAACTGTAACTCTGTACCCAATAAACATTAACTCCCTGTTCCCTTCCCCAGCTTCTGGAAACCACCATTGTACTTTGTCTCTATGAGTTTAACCACTCTAGGAACTTCATATAAGTAGAATCATACAGTGTTGGTCCTTTTGTGGCTGGCTTATTTTTCTTAGCATAATGTCTTCAGGGTCATCCATTTGTAGCATATATCAGAATATTATATTACCCTGAAAAGGATATAGCATATATATCACCCTTTGTTTTTGTTTTTTGTTTTTTGAGACAGAGTCTCGCTTTGTCACCCAGGCTGGAGTGCAGTGGCACGATGTCAGCTCACTGCAAGCTCTGCCCCCCGGAGTTCACGCCATTCTCCTGCCTCAGCCTCCCAAGTAGCTGGGACTACAAGCGCCCGCCACCATGCCCAGCTAATTTTTTGTTTTTAGTAGAGACGAGGTTTCACCATGTTAGCCAGGATGATCTCAATCTCCTGACCCCGTGATCCACCCGCCTCCGCCTTCCAAAGTGTTGGGATTACAGGTGTGAGCCACCATGCCTGGCCTATATCACCCTTTTAAGGTTGAATAATATTCCATTGTATGTGTGCAGTACATTTGTTTACCCATTCGGTCATTAATAGACACTTGGTTTCTTCCACTTTTTGGCTATTAGGGATAGTACTGCTATGAATATGAGTGTACAAATATCTCTTCAGGACTCTGCTTTCGATTCTTTTGGGTATACCCAGAAGTGAAATTGCTGGATCGTATAGTAATTTCTATGTTTAATTTTTTGAGAAACTGCCATGCTATGTTTTCCATAGTGACTGCACCATTTAACATCTCCACCAGAGCATAAGGGTTCCAATTTGTCCACATCCTTACCAACACTTATTATTTTCTAGTTTGTTTGTTTTTGATAGCAACCTATTTGGTGTGAGGTGACAGCTTTGAACATATTTTTTTTCTTTTTTTTGAGATGCAGTCTTGCGCTGTCGCCTGGGCTGGAGTGCAATGGCGTGATCTCGGTTCACTGCAACCTCCACCCACCAGATTCAAGCGATTCTCCTACCTCAGCCTCCCGAGTAGCTGGGACTACAGATGCCTGCCACCACGCCCGGCTAATTTTTTGTATTTTTAATAGAGATGGGGTTTCACTATGTTGGCCAGGCTGGTCTCGAATACCTGACCTCGTGATCTACCTGCCTCGGCCTCACAAAGTGCTGGGATTATAGGCATGAGTCACTATGCCTGGCCAGCTTTGAACTTTTAACAGTTATTTTATTTGTAATGTATCACTATGCTATAAATCACATTCAGTGAAGAACAAAGGTTTGTGAATGGATAGTCTAAATTATTAATACATCTTTTATTCTCTAAAATGTTGATATTTAACTAGTTAATATGTGCTCATTAAATACAATTGTTAAAGGCCAAGTGTGGTGGCTCATGCCTGTAATCTTAGCACTCTGGGAGGCTGTGGCAGGTGGATCACCTGAAGTCAGGAGTTCGAGACTAGCCTGGCCAATATGGTGAAACCCCATCTCTACTAAAAAGTACAAAAATTAGCTGGGTGTGGTGGTACACACCTATAATCCCAGCTACTGGGGAGGCTGAGGCGGGAGAATAGCTTGAACCTGAGATCATGCCACTGCACTCCAGCCTGGGTGACAGAGTGAGACTCCGTCTCAAAAAAAAAAAAAAAAAAAAAGAATGGAACTCTAACTTTATATGTGTACACATGACAGTCTAGAACAAGGATTGACAAACTGTCCTGTGGGTCAAACCCAGCTTGTTTCCTATTTTTGTATAGCCCACAAGCTAAGAATGTTTTTACATTTGTAAGGCGATGTTTAGAAACAAGCAAACAAAAAGAATATTCAACGGAAATGTTCTGTGTCCTGCAAAGCTTAAAATATTTACTCCCTGGCCTTTTATAGAAAATGTTTCCCAACCTCTAAGGTGGAATAGAGACATTTCCCAGCCTCCCTTGCAGCTAGCTAGGTGGGTCTATGTGCCTAGGCTCATGGGTTATGTAAGGAAGTGATATGTGTAGCTTCTGTGGTGTATGCTGAAGGCAGAGGGCATGTTCCTTTTTTTCACCTTGTTTTGCTTACCACTAGGAGCACAAGTATGATGGCAAGCCACATGGATTAGAGGAACAACCTAGAAACGGATAAGTGACATGACTGAAGTAGCCCAAATCTCTAGGTGACTTTGTCAAGTACTTACTATACCAACCCCAGATCACTCACCCATGAACAGTTGTGGGAGAGACAAATACCTTTCCATTTCATTGAAACCACTGTTATTTGGAGTGTGTTACATGCAGCCAAATCTAAGATGCCATAGATTGTATGCACCATTAGTTTATATAATGCTAAGGAAGAAAATATACTTTCAAAATATATTACTTTCCTATGGCCAGCTGCAGTGACTCGTGCCTGTAAATCCCAGCACTTTGGAAGGCTGAGGCAGGAGGATTGCTTGAGCCATGGAGTTTGAGACCAGCCTGGGCAACATGGAAAAACCTGTCTCTACAAAAAATATAAAAATTAGCCGGGCACATGGCATGTGCACCTGTGGTCCCAGCTACTTGGGAGGCTGAGGTGGGAGGATCGCCTGAGCCCAGGAGGCAGAGATTGCAGTGGGCTGCGATTGTACCAGTTCACTCCAGCCTAGGTGATGGGAGTGAAACCCTGTCTCAAAAAAAGAATGTACATATATGTGTGTGTGTGTGTGCACATATATGTATATATGTATATTTATATAACTTCCCTATGCTTTCTTATCACTTAAAAGTTTTTTAAAGGACATTTTAAACAAAAAAACTCTTATAGGCTTATTTTTGCTGAGGTTAAATTAATTATATATCACTCTTCTGCATACATGAGGCATACAGATGCTCAAAGAAAGACAAGCAAAACAAATTGGTTAGGGTATTACTAAAACTTCAGCTTGTAGTCAAATTCCTCTAAATGAGTTTTGACGAGAAATCCTCAAGATTTGTGTTTTGAAAAAGATCTTGCCCTCTGTGCCAACAAGGATGTTGTTGATGCAGCATTTCTTAAATGAGTGTTCCACTCTTGACTCTGGGATAGCCTTCCAAGTGGCTGGCACAGATGCAGAGTTTGGCAGTTTTGATGCTCATACACACACAGTGATAACTGTGTTGCGGTTGCTGCATGAATGAGAGTAATTGCAAGGTACATCTCAATCTCAGAGAGATTAAAATGTGCAAAAGTGCATCTTATTTATTTATTTATTTATTTATTTATTTATTTATTTATTTATTCTGAGTCAGAGTCTCACTCTGTCACCCAGGCTGGAGTGCGGTGGTACGACCTTGGCTCACTGCAGCCTCCACCTCCCGAGTTCAATTGATTCTTCTGTCTCAGCCTCCCAAGTAGCTGGGATTACATGTTTGCGCCACCACGCCCAGCTAATTTTTGTATTTTTAGTAGAAATGGGGTTTCACCATGTTGGCCAGGCTGGTCTCGAACTCCTGTCCTCGAGTGATTCACCTGCCTCAGCCTCCCAAAGTGCTGGGATTACAGGCATGAGCCACTGCACCTGGCCTAAAAGTGCATCTTAGAATCAATGAAATCTGTATTTGCAGAACACTTGGAAATTACTGACAAGCAGAAAGAACAATGTGCACTCTTACTTATATTAGTACTTTGGTGTATTTCCTTTCAGTATTAAGAACATTTTTATTTGCATAGTTACAATCACACCAAACCTATAACTTATGCTTTCTCCATTAACATGAACATTATTTCATATTGCTGTATTTACTAGAGATGGAGTATTCCCTTATGTGGATGTCCAATAATCTGCTTTATTATCTAATTGATCATTTAGCTAATCAAATTCATAAGCCACAATTGAATTTCCAGATAATTTTAAATGAATGAGTGTCACGTAGAAAGGAAAATGAAATCAACTACATAAGCTTTCAAGGCTTCCTACCTGCCAAAAAAAAAAGTCCTCAGAATCTTTAATAACAGTTTGAGGCTGGGCACACTGGCTTATGCCTGTAACCACAGCACTTTGGGAGGCCGAGGTAGGAGGACACTTGAGTCCAGGAGTTCAAGACTAGCCTGGGCAACATGGTGAGACCCCCATCTCTACAAAAAATTGTTTAAAAATTAGCCATTGTGGTGGTGCACACCAATTGTCCCAGCTACTTGGGCAGCTGAGGTGGGAGGATGGCTTGAGCCCAAAAGGTCAAGGCTGCAGTAAGCTGTGATCATGCCACTGCATGCCAGCCTGGGTGACAGAGTGAGACCCTATCTAAAAAGAAAATTGAGATATTAACCTAAGCTATTCACAGATTTTGCAGCGCAAACACTCTTTCCTGGCCTTATCAGATAACAGTATCCCATGCTGCACGATCACCAAAAGATACACAGAACTCCCATTTCAGAGTAAGAATGTATTTTGTGCTGAAAAACATTTTATCAAAATGGCTTCTAAGAGTGTTGGAAGAGGATCTTAAATGCTAAGAGTTTGGGTTTTAAGAAAGACCCAAAGAGTGAAAATTACATTAAAAGCAGAATGAAAAACTCAGGTCAGGTTAAGGTTATCTTCTCATAGAAAAAGCTTCACGGAAGAAGCTAAAAGAAAGAGGTGGTGTGAGTTGAGGGCACGTCAATGGCTTCCTGAAGATGGAGAGGGGAATGAACACAGCCAGAAAAAGAAGGAAAAGAAAGAAAGCAAAAGCAGTACCCTCTAAAAGGAAAGATAATCAGAGTCACAGAAGACCAATGTCTATTTTATTCCAGGACAATTACTTTGGTTGATGTTCCCTTTTATATAAACTTCTGGGTTATTAAAATTCGGAGACAGCCTAGACGGACATTATCACTTACACAATTAAGGATGATGGCCCTAAAACGATTGTCATGTTTGAAACGCACAGCAGCCAGTCCTGACAGCAGGAAAGAAGAAAAAAGCAGCCCTTAAATAGAGCAGGAAGTTCATCCCTGGTTATTCTGAATTTTGACAGGAACAGCCTGCGGGGACTATCTGCAGCTACGAGATGGAATATTAGCCTCGATTTTACGAGTAACACACAAGAGATGAGAGCACTTATTGGAAAACCCTTTATTTTGGGTTGTTTATGGATAAAAGGCAATGAAAACTGCAGTGCAAGATAAAAAGGAGAAATAGTTTATAGAGAAAGGAACTATACATTCAATATCAAGGTAATATTTTTGACAATCACATGTTAAACAATTTTAGAATGGTAACATTGATCTTCAAACCAGAAGGAAAGAAATGGAGAGAAAAATACCAGTGTGAAAGGAATTACATCCAGAGGAACTTTTTCTGGCATTGTTGTAATCTCAAATAAGCAAACATAGAATGTGTTTGGTTTTAAAAAAATTAATAACATATGCACGGAGTGAAAAAATATTTGTAAATCATATATCTGATAAAGGGCTTGTATTCAGAATATATAAATAAGTCTTACAACTCAACAATAAAAAATAACTAAGAAATAGTTGAATAGACATTTCTCCAAAAAAAATTTGCAAATGGCCAATAACCACATGAAAAGATGTTTCAACCTCGTTATGATTAGAGGAATGCAAATCAAAGTCATAATGAGACATCATTTTACACCCACTAGGGTGGCTATAATTTTAAAAACTGGACAATAGCCCAGGTGCAGTGGCTCATGCCTGTAATCCCAGCACTTGTGGAGGCTGAGGCGGGTGGATCACCTGAGGTCAAGAGTTCGAGACCAGCCTGACCAACACGGTGAAACCCCATCTCTAAAATACAAAAATTAGCTGAGCATAGTGGTGGGCGCCTGTAATCTCAGCTACTTTGGAGGCTGAGGCAGGAGAATCACTTGAACTCAGGAGGCAGAGGTTTCAGTGAGCCAAGATTGCACCACTGCACTCCAGCCTGGGCAACAAGAGTGAGACTCTGTCTCAAAAAACAAAAACAAAAACAAACAAACAAAAAACCCGGACAATAATAAGTGTTGACAAGGTTGGACGTCTAAAAATTGGGCCCCTCAAACATTGGTGGTTGTATTAGGCCGTTCTTGGTTTGCGATAAAGAAATATACTAGACTGGGTAATTTATAAAGAAAAGAGAGGTTTCATTGTCTCACACTTCTACAGGCTTTACAGGAAGCATGGTGCTGGCATCTGCTCAGCTTCTGGGGAGGCCTCAGGAAGCTTAAAATTACGGCGGAAGGTGAAAGGGAACCAGACATTTCACTTGGCAAAAGCAAGAGCAAAAGAGGGGGGAGGTGCCACACACTTTTAAATGACCATATCTCACAAGAACTCACTACTGCAAAGATAGCACCAAGCCATGAAGGATCTGCTCCAGTGACCCAAACACCTCCCACCAGGCCCCACCTCCAGCACTGGGGATTACAATTCAACGTGAGAGTTGGCAGGGATCAATATCCAAAGTATATCAGTGCTAGAGCTGTAAAATGGTGCAGCCAGGTTGGAAAACAGTTTGGCTGTATGATGGCCAAAAACAGTTTGATGGCCATAGCATCTCAAAATGTTAATCATAAAGTTCCCATATGACCTAGCAATTCCACTCCTAGGTATATACCCAAGAGAAATGAAAACTATGTCACACAGAAACTTGTACACGAATGTTCATAGCAGCATTATGCATAATAGCCAAAAAGTAGACATACCTCAAATGTCCATCAATAGGTGAATGGATAAATACAAGGAGATATATGCACACACTAGAATATTACTAGGCCCTAAAAAAGAATAAAATACAGATTCATGCCTCAACATGAATGCACCATGAAAACATGCTAAGCAAGAGAAGCCAGTCAAAAAGATCACATACTGTATGGTTCCATTTATGTAAAATGTCCAGAATATATAAATTCATAGAGAGAGAAAGATTTGTAGTTGCCAGGGGTTTGGTGGAAAGAGAAAATGAGGGGTGACTGCTAATGGATATTGTTTTTTAGGGGATGATGGAATGTCATAAAATTAGACAGTGGTGGTGCTTGAACAACCCCGTGTATGGACTCAGAACCAGGAATTGCACACTTTTTTTTTTGAGATGGAGTCTTGCTCTGTTGCCCAGGCTAAATTTAGTGCAGTGGCATAATCTCAGCTCACTGCAAACTCCACCTCCTGGGTTCAAGTGATTCTCTTGCCTCAGCCTCCCTAGTAGCTGGGATTACAGGTGCCCGCCACCACGCCTGGCTAATTGTTTCATTTTAGTAGAGACGGGGTTTCACCGTGTTACTCAGGGTGGTCTCGAACTCCTGACCTCAGGTGATCCACCCACCTCAGCCTTCCAAAGTGCTGGGATTACAGGTGTGAGCCACCACGCCCAGCTTGAACACTTTTATAAATGTGAATTTTATGGTATGTGAACTATAGCTCAAGAAAACTGTTATAAGAATTGATAACAATTACATTTAGACTATAAACACTGAATTTCTAAAGAATCAGCACAGAGTCAGGTCTCTAGCTTTATATTTTACCTTTTCTTTCTCTTTTAATATTGTGAATAACAGCATTATTGACTGAATCATGAAGGTAAAATTGAAGTGATAACTATTCTGTCATGTGACTGAACCAATCTTGACTTTGCTTTCATTTATTTATTTTCCATTTCATTACAAATTAGGAAGGCAAATAAGACTTTTAATTAATTCTTGAGATAAAGAAAACATATGTACTATTCTTCCATTTTTAACTACTCTCTTTGTGTGTTCTGATGAATGTCACATCTTGTTTTTCTTCAGAATATACCATTAAAAAAATGGTATATTCTCCATTGGAGGAGGGATAGCGGAAAAAAGCATCCGTATTCTTGCTACTTTTACAGAACTTTCTTCACATTGAATTTTTTTTTTTTTTTTTTTGAGACAGAGTCTCGCTCTGTTGCCCAAGCTGGAGTGCAGTGGCCCAATCTCGGCTCACTGCAACCTTTACCTCCTGAGTTCAAGTGATTCTCATGCCTCAGCATCCTGAGTAGCTGGGATTAC